>NC_133663.1:92680558-93280558 GCF_037893015.1 Macrotis lagotis
CAGGCACTATGCTAAAGTAAGCTGACAACTGTATACTATAGCTCTGCTCAAACTGATCAATAAAATCCTATTGACTCTGAGAGAAAAATAAACTCTTTAGTTTATTTAAGATCTCCTAGAGGCTGAGTGCCTCTGATTGATAAACACATTTTACTTTGTTCACCTTCCCATCCAAATGCTGTACAACTCCCAGCCCTGGGCATTCTCATAGGCTTGTCTCCTATACCTAGGGTTCATGTCCTCATCTCTGCTTCTCAGATTTCATATCTTTCAGTTTTATTTCCTTCATTTAGTCTTCCAACCAAACTGTAATCTCATTCCTCTCAAATATTGCTAGAACAATTTTAGAATAATTTTAGAACAATGCTAGAATAGAATTCTTCTATTATATTTTTCTGCATATGTGTATGCTCTCAGTATAATTTGAGTTTCTTGAATATGACTGATCTTTTTGTCTCTGTGTCTTCAGTTTTTGCACATAGTAGGTGCTTATAATTGCTTATGGAATTGAAGTTACTTTCTTTTGTTAATGGTATTTTACTTCTTTTCCAATGACTTGTAAAGATAGTTTTCAACATTCATTTTTCTAATATTTTTGCATTCCAAATTTTTCTCTCTCTTCTTTTCTTGTCCCTTCTCCAAAACAGCAAGACATCTGATATAGGTTAAACATGTGCAATCATGTTAAACATATTTCTATATAATCATGTTATGAAAGAAGAATGAGAACAGAAGGGAAAAATCATGAGAAAGGAAAAACAAAAAACTAGTGAAAATACTATGCTTCAGTCTACATTCAGGTTCCATAATTCTTTCTCTGGATATAGTTAGCATTTGCTATCACAAGTGAAAAGCTCCTTTCTAAGATCCTTCCCAGCAAGAATAATCAAGGACATTTATATAGCACTTCAAGATTTCATTAAAGTACTTGACATATTTAATTTATATCTGATCCTTCTAGGAATCCTGTGAGATAAGTGCTAAAGATATTATTATATCCATTTTCACATGTGAGGAAATAAGAAGAGTGACTTAAGTGACTTGCTTGAGGTCACTCAGTCAGTGGGCATCTTAGAATCCAAACAAGGATTTTCTGGACTCACCCAACTAAACACAATTTTACCTAGCTATATCTATGCTTCCAAAGTTGTCAGTAGGTTTGAAAAAGGATGGAAAAAAAGAGTATTACTAAATATATAGAACTAACTAGACCTGAATTTCAATGATATAAGAAACTTTTTATCAGGAAACTCTTCTACCACTGAAGAGAATCACCTTCTCTTCAACCTTTAGCCTTAGAGTTGTCTAGCGATATTGAGAAACTAGTCCAGTTTCACACAACCAGTACATGTCAGAGGTAGCCCTTGAAACCCAGTGTCCTTGACTCAGAGGTCAGATTTCTACACCATCTACTATGTTCTCCTAGGTTCCTAGTACTTTTATAAGAAGGAATTGAGTTGAGTTCATTGAATTACTCTTTATGGCAGACTTGCATCTTAAGCATTCTTCAATCTTTTTCAAAACTGAGTTCTGCTGAGGAATACTTTTCTTTTTTGGGCCCCATATCTCTTGCTGAATAGTCATCCCATTTTAATTGTAAATGCTTTTGGAAGGTTCAGCTGCTATTTTTTTAGGTTTGCTTTTTCCTAGTCCAACAAATGTTGGACTATTTAGGCTTTGATATGAGTTACAAAAAAAGAAGAAAAATTTGAATTATGAAAAATAATAATAACTTGTTTTCATATGACCACTTCAAGGATTACAAAACACTTTCCCAGTATAATATGTACAGCTCCAGTCCTTAGGTTATATATAATAGACCCTATCGAGTTCCTATCTAGAGAAGCCTGCTTCTGTAAATGCACAATAGAGGAAACTTGCCCTTCACGTCAGAGTATATTTGGTTGTTTCCTGTTGACTTACTGAATGTAATGAAAAGTCTCTTAATTGGCTTCTGAGTCAAAATTGAGAGGGTATACAAAATGATTTAATTGGATGCTACATAATTTCTTCCCTGGAAGCTCCAAATAAGAAATTCTTTGGATGTGAGACAGTGCATTCCCCACCTGGGTTCCACATGGCCACAAAAACATGGGAACCTCTGTTTCTGTTATTTTATACTTATTATTTCTTGATTATATGTGCCTAAATATTCAGAAATGGACTTGACCACTTTTAAAAGGTGAGAAAGACAATCAAGGATTTAGAAACTGGAGTTAGTAACAGAATAGGTAAACCTCAGCAGCTGAGTCCAATGAAGTGTCTTATGAGGAGTCTGATAAGAAGATCACTTAATAGTTGTTATTGCTTGACTTAGCCCATTAGGGAACCAACTTTGGTAAACAAGAAAATAGTTTGTCCACATATGCTCAGGTGCTTTGGTGTTGTGTACTTCAATCTTGAGTTTACTCCCAGAGAAAAGTATTCTGTCCCTGGGATGCTTTTGTATGTCTGTCCTTGCTGTGCCATTTCAGGTTTTTTTAAATACCTTTGTAAAGGTCAATTGAAAAAAAATTAACTTTTAAAATTTTTCTTAGAAGAGCTAATTGATATAATCTGGTTAATTGATATCAAAGAGGGCCCTGGAAAAGGATCAGGGAGCAATAGTACTAGAATTCATAGCCCTTTTTTGAAGATGTAATCTGCTAGTCCAGTAAGGGTTGAGAGAGTGATTACAGGGGGAATGCTACATTCAAAAACCCTGTGAGGTAAGTCTCCGAAGTATTTATTATACCCAATTTAAAAGTAAGATTACTGAATCTCGGGGGATTAGGTGACTTGACACAAATTGTGTGTAGAATCATGACAGTAGTTCTTATCTCCAGGCCCAGCTCAGTATCAACCTTGAAATAATAGCTCTTTTAAAAAGAAAAGAACATGAAATTAAAAAAAATATCTAGAGGTGCAAAAAAGAAACATCTAGCTCTGTATTTTGGAATATGACTGCTCTGGATAAATTTTTTAAATAATATTTTCCCCAATTAAATGTTAAAACAATTTTTCAATTTTTTTTAAAGTTTTGAGTTTCAAATTCTATTCCTCCCTCCCTGTCACCCCTCCCTGAAATGGTAAACCATCTAAGTTATACATGTGCAATCATATAAACTAATCAAAAAAGACAAACAAAAAAGTGAAAGGAAGGAAGGGAGAAAGTGAAAACTAGACTGCTTCAGTAGATTTTTTTTTCTCTATAGACTGATCTAAAAGCTCATTATGAGTCCTTTGGGATCATCTTGGATCATTGTATTGCTGAAAATAAATTAATCATTCAAAGTTGACAATCATACAACATTGCTGTTACTGTATACAATGTTCTCCTGGTTCTGTTCACTCTACTTTACTTCAGTTCATGTAAGTCTTTTCCAAGTTTATCCCGAAGTCATCCAACTTGTCATTTCTTACAGCACAATAATATTCCATCATAATTATAAACCCCAGTTTGTTTAGTCATCCCTCAATTGATGGGCATTCCCTCAATTTTTAATTCTTAGTCACCACAAAAAAGAGCTGCTGTGCATATTTTGGTAGAAAAATTCCTTTCCCCTTTTTAAAAAATCTTTTTGGAGTAGAGATTTATCAGCTAAATCATTGAATGTAGCCCTTTGGACATAGTTTCAAATAGCTCTCTAGTTGACTCAGTTCACAACTCACAAAATTTTAAAACAGCAGAGTGTAAAAGGAAAGTGCATGGATCAGAGAATCAGAAATTGTGCTTTCACTATTTGTTAGCTGCATTCCCTGATGGATCCATGCTCAAATTGTCTTTGCTGTTTACTGTAGTGTGACTTTAGGCAAATTACTTCACAAATCTTGGCCTTAGTTTCATCATTTGCTCAATAGATACGTGGATCTGTGGAACAGATAATGACCTCTCTGCTTTCTATCTTTAAATCCCATGAAGGTTTTAAACAGTTTTACCTCTGAACCTCAGGTCCTCACCTATCTTCAAATCTAGTTTTTCTTCCACTCAACCACACTGACTCCCTATTAATAATTGCATTGCCTACTTCAAATGAAAGTCCTATGTAAAACATTTAGTACTACATAAATGTGAATTTTTGCCATTATTATTATTATTAATTAGATCTAAGCAGCAAACTGAAGAATGTTCTGGGAGACTTGGCACTTTTCAAAATAATTTCATTAAGTGATCTCTATTATCTTTGTACAATCACTAATGATGGAAACTCATCCCAACTAAGTAATAACAATAATAATAATAATAATAATAGCAATTGCTATAATAATAACAAAATGGTTCCTTCCTGACTTACAAAGTATTGAACTCCAGAATATTTACTAACTCCCCAAGATCAAATTACTTTTGAAATTAAAACTAAAATTAAACTTTCTGGAACTTATTTTTTGCATGGCAGTTCAATCCAAGTCAGATTGAGGACAGTTATAATATCTGCTTTCTCTGGTCCTATACATGCACACATATCACAAAAGAGGAAGGAGAAAAATTGAGTGTCACTCCTTTTTCCTAAGTCTATTTATATTTTTTCTATTTTAGTGTTAAGTATAAGAGAAAATCAAAATTTCAGTCAAAAGGTTTTCATTGTCATACCATATTCATAGGACAACAATTTTGAGCTTACATTAAGCCCAAGGCTATCAGGCAAACAATCCTGTGAGGCAATTGCTATTATTGCTCTGCTCATTTTATAGGTGACAAAACTGAGTCAGAAGTTTTGTCTTGTCAAGTTAGATAAACAACTAGTAATTTTTGGAGGGGCAGGATATGGACCTGGCTCTTCCTGACTCCAAAACTATTCTTGTAATGGTAGTTAACGCAGTTCATTTGTCTGCAGTATAAAGTCTTTGTTAAGAGTTCAGGAAAAAAGAAGTCATACTGACTGTCTTGAGGCAATAGTTGTTGATATGCATATTGCAGGAAAGAATGAACTTTTGCTTTGTTGAAAATGAGAAAACTTTAGGATAAGGAACACTATCTTTTCTTAAATGTTATGATATAAAAGAACTCAAGATTACTTCAGCAGAAAGCATCAACTAAGCATAAAAGTGGAAATGACGGATACTACAGTTGCTGTCAAGGAACAGAAATAACCCAGGGATTGACTCATTCAGCTGAGATGCTCTGCTTAGTGAGGTGTTATTCCAACATAGTGTGGATTAACTCAGTTTAGTGATGAAAGCATTTTTTCACTCAAAACCTATGTTCACAGAGGAACTTTTTTATTTATGGACAGTATGCATGCCAATGAGATGGGATAGGAGAATAATACTATTGACCTTAACTAGACATGTAAACATTACAAGAATAGTATACCAACATTATACAGTAAGTGGTAACAGATTGGATTCAAATCTTGGTCTTCTGCCAAATGAAGTACACCTTTTAGTGTACCAGATTCTCTTTAATCATGGAAAAGTGTGGATGAGACTTCTAGGGAAGGAAAGATCATTTGCCTCATTTTGATCCATGAACTAGTAATTTCTCATAGGAACATTTTTTATTGAGAAAATAAGAGATTATCCTTCATGAGTTAATTCTTCAACATTTCAAAGTAACTTAATATCATCCTCCATTCTCTCTTCTTTTGTTCCAGATAGACTTTCTTCTCACCAAGGCCCATAGCCTTTGATTCTTTACCCTTTCATTAATCTTTCTTTCAATAATCTTGTTGTGAGAGTAAAAATAAAATCCTACTCCCCAAAATATGAGAAACTTCAAAAATAGTGTGTGTGTGTGTGTGTGTGTGTGTGTGAGAGAGAGAGAGAGAGAGAGAGAGAGAGAGAGAGAAAATGTATTTCAGTCTGTTTTCAGATTCCAATGGCCCTGTCTCTGGGATGAGTTGCCTTCATTATCACAAGTCCACCAAAGAAGTTGCTTTAATATTTTTCCCATCATTGCTATTACTAGATGTATTTCCCCCTACTCTATTCCTTCCCACTCTCATTTAATGTATTCTCTTTCCTTTGACCCTGTCCCTTTTCAAAAGTGTGTTGTATCTGAGTACCATCTCCCAAAATCTTCCCTCTCTTCCATCACTTATAGCCCCATTCACTCCCCCCTTTCCTCCTTGTCCAATCCCTTTCTTCTCATTTTTCTCTAGAGTAAGATAGATTTTATACCCTGTAAAGTGCATATGTTATTTCCTCTCTGAGCCATTTCTGATGAGAATGAAGGCTCACTTATTCCCCCTCACCTTCCCCCATTCCACTCCATTGAAAAAAAGGATTTCTTGACTCTTATGTGAAATAGCTTAGCCCCTTCTTCCTCTCCTTTCTCTTCCAGTACTTTCCTTTATCACCCATTGACTCCATCTTTTTACTATATTATACCATTATATTCAATTCCTTCCCATGCCTTGTCTATATATGTTCCTTCCAACTGCACTTATAAATGAGAAAGTTCATATGAGTTATCAGTATCTTCTTCCCATGCAGGAATACAAACAATTCAACATCAAGTTCCTCATAATTAGTCCTTCTTGTCCACCCTCTCTATGGTTCATCTGAGACCTGTACTTGGAGATCAAACCTTCTGTTCAGCTCTGGTTGTTTGAGTAGGAAAGTTTGAAAGTCCCCTGGTTCATTGAAAATCCATCTTTTCCCCTGAAAGAGAATGTTCAGTTTTTCTGGGTAGTTGTTCTTGGTTGTAATTTAAGCACTTTTGCCTTCTGGAATATCATATTCCAAGTTCTATGAACCCCTAATGTAAATGCTGCCAGATCCTGTGTAATCCTGACTATATAGCCATGGTAGCTGAATTGTTTGCTTCTGGCAACTTTTAGTATTTTCTCTTTGACTTGGGAGTTTTAGAATTTGACTATAATACTCCTGGAATTTTTTCTTTTGGGATCCCTTTCAGGAGGGGATTGGTGAATTCTCTCAATTTCTATTTTACCCTCTGTTTCTAGGATCTCGGGGCATTTTTTTGCTGTATTATTTCGTGAAAAATGAAGTCTAGGCTCTTTTCCTGGTCATTGCTTTCAGGTAGTCCAATAATTTTTAAATTATCTCTTCTGGATCTATTTTTGAGGTTGGTTATTTTTCCAGTGAGATATTTTACATTTTCTTCTAATTTTTTTTTTTGGAATAGTTTTATTTTTTCCTGATATTTCACAAAGTCATCAGCTTCTTTTAATTCCATTCTGTATTTGAAGGAGTTATTTTCTTCAGAGAGCTTTTGTATCTCCTTTTCCAGCTGGCCAATTCTGCTTTTTAAGGCATTCTTCGCCTCATTTGTCTTTTGTGTTGCCTTTTTCCCCCCTTTTTGGCCTAAACTGGTATAAAATATTATTTTCTTCAGTGTTTGTTTTGTATTTCTTTCACCAAGCTGATAATTTGGTTTCCATGATTTATCTGCATCACTCTCATTTCTCCTCCCAATATTTTCTCTACCTCCCTTAATTGCTTTTCAAAGTCTTTTTTGAGCTCATCCATAGCCTGAGCCCTTTTTCTATTTCTCTTGGAAGTTTTGGGTACAGAAGCTTCAATTTTGTCATCTTCTGAATCTTCCATGGGACCAAAGTATATTATGGCCAGAGTCTTCTTTTTCTTTTGTTTGCTCATTTCCTCAGCCTATGTCTGATTTACAGCACTTCCAAGGCTTTGAGGGGGGTGGGGGTTGAGACAACCTACAAGGACCTTAATTCTTCCAAGGTCTTATGAGAGGCTCTCTTACCTGTGCTTTGTTATGTGGTTAACCACAGGCCCTCTGCTCTGTTCTGGAGCTGTGAGGAGAGTTCCTGCTCTGCTATGGTAGTATGGGAGCCCAAACTGCAACATAGATTTGAATGTGGGAAAACAGCTGAGTCCAGCCCCAGGGAAAGCAGAGAGACTTCTGTAGTCTCCCCTGACCCCCTTACTGTCTGTGGGCTGCATTCTAGAGGTGCAGGCTGGTTTGCTGCAGGTTCTCACAGAAGGGCTGTACTTACTCTGGTGAAGCAGAGTTCTCTCACCACCCCTTCAAGCTGTTCCCCGTGATCCCTGGGCCAGTAAGTCTGGAAACTGCCCCCTTTGCCACAGACTCAGGCATCCCCAGGGATGGATGTAGCTGGCCCTGTTGCACTGCCACTGTGGCTATGGCTGTGACTATGGCTATGGCTGTAGCTGCAATGTCTTTTTCCAACCCCCAGTCCCAGTGAAACAAACTTTTCCAGCAGAAATTCTAAGTCCTCTTGGACTGGGAAATTGTATCACTCTTTCTGTGGGTTCTACCCCTCTAAATTTTGGCTAGAGTCATAATTTGACAGATTTTGGATTTTTTCAGGAAACGAGTTTCCAGGAATTCCTGCCTTCATCTTGGCTCGACCCCCAAAGTGATCTTTCTTAAATTTACATCTGACCATTTCATTCAGGGCTACTCAATACTTCCAGTGGTTCCCTTTTACCTCTAAGATAAAATATTAGTTCTTTGTTTATCTTTTAACATGCTTGATATTTGGTCCAAATCTTCATTTTAGTCTGTGACCCATACTTTGCAGTACAGACAAAATGATTTTCTTTAGTCCTGATATAAAACTCTTCATGTTCCATTTCTGGCTCTCCTTCCTCCCTAAATATATGGCCCACTGTCTTCACCTCATTTATAGTATCCCTTTTTTCCTTCAAAGAATAGCTCAATCACTTCTGTAAAAAGACATTCCTAATCTTATTCCCTACCTCCAGTGCTAATACCCTCCCTTCCTAAATATACATATATATATATATATATATATATATATATATATATATATATATCTTGTATTTATTTGTACTTTTTTCTTTATATTCTACATATGTGGCATATATACATAAATATGAATTTGTTGTCTCCCCTTGTTACAATGTGACCTTCTTAGGAGTTGGGATTATTTCTCTATTTGAATTTGTACCCACCATGCCTAACATAGTGCCTGTTACATAATAGATATTTAGGAAAGACTTGTTAAATAACCAGCAGATCAACTCAGAACAGAAGCTCCTGAAATGAGGAAGTACTATGAGAAGAATGGTTAGCTTCAACTGAACACTCTGTGTCTTATTTACAATCATAATAGGACGAGATGGCACTAGTAGAACAACATGTCCAGCAAAGAAGTCAGGAGACCAGGGGGCAGGCCCAGTAAAAACGGCAAGATATGAGTGATCCTCTACCATTGGAGGTGTGTTTTTCTTTCAATTAATGCACTCTACTCCATGTGAGGATTTCACATATGCCTATCCTCATTGATAGAATTTGTGCTTGTAAGAAAGTACCTAAAGTTCACAGTGAAAATATTTTATTATTTCTTTATTTGCTATTTAAGAAAATACCTTTGCTTTAAACATAGTTTCCTCTGACTAAATAAGTTTCCTCAAATATCCTAACTTCCAAGCTCTTTAGCCTCTTCAGTTCCCAAGATTTAATTCTTCATATTAGAGAAGGTCGCACCCTTTATCTTGCTAGCCCAACAAGTGCTCCAATTCTATGAACAAAGTCTTTTATCTGATCCCAATCTTGCATCATTCCATCTCTTCCTAAGCTTTATTCTCCTTACATCTATTCTTTGTCCTTTCTTCACACAACAGAATTCTGACAGGTCATCACCCTGTTGCAGATGAGAATTAGATGTGCCAATTAAAGACAGAGATCAAGGGTTACTGAAAAATGAAGGAATTCATGTGTTCCCTGGGATTTAAAACTGCTCAGGATTTATTATAAATTATTGCAAAGTATACAGATTAAAACTAGAAAAGTGGCAAGCACTTTGAGGACAGGCTAGGTAAAGTTTAAGTGAGAGTATGAGAGAGAGAGAGAGAGAGAGAGAGAGAGAGAGAGAGAGAGAGAGAGAGAGAGAGAGGAGAGAGATCAGGCAGGCATCCATGAACACTGGCTTAGTCCTACCACAGGGTATAGGGGGAGGCCCATGGTGCTCCAGAGGGCCTAGGTTGGTAGTGTGTGGCCCAAGAAAAGAGAGTAAGAGAAAGCCTTCCTTGCAAGGTCGAAGGAAGAGTCAAGAAAAAAAAAACAAGAATGGATGGTTCTTCTTCTTAAATGCACTTCTGTAGTTGGCATTTGGGGAATGGTCTAGCACCTGGGCCAGATATCCTCCAATGGGCAAGATATGTACTGGTCCTTCCTGTCCCAAGGTGTGTGACCTCCAAGTTCAACATGTCATTTCCTGTCACATCAGCATCAATGAGCAAGATCAGATAAATGGGAACTGGAAGCTGGATGAAGGTGGAATGAGATGGTACAAATTGTACATTAACAATGGAACAATAGGGGGTCAATTTACACCTCAGGAGCAAATAGCTGTCTATACTTTAACAGCATAAAAGATTACAAAATTCATTTCATAATTCTCTGCATCAACTCCAGTTCCTTTCCCTAAAATTGATTCATTTTTGAACCAATTCAGTTCTTCACTATCCTCTACTTGAGGTTCCTGATCTCTGGTCCTCTCACATCTCAACCTCCAAACCCCAATCTTTGACTATTCCCTTCTTCTCTCTCATCTTCTCTTACTCATGTGCTCTTGAATGGAACTGGAGAAATTACCAAAACCATTCTAACTGGACCCATAAGAAATTTATATTATTTAATTTCAAAAAAATTTCATTGCATCAAGGCAATCTTTTTATTTCTTTCTATTCAATTCTTTCTCCCTTTTTTCTACAATAGCTGTTCCAAACTTCCTCTTCTCTCCTTAAGCCTCCACTTACCATACTCTCACCTGAGGCTCTTGCCTCATACTGTGTCAAGGCTCACTACCTTGAACTCTCTCTTCTTCTCTGTTCCTCACTTGATGAGCCCTATTTCTCATCTCACAATCCTTTGACCTTACCTCACAGTATTTCCTTTTTCTTCCAGTCTGTGATGAAGAGGGACCCTTTTCTTTTTTATATATTTCATCTTTTCCCCAGTTATATTTTAACTTGAATTTTTTCTTTCCTCTCTTCTTTCCTCCATGAGATGGTATGCAATCTGGTATATATTATACATATGCAATCATGCAAAAACATTCCATATTAGTCATTTTGTATAAGAAGACTAGAATAAAAACAAAGAATGAATGAAAGTAAAAATTATATGCTTAAGCATATATTCAGATAGTATCAAATCTTTCTTGGAAATGGATAGCATGTTTCATCACGAATTCTTTGGAATTGTCTTGAATTGTTTTATTTCTGAATTGTGAATAACTAAGTTATTCACAGTACTTCATCATACCATATTGCTGTTACTGTGTACAATGTTCTCCTGGTTCTATTCACTTCGCTATGTAGCAGTTCCTGTATGTCTTTCTAAGTTTTTCTGAAATCATCTTGCTTGTCATTTCTCATAGCACAATAATATTCCACAAAAATCAAATAGCAGTTTGTTTGGCCACTCTCCAATTGATGGGCATCAAGAGGTGACCTTTTACAAAAAAGATCACCACTTTTACATGTTCACTTGATCCCATTCCTTCTCTATGAGACTGATCACACTATAATTCCCTTTATCTATCAGTTTCCATCTCTCCCCTTTACTGGTCCCTTCTCTGCTGCTTACAAAGATGCCCAGACTTTCCTTATCTGAAAAAAAATCCTCACTTGATCCTACCATTCACGCTGACGGCCATATTCTATTTTTTAAAACAAATTTCTATATCAGTAGTCAACTGCCTCATTCTCTTCTCTACTCTCTTCTTCAACCTCCTAAAATCTGTTTTTAACTTCATCCCTGAACTTAAATTGCTCCTGATAGCAATTCTCATCTAGTGATTTTGATCTAAAATGGAAGAAGGAAAGGGGAAAAAAGGGTTCCCCTTTTGGTTGGGTTTGGGAGAGAAGTGGGGAGGAAATAGGGATCCACAATTCAGAGATTTTTCAGAAGAAGAAATTAAGTCTGATATATATATATATATACATACATATATATATATATACACACATATATGTGCATGTATATGCAAATTATATATATATATACATATGTGGGTCCACACATATATTTACACATGCACACATATGTATATGTGTGTATGTATATGTGTATGAATTATTTATATATATATGTATATGTAAGCTGGATCCTTGGTGCTGGTAAAAAAAAAGACGAAGTCTGTCATCAGGGAATTTACAATCTCAGGGGTAGCAGAGAATAACACTGAAAAGGACCTATAAAACATTTAGCATTGTACTTTAACTCACAAAAGTTGGAATTCTATTTGGAATTTTACTCTTTCAGTAGTGAGCTGGATCATTGAAAAGAATACTGGCCCTGAAGTCAGGAAGACCTGAATTCAAATTGATCTTTGGCAATCTTTGGCACATTTAACCTCTTAATGTCAGTTTTCTCAGTTATAAAATGGGGTTAATAATAGTGCTTACCTTATAGATCTTTTGTGAAGATCAAATGAGATAATTTTTATATAGTTCTTATCACAGTTCTTGGGTCCATTTTTGTTCTTGCTATTTGGTTGTTTAGTCTTGTCTTATTCTTTGTGACTCCATTTGAGATTTTCTAGGTAAAGATACTAGAATAGTCATTTCTTTCTCCAGCTCATTCAACAAATGAGAAAATTGAGGCAAATGCGGTTAAACTTAGCATCACACAGCTTATAAGTGTCTGAGGCTGAATTTGAACTCAAGCCCTCTTGACTCCAGGCTAAGTCTAAGATCATATAGATGATAAGTGAGGTCAAATTTGAACTCAAATTCTCCACTCTATTCATTTTCCCACTAGCTGTCTGTCCCACCTAGTTTAAATCAATGCTATTCTCTTCCTTTTTGAATAAAAAGAAAAAGATAGAAATTTTGTCAGGCAAATAGAGTATATATTAAAAGCATACTTTTATGGGCTTTTTCACTTCTTTTTTTCCAGACTAGCTAGAACAATAATATCTTGGGGTACTAATAGAGGGAGAGGCTGAATCAATGAACTTCAAATCTCATAATTTACTTCAATTCACACTTATTAAGCATCTGTTATTCATAAGAAACCATAACTATATGCTGAGAATCTAAAGACTGAAACAAAATACTGTTGTCCCTGCCCTCAGGGAGCTTAATTTTTCCTAATACTGTCAGGGGAGAAAAGGTTGGGGATGGGGGGCATCGATGCCATGGGACAGATAGAACTTTAGGTACAGAGAATACCTAGCAGAGATTTAGAGCTATAGGTGGTCCAGTGGTTAGAGCACTGGCCATGGAGTCAGGAGGGTGGGAGTTTGAATCTAGTCTCAGACACTTGTCTTTTAGCTGTGTGACCTTGGGCCAGTCTCTTAACCCTAGCTGCCTTGCATCCAGGGTCATCGCCAGTCATCCTGAGTAGCTGGCTACTGAACCCAGATGGCTATAGAAGAGAAAGTGAGGCTGGTGACTTAGACATTAGCCCCCTCACTCAAATACAATTCATGTGCTTGTCATGACAACACCTCTAAAATGTCCTCTTGGACCTCTTGGAGAATGAAAAACAAACAAGATCATCTAGGCCAATTCTCTCATTTTACAAATGAATGGACTGAGGCTCAGAGAAAAGAAAGGCCTTGAACCAGGTTACAGCTGCAGTAAGCATTATAGCTAAGAGTCAAATCTAATTCTTTTGATTCTCATACATAGAGCTCTTCCCAGGGTACTAGATAGATAGATAGTCATATTTAGATATAAATATAGATGTGGATAGAGACAGTGATAGATACAGAAATAAATATAGATAATAGATATGGATAGAAATATAGAGATATGAATACATAGATAAATATAGATATGTAGATACAGATAAGCATATATATATAAATGGATATAGATATATAGATTATATAGAGAGATGGAGATAACTATACATACACACACATACATATATATACACTCATATATTTATATGTCTATAAATATCTATGGCTATCTATCTGAGAGAGACAGAGAAAGAGAGATCTCTATAAACCAACACACTTTTAAGTATAGTCCATATTATTAAGATTTTCTTCATCACTTCCCCCAGTCTAAACCATCAAAAAAGTAATAAATCATAAAAATTATGAGACAACTCATCATACAGTTGATAGAATGATTCCAGAGTCAGAAAAACTTGAGTTCAGATCTATCCTTAGACACTTACTAGCTGTGTGACTCCAGGCAAATTATTTAACCTCTCTTTGCCTCAGTCTCTTCTACTAAGGAGTGGAGTTTTACATTGAGAGAGGGATTGTCCTCACCAGGAAATTCCCTATACCAACTAAATAACAGGTACAATTCCCATCCTTATTTTTATTATACCATATAGAAGCATAAAGAGGAAATAGCTGTTAAAATGTGAGAACCCCACTGTTACTTTTTAATTGAATAATGCACAAAAACCAGTTCTATATATTTATATATTTTTGTACAACATATCCATGAAGCTTGCCTAGATTGTGAAAAAAATTTCATAAGATCACACAAATCTAGAGTTTGAAAGCATCTTAGGGGTCATCCTCAATTTACAGATGAAGAAATTGAGGTCCAAAGTCACTGGATTTTAAATTTTATAGTTAGGAGATCATTTGTCATCTAATCTGACCTAATCCAATCTAATTTTATATATGGGGAAACTGAAACCTAGGGAGGTTAAATGGATGTTCTGAATTTCAATTCAGCCATCTTCTCTGTGTGATCTTGCTACCTTCTACCTGTTTGTAAGCACAATGGATAGAGCCCTTGACCTGGAGTCAAAAAGACCTGAGTTCAAATGTGACCTACGTTGACACTAATTCTCTGTCTCAAGTTTCCTCAATTGTAAATAGGGGATTTGGTTATTTCAGACTATTCATTGGAATAAAAATATGGAAACAGAAGCTTAAATACTTTAACCACCTAATAAGAAGACCCTGATGTTTGGAAAGACTGAGCAAAATGAAAAGGAGGTGATAGAGAATGAGATGGATAATGACATGGAATGAGTGTGAACATGGACAGAGAGAGAGAGAGAGAGAGAGAGAGAGAGAAGGAGGAGGAGGAGGAGGACAGAGCTCATGGGGTCAAGACTAAATAACAAAAATGAAAATAATAAGAACACCTTCCTCCCAGGATTGTTGTGAGGATCAAATTAGATAATATTTGTAATGTGCCCAGTAACCAGTACTCAATAAATACTTCCCTTTCCTAGCCTCCGGGTAGTAAGCTACACCAGAGGACTCTTGAGAATACATAAAAACAGTAAACCTTATAGATTCCCCTCTTTAAAGCTGGTATATGTTTACTCGGCCTAGGGGCAAATCATTCCCACTCCCCTCAGTCAGCTTCCACTTTAAGTCCCACTTTCTTCCCTTGAGAAGCACGTGTCTTAAGACAGAACAGAGGTTACATTAAGTAATAGCATCTACCTGTATTTTCTGCCCCAAGGCCATGCTGATAATGGAGAAAATCTATATAGAAATGCTTTTTCCCTTCATCAAAATACCTTTTTATTAGAATCACTAGCCAAGGAATTGGAGTCTCTAGAGGAGATAGATAAAAGACCTGTTTCCCTGAGGGATTCACTACAGCAAGCCTCATTTCCCATCTGTATAGAATTTAACACCTGGAAAGGACCTGAGGGAATCCTTTAGTCCAACCTTCTTGTTTTATGTGTGAAGAAACTGAATCCCTGAGAAGGGATACAAACCTTGGTCAAGGTCACAAAGCCAAACAGCAACAGAGCCAGCATGAGAGTTCAGGTCTCCTCTCCAACTCTCTTGGCTTTTCCACTACAATACATTGTCTCCTAGGACAAAGCAGTGATAGTCCTCTTCTATATACTAGGAAAATCATTTAGGAGATTAATATCTATGGTGTACCGCAGCCAGCTCCAAAAGTTGTTTGTTAAATTACATATGTGATTATTTACATCTCAATAATCAGCAACTTTTACAAATCAAGGCTTGTTTTGGTTTTTACTGTATAAGCTTAAAAATCATAAAGTATGATAATGCAGATTAAACTTAAAAATGCATCAGGGACACAGTTTTTGAAAGTTAGTAGTTAAACATTTACCAGAACACCGCTGGTATTTCTTCATAAATATATAAAGTGTCCCAAAGGTTTTAGCTTTAATAGTTATATATTTTAGTATATCCAATATATATATATATATATATGCATATATATAATACCTGTAATGTTATTTTTATGCTACTGCATCCTTACATCCACTCTTAATTTTTTTTTTAGTTTCACACAATCACCTTATATTTTGTTGTTGTTCATTTGACAGCCCTCCCATTATTTGGATTAAATCCAATTTACTTGCAAGGCATAGTATCACCTCCCTAATGTCATGGTCCTCTTTGAGAATGAAGGACAAAGAACAAGAACATATCTGACACTTCATGACTCTTGAGTTTTGATTTGAACTCAGGTCCTCCTGACTCCAGGGCTGGTGCTCTATCCACTGTGCCACCTAGCTGACCCTTTGAATTTTCTTGATAAAGATACTGGAGCTGTTTGCCGTTTCCTTCTCCAGTTCATTTTACAAAGGAGAAAACTGAGGCAAGCAAGGTAAAGTGATTTGACTATATAGCTATCCTAACTGGCAAATTTCTGAGGTGGGATTTAAACCTAAGACGATGAGTCTTCCGGATTACAAACCCAGTTTTTTGTCCACTGTACCATAAACCTTATAACTTAGTTTATCCCCAAGAAGTAAAAATTTATTCTATCCTCATTTGAAAATACAGAAACTGAGAAGCTGAAAGTTGAACAAACTTTCTCAAAACCGCAGAGTCAGCAGTGTTCTGGAGTTTGTTGGCTTTCAAAAATATTAACTGACATCCTAGAGAGGAGGGGTTCTTAAAAAACTTTTTTGGATCATGGACTCCTTTGGCAGCTAGTTTAATGAAGCCTCTGCACTCCTTTTGAATAATATTTTCAAATGCATAAAATAAAATCCCATTGGATTTCAAAGAAAAGCAGTTGTATTGAAAAACAGTTATCAAAATAATAATAAAATAAATTCATGGACCCCATGCTAAGAATCTCCGGCTCAATAAACAGCTAAAACCTCCCGAACCATTAATCTTTCTACTAGTCTACAATACCTCGAATGAATGCTGATCCAAATAACTAAACTAATACCTAGAGTAGTAACTAGGGAGTAGTGAGAGAAGGGAGATCAAGTCTCTTCTCCTATTACTAACACCAGGGGACCAGACCATAAGGGTTTTGCCCCTCTCCTAGCCTTCCCTATTGAAACCCTCTTACTCTCAGGTCTTCTCTGCTTCCTCCTGGGAGGTTACCTGAATCAACTCCACTTGATTGAGACTGATTATATTCTTTGACTCTCCCTTGACCCCATTTGGGGGTTTTCTTGGCAAAGATACCAGAGTGGTTTGCCATTTCCTGTTCCAGCTCATTTTACAAAGGGGGAAACTGAGGCAAATGGGATGAAATGACTTGCCCATGTAATGGGCTACCATTTACAACCAGTTTTCCTGATTCCTCTCAACCGCACTCAGTTCAATTGAATTTGTCTTAGGAGTTCAGAGTTCCAATAAATCACCTCTTCCAAAGTTACTTCTCTTCATTATAATCTGGTTCATATAACCAAAATGGATTTTTGAAAAAAATTTCCAGGTGGTATCACAGACACTAGAATTGTCACTTTTGAGATAGAAAAAGGAAATTTGAAGGCTTTGGGAATTTTTCGGCACTGATGACCACTCTTTAGTCATTTACATCTTATTCACCAACACCTATTCAATAAACCGGTCTCCTAGCTTTCCTCTGGTCTCGGCAAATTTCTTTATGTCTTCCATTCCCCTTTCCCTGCTCTGGTTCTGTAGTTCTTACAGCTCTCTGAAGGAAAACGCCCTTTTTCTTCCTGATTCTCCATGTACTGCTGGCCCCCCTTCTGTTTTCCAAGACAGAGTTGCCCTTTTGTTCTTAGCTCTGTGGGGAACAGTCCCAGACACACGAGTACAGGGCCTCTCTTTATTCTAGAATGTGTCCCATCTTCAGACTAATTTTGAGGGAGCTGAGAGTCTGGGGGAAGCTGGGGCTTCTGGCCAGGGGACCCAGGTGTCCATTGGAGGATTTTTTTTTTTTTGCTGTTCTGTTTTTCCAGAAAGAGACTAGCGAACGTGGTGTAGTCAGTCTTACAGAAGCACAATTTACAGCCAGTAATCTAAAGTGCTGAAGTATTCTTGCAAGATCAGCCTCTCAGATTACAGCTTTATGATTCGCCTAAAAATAAATCACCTATTTTGGGCCTAGACTTGAGAAAGAAGAAAAACAAAGTCTCTGGATAATTTTTCCAAGTTTTCCATGGCACTTTCCATGACATGTTTCATGTTCTTTGCCAGGGAGGTGTAGGGGAGGGGGAAGCAAGAGGTGGTGGTTTTTGTGTGTTTTTTTTGAAATGGAGATGGGGGGGAATCAAGCAGAATTTTCCCCTCAGCCTGTTTATGAGATTGAATTTCCCTAGTCTTATATACTATTTTCCATTTTATGACTTACAAAACTAATTTACCATGTGTTAAAAATTATTTCAGATGTTTGTAGCTCAAGTCAAATTTAGATATATAAGAATATAGATATCCAAAGATGTATGCATGTATATATTAGCTACATTAAATACACACACATACAGATATAGTCAGAATTTTTCCTCAGATTCAGTTTATTCTTTGTAGGTAGTATTTGTGTTCCCGTTGTCATGGTAATAGGGAAGGGTTAAAATCAGGGCCTGAGGAAACAGGGGAACTGTGTAGTAAAGTATAAAAAATTGTACATTTGCTGATTAGAAATATGTTTGTCAAATACTTCAAGAATCTTCATACCACTTAACTGAAAAAAAATAGTTTCCTGTTATGGCTGGCCTGTGCCTCTAAGAACAAAAGGAGGGGAGGGGAAGACGGATGAAACAAACAGCCAGAGAGAAACATTCTAGAGAATCCACTGTCTCTCTCCCCAAACCCTCCTCTCTCCTACAGTCATTTTCCTCCACTGAGACTGAATATGAAAATGCTCTAGAAATATTTCTGTTTTTGTTTTTGCATATTCAAAGCAGCCCCAAAATACTATAAATCAATTTGGTTTCTTCTCTCTTTGAAGTCTCCCCTTTAAATTCAGCTTTTTTTTTCCAAGTATGTATGTCTGTGGGTTTTTTCCCTCCTTTAGTTTGTTTAAGAGCTGAATAAACAGTTATGGACAACACTGGACAGTGCCAAAATGTTAAACATTTACCACCTGGAAGAATTCAAAAGCTTCTCTTTATTAGCTAAGAGATAGTCTCCTACAGACTTCTTATTTTCTTAAACCAGATGAGGTTTTTTTTTTAACACGGGTTCATTTTCCATCACTGTCACACAATGTGTCAAAAAGTTATCGTTGCTCTAGGGCACAGGCCATTTCAACAACATTCAGAACTTGACTAAGTCAACAGGCCCCCATGGGACCCTAGATTAGAGGTGGAAGAGAGCTAGTCTACCCTCCCTCCTCTACAGATGATGAAACTAAGTCACAGACGTTGCCCAATTTCACATGGCTAGTGAAGGTGAGCCAGGCTTCAAACCCAAATCTTTTTGTTTTAAAAATAGTGTCTTTCTTTTCTTGTAGAATCACCACCAATTTCTCAGAGAAAGAGTGCCCCTTCTATACCCAACATTCCTTTACCTGAAAATTGTCCAAGTGGAAGAGAATAGGCTTTAGAAGAGAACTTCATTTTTTTTTAAATGGTTTCAGTAAGATAGATGAAAGAATGCCAGATTTAGCACCTGAGGATCTAGGCTTGAACACCTACATTACTCTTGCATCACCTGTGTGACAGACCCTTGGAGGACAGACTGGAATTCTTTCAGCTGTATCATCCTTTTCAATTGAACCATTCCTCTGAAAAGCTTTTTCATCCTTATGGACAATGGTTTGTTAAAGGAATGTTGGGCATAAATGAGCAATCTTTGCTAAGAGTGCAGTCCTTCTCTGGACCCTTGATGGTGATGCTAGAAGAGAAGAGAATATTTTATAGTGGAAAGAACATTGGATTTGAATTTGAAACCTGGCTTAACTACATTAGCTGTATGACCTTGGGCAAGCAACTTAACCTCTGAGCTTTTGGTTTCATTATCTGTAAAATGTAAATACTAACACCACTTAAATAACTGGGTGATAGTAAGGAAAGCATTATAGAAATATGAGCAATTATTGGAAATGTGTTAAATTGTTGAATCTCCATGTAGAATCCAGTCCTTAATCTCTTTTTCCATTTTCTGGATTGTATTTATCAGCTTCCTACAGCCTAGACCAAGTACTTCTCATTGTTTTCTTTTTCAAATCATACAAATTCCTATTTATTAAAAACATTTATCATGAATATTATAATCATAGATAGTTTATGATAGACAGTTTAATCAGGACAAAATTATTGCCTGCATTTCAGCACTAGCATAGTGTTTTGGGTTTTTTTCTTCTTTTATACATGCCATTTTCAATATTCACAGTCATATGTAAAGCTTAATAGAAATCTGCCTTTGATGTTTTGTTCCTTGTCATGCCACCTAGTGGAGATATAGATACAGGGAGATGAAGGAACTGATCAGACTTTAATTACAGATCAATCATTATTGACAATAATAATATTAATTCACATTTTATGCCACTCTAAGATTTATTCAATGTCCTCCCCACAATGGCCTGTGAAGTTATATAACCTCACAAATAATCACATATTTGTGGAATGCCAATTATGTTTAAGAATCTCTGCTAGATACATTGCCCAACTGAAGAAGGTACAAAGCAGATTTTTTAACCTAGTGGGCAGAAAAGGAGCAGTTATCTGGCACTAATTTTGGGCAATCCTTTGTTGGTCTCTGAGCCTCTGCTCCTTCACTTATAATGATGATGACATCTTTATATAACACAAGGTATTTTATTATCAAAGAATTTTTTTACAACAAATATGTGAGATGAGTTGTTCAGATGCTATCATTCCCATTTGAAAATGAGGAGCCCTGAGAACTAAAGAGGTTAAGTTACTCGTTATACTTATAGCTAGTAAGGTTTAGATGTGGGATCTGAACCTACTTGAGGTGCAGAGAGGTTTGAGTCACACATCATACTTCACTTGTAAATATTAGATGTAGGATTTGAATCTATTTGAGGACCAGAGAGGTTATACCAGACCTCATACTTATGGATAGTAAGCATTAGAACTAAGATTTAATCCATTTGAGGAAAGAAGGGGTAAGTCACACTTATTTCTAAGTAGTATTGCATGGTGCCAAACTCTACTAGGAAAAAAAATCTGCCTGCATACTGACTTAGAAAGACACAAGTTAACATTATTTATGTGGTAGTGTGTGTTTTTTTTTATTTTGTTAAGCATTTCCCAATTACTTTAATCTGGTTTGGAATTACTGAGGAGTTTTGCCTTAGATAAAGTGCTAAACTGGAGTTAGGAAGACTTGAATTCAAATGCCATCACTTGTGACCCTGGGCAAGGCACTTTACCTTTTTGAATCTAAGGAAATTTCCTATATCTCCCCTACTAAATTATGGACTAGATTTCATTAGCACTTGTGGAGGGAGTCCCCACACAGGGAGTTCCCCAAGCAACTGAAAATCCTAGATTCTCCATGTTTTTAAGTTTAAGAGTAACAACCACAGCTCCATTCCCTTCCTTCCCTGAAATCTATTGGCACTCAAAGCCTGCGATGTTCATCCTTTGTTCTTGAAGAAGACCAAGACATCAGGCAGGTGATGCCATGACATGCTCGTGAATTGGAATTGAGTGAGCTGATGCTGTGCAACCTGTATTACACAATTCAACCCTCACCCATAACTATTTTGCACTGTTTCATACCAATGAATTAATTTAGACTCCTCCCTCATCTAGATGACCTTGAGGGTGGGGACTGTTTCTTCTCTTCTTTTCTCCTTAGCTTCCAGCACAGAACTGAACATATCTTAGGAGAATAATAAAGACTCACTAGATTAAAATTTTAAAATAGCTTTCAAAGACTTTCCATGGACAAATATCCCTTTGGAAGGGGAGGTAACCTTCTGAACCGATGAGATCACAACTCCATTTGAAGATTATCAAGAAAAGAAGGGGCTGGATACTCCAAGCAAGAGAAAATATAATCAAAGGAGTAGTGTTTTTCCTGGGAAATTTTTTTCTAGTACTTTTTATTGCTCTTCCTTGGGGTGTGAACATTTCGTTTCCCCCTTCAAACAGCTGCGAACTTGTTATCACAGTGTAAAGATAACTTCCTTGTTATCTCCATCAAATAGTAGCTCCCATGTGCCACCTGGTACAGAGCTTCTTAGTATATTGATTGTTGTATACAATAGAGTAATCAAACTCTGTCTATTCCTAGAATCATAAATCTAGGCTTGGAAGGTCCCTCAGTGACCATCTAGGCCAGCCCACTCATTCTATAATTGAGGAAAGTAAAGTTAAGTTAAGGAGCAGATGTGGACATTTAATCCTGTGTTTCTAGCTCCAGAGCTATTGATCTTCCACTCGACCACATTGTCCTGGAGAATAATAAAAATACTTTAAAAAATAATAAAAAAAATTGAAAAATTGTGGTGCTTTAAGGTTTACAATGTTCCTTATAAATATCTCATTTTTATTTTATTTAGGTGCTATTATTAATCTCCATTCTTCAGATGAGGAAACTGAGGCAGACAGGTTAAGTGAAGCCAGATTCAAACTCAAGGCATCCTAACTCTAGGCCCAGCATACAATTAGTTACCAGAATCTTACCACATTTCCCTTATTTTCTAGGAATGGCAGGACAGGAGATCGGTCTTAAAATTGTTTGTTCTGAACAAATTGAGTGTAGCACACGGATGGAACACTCAAGTCTGTTATCTTTCTTCCATATAAGTGAATAATTCTTAACATGCAATTCTCCAGTTCTATTTCTTCTACCCAGAACTGCTCCAGGCTAATGTTCTCATCATCTCTACATCCTTTCAGCAATGAGCAATAAGCTATTTGAAAGGGTGGACTTCCCTGAATAAACAATTTTGAGAGAGAAAGATTTTAATGGGAGTTAATAACCACGTGGACTTTCATTTCTGGTTTAAGATAAACATGAAAATCCATCAAAAATAATTCCTGTAAGTAACAAATATGCTTTTAACAGTAACAAAAAAAAGATACAAGACATGCAAATCTCTCTGAAGGGAAGATGGGAGTGGTTCTCCTTTCCTGCTTTCCCTGATAGAGAAATTATAAAAGAGCCCAAAAGACAGACATCTGGTCCTTCCTTTGTATGTTACTGGGGAGAGAGTACTTTAGGATGGTCCCCCAGAGGCCAAAGAAAGAGGTTACTCTCTGTTTCTTTGAACTCCAAATAGAGAAGGGCCAAGAGAAGAAAAACAAAAGAGAGAGAGAGAAAGTACTAAAGAGAAGAGAGGTTTTTCCATAAACTATGGGCACAGCATACTTCTTTAGGGAGTTCATTCAGGAATTTTATCTCAAACTTTTTTGAAATACACTTTACTAAAATATTCCATTGTAAATGATCCTATTTTAATTTATCAAACTAAAACATTTTTTATTCAACAAACCAAACTAAAAAAACTTTTAAAGAGATATTTTAAAAAAATCAAGGATTAAAAAAAAATACTTGTATGTACTTAAGGCCTGCCAGTTACCCTCAACCTGATTTGCCTTTCTGCTGAAATGGTTTACCTGGCTGTAACTGCTGGGCCTACTAAACTACTTGGAGTCACAGGTGATTGTTGTATACCCAGGGTGAATAAGCAGCCCTGACAGGGGCTCAAGAAGCCCTCAAAACAAAAGCACTAGTCCACTTTAAATACCCATGTATGCCTTAATTAATCCTTAATTAATTGGATTTAAGAGATGGAAGGAAAGTTAAATGACATAGTGGATAGTGTGCCAACAGGTCTGGAGATAGGAAGACCCTGGGCAAGTCATTTAATCTTGTTTGCCTCGGTTTCCCCACTTGCAAAATGAGCTGGGAGAAGAAAATAAATGGTAAACCACTCCAGGATCTTTGTCAAGAAAACCCCATATGGTCACAAAGAGTCAAACATGACTGAAATAACTGAACAACAGCAAGGAGATGGAAGATGCCTTAGAGACTGTTTAATCCAAAACTGAGATCAAGAGAAGCAAGTTGTCCTAGGGTACACATAAAACAAGAGGCAGGTGTTGAGACTCAAACCCAGGGTCTCTCCCTCCAAATCCAGGACAATTTGTATTATAGCACATTGTCACAGCAATGAGTATAGAAAATGAAATGACAATGAAGGAGGCTTATACTTGGGGGTTGGGGAAGGGACAAACCAAGAACACTAAAAGAGACTTTAATTGTATTGACATTTGCTGAATCTTCATCATTCTCCTGAATTCAAAACATTTGACAAATTCTTGGCCTGCCATCGTCAATGTTCTCTGCCTCTTTTGAGATCTGTAGAAATCCAGAGAATATGGGGGAGAGAGAGAGAGAAAGAGAGAGAGAGAGAGAGAGAGTAATTCAGACTGAGTCACTGTCATGGGAGGACCAAACAAAGCCCTAAAGCACGGGTTTGTGAGGTTGTTGACCCGGGTGTGTCGGATACCAGAAGGTGGGGGATGGGGAAGGCAATAGGGAGTTTTAAGTCTATATGTTCTTAAAAGCTGTTTCACTGGACTCTTAACTTGTGCAGTATTTCTAAGTTGTTATCTTGTTGATTCAACTTTAAAATAATTTAATATTGAGTGAATAGTTCTTTCTTTTGAGGCTGGAGAATTATGTCACATGCCATCTAGCCCACCATGTGATATTTGACAGCGTTTCTCATGACAAACATTTGGACCAGATAGAGAAATGTAGGTTGGGTCATTCAACCACAACATATGATTTTAAATTTGAAAGGGACATCAATGGCCATCTAATCCAACCCACTACAACCTCCCCAAAGAGTGGTCATCCAACCCCTCTTCACTTCTGCTTTAATGAAGGGAAATCTCCTCCCTCCTGAAATACTCCCTTCCACTTCTGGGGAATTCCAATTGTTGGGAAACTGATTTCTTTGCAATATCCACTCATTACGCCCAATTGTGTCTTCTGGGGTTAAATCTAATCCTACCTCTAATACTTGAAGATAATCCCCCCCAGTCTTCTTTTCACCCCAGTTAATTCAACTTGTCTTTATTTAGTCTTCATGCCATTGTCCTTATCTCCTTGATCTAGTCTCCAGACACACTAAATTGCTGCCTTTCTTCCCTAGGGTCTTGATTGGTGAGATTTCTCCCTCTCTAGAAGGAACCCAGATCTGCCACTTTGCTCCTTGGTCACTTCCATGCTATGCTGTGCCACCTGCTTTCATTCCCTTCCCATTAACATTTCCCTTTCTCAACTATAGTCCTGAGGAAAGTGATCAAATGATCATGGTACCATTTTTTTAAAGAACCTGTGAATGAATTTTCCTATAGTTTAATTCACCATCCCCGTGGTTCTGTAATTTCTCAGACCAAAATAACCCTCCTTGACCACCATTCCCATAAGAATGTATGTATCCCTACACACTTATGTAAACACTCATACACAAATATACACATTTATATGTATATAGACATATATATATATAGAGAGAGATATACCTATATTTGTACATATTTATATATACTTCCTTGAAAGGAGGGGCAGTCTTCCATTTTGCATTTCTATAAATGCTTACTCACTCATTCCTATGGCATAGGCTATTATCAAATCCTTTCACAATATCAGCTTCTTTCCTCTGAATACCACCATCTTAAAGTCCTTTCTAAACTGTGCTTTCAATAGCTAAACAGAATATCAAAGATGTCCTATGACCAGGGCATGAGGTACCAGGACCATCACCTTTTTATAACTGGAAGCCATGCCTTTCTTAACACATACTAAAACCTATTTATCTTTTCCAGATCTATATTATCCAACTCCACCTAATTCTAGTAGGCTGCATCTGGAACCAGGCAAACATCTATGCCCAAAGATTGTTGATTAATGTATTGATGCTAGCTTCAAGGGAGATTTTGAGTGGTATGACATGACTCAAACCTCAGTCATGTTTTTCTTGATATTTTTCTGAGTCACGTAAAAGAAAAAACAAATGGCATGTTTATCAAATTTACAGAGGGACAAAAAAATCATCATTGGAAGGAATCATTAATAAATTATATGGTAGAATCAGCATCCCAAGTAACTCAACAGTCATGAAACAGGGGCTGACTCTAGCAAGGTGAAATTTAATAGTAGTAAATATCAAATCTTGAATTTATATTTCAAAACTTCCTGCAGAAATATAGGAAGAGTTAATCATGCCATAGATTAGGGGTGAGATCAGGCACTGCCAAGGTAACCAGAGACGATTCTCAAAATTCAATAAATCTAAGAGCTATTTAGGGGTGAATTAATTTAATGTTTGATCAAATGTAGCAGGCTAATCTTTAAGTTTTGGTCCTTGGAAGAAAAAGGTTCACTACTTGTGCCATAGATGGAATGTTCTCATTTATTATACTTATCTCCTGATCACCCTAATTTTCTTTGTCTTAACTAAAAATCTTAACCTCTGTAAAATAAATAAAAAAACAAACAAAAAATCTTTTACCAATCACCCTTAATTCTATTGCCTCCCTTTTGAAATTATCTCCAATATTACCCAGTTAAAGAACATGATTCTTGTATGTTGTTCTCTCATTAAACTGCAAGCTCCTTGAGAACACAATTACCCTTTTTGTTCTTATGGAATCTTCAATGGGCATTTTAAAAAAGTACTGTTTTGGACTACATCAGAAAAAAAAATGCCATCTAAAGAAAAAGGCAGTAAAAATAGTGTCCTCATACTCAGGATTGGTCAAATCACATCTGGAACATCATGGTCTCTTCTAGGTACCACATTTTGAGAGTGTATAACCCAACTTTAATGCCTGTGTTGATATTCAGTCATTGCAGTCGATCTGACACTTCAGACTCCATTGGGAATTTTCTTGGCAAGGATACTGGAGTTATTTTTCATTTCCTTCACCAACTCATTTTACAGATGAGGAAACTGAGGCAAAAAAGAACTAAGTGACTTGCCCAGGATCATATAACTAGCAAGTGTCCGAACTCATCTTCTTCAGCCCTGGTGCTGTATCTATTGTGGCACCCTGCTCTTCCTATCTAAAAGAGGGAAATCAGGATGTGAAACAACTTCGAAATAGATTAGATTAGAAAGAGTTGTGGTCTGGAGAAATGAAAAGCAGAGGAAGACACTTTTAAATATCAAATGGGAAAGAGGGATTGGCTATTAAAAAAAGATGATGAGAGTAGATGTTTTAAAGAGGTATCGTGTAATTGGATATAATGAAGAGTCCCCTAACTTGTCCTCATAAAGTAACCTGAAAATGAAATTAATTTTCCCTTCATGGAAGATTTTCAAGAAGTTGGATGACCCCTTCTCAAGTACTTTGAAGAACAAGTCAATGCATCAGGTAGTAGGAGGAATCCTGGGGACCTTTCTAATTCTTGGATTTTATGCTTCATTATTTTTTTACTTTTTCTTTGTATCCCAGAATGTAGCCTACTGTCTTGTATACAATATGCATTTAATAAATGAATACCAGTTGAATCTTTGCTATGCATGTTTAAAATGATGCTGGGGGAGAAATATTAGATTCTGAGAAACAAATTAAACTATTTTTAAATAACCCAGAAGATTGTTGTGGGAAAAGAAATGGAGTTTCTATCCTTGAACTATCTCCAATTTCATCCCTTCACAGATTTATGGGGCTTAAGAAAGTTGAGTTGTGATAATGATCATTCTATTTACAACAGATTCAAGGAGAGTGATGGTCTTTTCAAATTAGATGAAATTCAATAATACTCTAACTCTCCCCTAGTAAATAACCAAATGAAATTTCTCCCACACTACACCAAGTGTGACTGTAAATTAAGGAGAACACACCATACTTTTTAAGTGAATCATCTATAAATTTAGTGGAAAGGTGAATTTTTATGCCAGCAAACTCTGGTTGGAGACCTTGAGGACAGGAGAAGGATATATTTCCATAGTAAAAAGTGGTTATTGGCAGAATCTGATGCTATATGTTTCTTTGATTTCAAAGGGACACTGACAAAATAAAAATATGATACCCCTCCAAACCTTTAATCATCAGAAGGAATAATATTAAAGAGGAATGAATTTAAATAAAGGAAAAACTTAATTTGAGACATTGGTGGATTTGTGATATGATCAATTTAATAATTTCCACATGCAATGTGGTTATTCTTGTAACCCATCCTTGCCTTCTTATCTTGGTATATTTCTGTCCACATGTTTTCAAAAGTTCTATAGATAAGATTCATCTATGCAATATGACATGGGTAGACACATATCCTGCAGAAATGATACAGTTTAACTGCCCTTTGAGATGCCAAGTTCACAGATGACCAGTCTACATCAGATACATCAGAATTTCTGGTTGCAATAGTGGCTTTTTTTACCCTAACGTGTTTGTTCCCCCAATGACTGGATTTACCTGATACCTCAATCCAATTTACATCTACTCAGCCCTGTTGAAGTCAGTCCATTAACATTTATTAAGCACTTACTGCATGAGAGATACTATGCTAACCACTGGAGATACAAAGAAAGACAAAAGACACTTCCTGCCCTCAATAAGCAAATATGTACAAACAAGATGTATACATGAGAAATAAGAAATAAAAACAGATAGAAAGTACAAGCATTAAAGAGAATTAGGCTTTATTTTTGACTAATTTAATATTTTATTTTTTCCACTTTTATACAAAAAATAATTTTAACCTTTTTTATCAGATTTTGAGTTCCAAGTTTTCTTCCTCCCTGCCTGACCCCCTCATTAAAAAGGCAAGCAAATTGACATAAGCTATACTTGTGTTGTCATGTAAAACATTTCCATGTAAGTCATGCTGTGAAAGAAAATACAGAAGAAAAATAGAAAGTAAAGAAAAAATATCTTTGCTCCATATTCAGGCTCCACCAGTTCTTTCTCTGGAGATGAACAGCATCTTTCATCATAAGTCCTTCAAAATTGTCTTGAATCATTGTATTACTGAAAATAGTTAAGTTATTAACAGCAGGCCATCATACAATTTTGCTGATACTACATAAAATATTCTCTTGGTTCTTCTCATTTCACTTTGCAGCAGTTCATATTAGTGGTCCTTGTCCTTCCTTATTGAAGAAGACCAAAATGACATCACTATATTTGAGACAAATTACAGTGTGTCTGATTGTGGCTGATCAGACCAATATGAGTTCAGAAAACTCTACTACAAGTCGGTCACAAATAGTCCATGTGAACACCTGGGGTCGAAACTCTAAACTACCAGTGCATGTGAGTTAGAAGTTAAGACTTTAGCTGAGTTTGGAAGTAATTCAAATCTCACATCATGAGTGATTCAGATCTCACATCATAGATTGAACTATCCCTTCATTTACCCTTTTACATCTTTCCTCTATGCTCAAGAAGCTATGCTCCCATCATAGAATTTAAAGATGAAAGGAACCTCAAAGGTCATCTAGTCCAACTGGTGGACTAAAAGGGCTTATACTAAGGAGCTAAAATCCTGGAGAGTAGGCACTCTACTCCTTCCTATAGTGACTGTTTTCTCAATTTGTCCCCCAACCCTCCAAAGGGTAACTGTCCTCAGTCCATGCTCGACAGTGTGCCTTCACCTGTTA
Source organism: Macrotis lagotis (assembly GCF_037893015.1). Classification (NCBI taxonomy): domain Eukaryota; kingdom Metazoa; phylum Chordata; class Mammalia; order Peramelemorphia; family Peramelidae; genus Macrotis; species Macrotis lagotis. Next base: position 92,710,148 of record NC_133663.1, read on the forward strand.
CCATAGTAACTTTCTGAGGAGCTCCCATTATTTCCCATTCCTATGGGGATGAGAGCTAGTCTGTTCCTTTTCCTGGGATAACAACATGTGGATCATGTGGATATATATATATATATATATATATATATATATATATATATATATATATATATATATATATATATATATATATATATATATATATTGCCACTACCATGTCCACTATTTTTAAAATACTACTAGTTATCCCTCAGAATCAAAATCCTTTATTTTATAGAAGAGAAAAGATGTGGAACATACGGTTAGTGAGTGAAAAAGCCAAGATATGAAACCATATTTTCTGTCTTCTTCTTTATCCTGGAGAAATCTTTATTTGCTCCAGTTAACTCTGGCTCCACTTGACTAAACTTTCTGACTCTACCACTTGACTGAAACTCTCTTGGTTACCAATGATCTCTTAGTTGCTAAATCTAATTTCATCTTCCTTGAACTTTCTACAGCCTTCCAATCAATTTAATTCAACAAATTTTCATTGTTTCCCTTTCCCTTCCATTGCATCCTCAAGGATCCCTGTTCTGTTATTAAGAAACTACACCTTCTGTTACGATAGGAACAAATCCCATTATTTATAGTTTAAAGTATGTCATATTTTGCCCATTGTTATAAATGAAGCTAGGCATAAAAGAAGGGAATTTGGGGGGGCAATTGGACTACTGTATAAGAGCTTTTTACCATAGGTAATTAGAAAGCTACAGATGCTTCAGAAATTATTATTTTGAGTTTATAAGTAGTAACCACTGGCCTTGGAGACACTTATTATGTCCTAGAGGAGTGGACAGAATCTTCCTATTATGCCAGTCTGTTGTTGACCACAGTTCTTGCAACAAGGATGGTTTTCTAGACTTTAGCTGCTATAGCATAAGCTGTTATGACAAAACAGGCACTAGATGTGCTTGCCTGTTTATATGAAATTGAAGAATTATATTCTATAGCGTTAAAAAAGAGAAAATATGACATTCTCTAGCCATAAGAGTTGTCTATTTTGAAGCTTTCTGAACTCCAATTGGTGGTTTTCTTCTTTAAAGCTCCATATATGTACAGATCAGCATTTGGGGAGTAAGAATTGCTGAGAGAAGTTTCAAGGTGTTACCATTTTTTAAATGATAGCTCTGGTTAAATACTTGGAGATATACAATGAAGAAAACAAGTTGAATTGGCTTGAGAGGAAGGAGACCCAAGAGGATAACCCTAGATCAGGAAATCCAGGGAATGAGGGTCAACTCGAATCTTTGGTTGCCAGATGGCATAGGGGTGCAAGAGTCAGATGGCATGAAGGTAGAGGTCATGGTGAAGAGCTATAGAATAGGAGGTATCCTGTTCTGAGCACAGATATGAACACAACATGCAAAATGGAGGAGAAAGGTGTGGCACACATGTAAGCGAAGACAGTCTTTTATGCTATGATTTGTAGGTCTATGACTCATGCTTGGATGATGAGTTGCATTGTTGCTAAGTAACAGAAACTGAGATGGACTTTTTTTCAGGAAGATTAAGAGGTTCTTTTTTCACTGATGGACCCCATCTTTTCATTAAAATGGTGAGAGGGAGGGAGAGAGAAAATTTTCCAAAAATAAATACTGATATAAATGCTTGTTGATTGTGAAAAAAAAGTAAAAAAAAAAGAAATGGGGAGAAAAAAAGAAAAAGAAAGTTGTAATGGGGGTGCCAGTTGATCCTAGAGCAACATTTGGTACAATATTATAATTGTGCCCTCATAAAAATTTACTTTGAATATGCTTGCATTTCACTTTCAGTGTAAATGTAATACCCCCACCCACCCACCCACCCAGCAGAATAGAGGATCCTTGAGGACAAAGACAGTTTCATTTATTGTCTCTATGGCTCCACGACTTAGCACAGTGTCTAGTTTCTAGTAGAATGCCTGATCAATGTTTCTAGCATTTAATTGAATTACTGTGATTGCACATTCCATTTTCTTGTTATCATTTTCTCTAATTTGGTATTTACTTTGACCTTTGCTCTAACCAGTTGATCATTCTATTACAGAGCTAGCTGATTTTAATGACTGCTGTATCTGTAGACAATTATTTCTTGCCTGTTCATTTTTTATCTCATTTTTTTCTTGCTATTATCCAAGGCTTCCTATGTTCACTGCTTTCTGACTCCCTTCCTAAGGAAGGCATTCACAGTGACTATGTGTGAGACTCCTGAGTTATCTTCCAGACAACTGCTCTCTTTTATCTGACCCCAAGGTGAATCCCATCAGAGGGAGAAGGAAGTGCTACCTTAAACCAGACTGCTCCAGACAATCCTGATAATGAAAGTTAGCACATAATCTAAGCCATCTCTTCAACTATCCATAATTGTAGAGTGCTTTATCCTTCACATAACCTGTACCAACTCCCCTAATTTGGTAACCATTGCTGCAGACTCTATTTCTTTCTTCCAGAAAGGACTCTGGTCCAGAGAACCAGATAGTTTGACCTTGGGGATGAAGCTAGACCAGCAGACAGGAAGACCTGAAGTCACCTCCTAACTCAGACTTTTTTTTTTAGGTGTTTTTTTCTTTGCAAGGCAAATGGGGTTAAGTGGCTTGCCCAAGGCCACACAGCTAGGTAATTATTATTAAGTGTATGAGACCGGATTTGAACCCAGGTACTCCTGACTCCAAGGCTGGTGCTTTATCCACTGCGCCACCTAGCCACCCCAACTCAGACTTTTACTAGCTCTATGATGCTGAGCAACCCATCTCTCTTTTCTCGGTCTGGCTACCTTAATTTATAAAAGGTAGCTAATAGAACCAGCCTTGCAGGTCAGATAAGAGTATAGTCTCCTTGAAGGTGAGTCAGGAGATCACACATGTTCACTAGGAATGCTTTCCTCAGGAATAGAATCAGAAAGCACTGAACATGAAGCTACCCATAGTACGTGCTATGATATATATTCATACAAACATACATATACATATATATACACATATACATATATATATACATATACATATATATATATACATATATATATACATATATATGCAATATACATTTTGATGTCAAACTTCCAAACACCTTAAAGGACTAGATCACACCCTCTTTTCCTCTAAAGTGTTCTTCATTCTGCCCCTGAGGATTTTCCTTAATTACTTAGCAAGCCTCAACCTGTGAAGTCACCTAACCCTATCTTACTTTTAGTTTCCTTAGCTGTAAAATGGGAAAGATCATCATACCTACTTCACAAGGTTGTGAGGAAAATACATATGAAGGAATTATAAACTTTAAAGGAATATAAACACATTATACATACACACATACATGCACATTATATCCCCACAGACATGTTTATATGCACATGCATGCAGGTTTATTCTGGACCTAGATGGCTCAGGAGGAGAAAGTGAGGCTGGTGACTTTGCACAATCCCTCCCTCACTTAAAGTCTAATCCACTAACATGTCATGGCATCACAGATGTCATAGTCCTTGTCAAGAAGGAAGGACAAACAACAAACTGACCTGATCACTGAGAAATGCTGAGGGTCTTGCCCTCCCAGTTTGATTTTTTTTTTGACTAAGTAAAAGTTGTCATTCTTGGCCTCTTTGCCTGATCTCTCTCTTACCTAGTCTTAATCATTGAATGGGTGTTGCCTCAGTCAAACTATGACCTGAGAAAGACCATAGCTTAAAAAGGCCAGGGTCTCTCACTACATCCAGGTCATCTCCCATTGTCCTGATCAATATCTGGCCACTGGAAAGTGAGATTGGTGACTTTATACAGAACCTTCTTACCCAAATCCAAATCACTTGCATGTCTTGTCATCATGTCCCTGATGTCATGGTCTTCTTCAAGAAGAAAAGACAATTCATCCAAAAACCACACAATCCACACACACACATACACATATATGCAGTCTCTCTCTCTCTCTCTCTCTATATATATATATATATATATATATATATATATATATATATATATATATACATATCTATCCATAAATATATACACATAAAGATCCAAATACACTTCTACATGTACAGATATGTATAAATTATTTACTTTCCGATGATGTCTCAGGTTCTACCTCTTTCTCTGTAGAGCTCTTCTCTCAGACCCTGAGGATTTCCTTTAATTATCTTCTAGCTTCAGCCCCATTCCCCTAGGCTTGGGACTTGGTATTCAAAAGTATTTTTCTTTAAGAGATCTAGTCTAGAGAGAGAGAGAGAGAGAGAGAGGAGAGAGAGATCTAGTCTACTCCTTATCCTACTCAAGCTCTCCACAATGGCTGCAACTTGTTATCTTGGAAGGCCTCAATAGCAAATGAAGCAGTTTCTCAGAACTAGCTCTGCCCCAGGGCATGTTTACAGTTATGTAAATGGAACAAATAGTTTCAGAAACAGGTGGAGTCAGTTGCCCTTCTTGGCAATGCAAAAAATTTCCCTTAATTTTTTCCAACAGATCAGCAAATCTGTCTCCTGGGGTTCTGGATGAATACAAATTGTTCTTGTACCTCTGGGGACAACCATGGCTCCCAACTTGGGAGGTCATGTGGTAAAATCAAAAGAATGCAAGATTTGAATTCAAAAAGCCTCTTTTATAAAAACAAGCATTTATTAAGTGCCACGTATTTGCCAGTCACTGGCATTGTACTTTATAAATACTTTATAAATAACATACAACTATCCTGGGAGATAGGTACTATTGTTATTTCCATTTTGCAGATGAAGGAACTGAGACAGACTTTCAACCCAGAGTCTCATAGCCATCATTGTCACTTACTTCTTGCATGAACTTGGATAAATCAAATGCTTTCCCTTCATTGATTATCTCCTAATTATTCTACATATATTTGAGTTGTATTTAGTTACTTGCAATTAGTTCATATATTAGTTTGTGAGCTCTTTGAGAGCCAGGACTGAGGTTGGTTTTTTTCCTCCTTTCTTTGCATCTCTAGTACTTAGTATAATGACAGAGATAGGTTAGAAACCTGGCTTGCAGTCAAGAAGACCTGAACTCAATCCTAGCCTTAAATACTTACTAGCTGTGTGACCTGGGCAAGTCACTTAACCTCTGTTAATCTTTGGAAAAAGAAATGGCAAACCATTCCAGTATCTTTTCTAAGAAAATCTCTTGGACAATATTGGCATGGATCGTGAAGAGTTAGATATGATCCAACAACAACTTAGCATGATGCCTGGTAAACAGTAGGCATTTAATGCTTGCTTCCATTTTAGTTGTCTATATTGATTTCAACTATGTGTCCACATTTGTAATATGATAAAGTTGAACAAGGTGAACATATAAATGTATATTTATTTATATCCTGTTTGCTGGGACAGGCTGTTAACAGGACTATTCCTGATTTTACAAATCATAAGAAATAGGCAGAGAAATTCCTCCCCATGGTTGAGAATAATGCTTGAACCCCACCTTCCCTCAATCAGTCGACAATATGAACCTCTAAAATCCGGTTTCTACTGAACAAGAAGATGGTTCTATATTCTCCATCCAGATCCAACATTAGGGTATGACATAGAGAATTCCTGTTTTGATAAATCAGTTTGTTGACATTTTTATTTTACCTGCCTATGTTGAATTAAGCACTATGTAGACAGTCAAGAAACTTCCCAAGTTCATACAAAAATGTTGCTCTATTGAATCCTACCTGTAATTTTGAATGATATCATACATTCCTCAATTCATCTCCTGGTTAGGTCTCCATTAGCTTAACATGTGACAGAAGGAAGTCTCTACTACCCTAGTAGGTCTAGTCCCCAATCCTTCTTGCAAAGGTTCTGAGTACCTATCATCTTGACATGGGGTCACCCATGGATCAATCTACTTGCAATTGTCGGTAAGGGTTCATGAAGTCACCTATTCCTCACTCTTTTCTAGACCAATCAATCTTATTGCTTTTCCTTCCATCTACCTGACTCTTACTTTCTTTTTTTAAATTAATTTTTATTAAAGATATTATTTGAGTTTTACAATTTTCCCCCCTATCTTGCTTCCCCCCCCCCCAGAAAGCACTCTGTCAGTCTTTACTTTGTTTCCATGTTGTACCTTGATCCAAATTGGGTGTGATGAGAGAGAAATCATATCCTTAAAGAAGAGAAGAGAAGGTGAAAAGAGCAGAAAGTCTCTGCTCCCCGGAATCAGAGAGGCGGCCAGCCAGAGAGAAAGAACTTCAGCCTCCAGGAGGCAGCCCCAGGGCACTGGGAGCCATGGCTCACAGCAGCGGGGGAGTCTCCTGAGCTGAACCCCGGGGAGCACCGGGCACAAAGTAAGGGAACAGTGGGGGGACCTCTGCCAGAGCAAGCACGTGGAGCCCAGCCTCAAGGCACACAGCCAGCAATGTGGTCTTTCAGCAGCCCAGATACAGGAACAGAAGCAGGTGGAGCCAGTAAAAGCAGGAGCCCCCAGGGCATGAGCCCATTGAGCTGAGGGAGGGGAGTGAAGAGAGAGAGACTGCAGAGCTCTGTCCTCTGCCCCTGGAACAGGACTTTGGGGCTCTGACCACATTCAGATCCTGATTGAAGTCTAGGCCCCCCATAGAACAACAGGGCCCCCCCCACCTCAGCCCCATGGCAGAGGGGGGCACTTATAGTCATTCACAAACCAGGAGGGAGGACAGAGCCTCACACACTGAGACCCTTGTGGGAGTTTCCCAAAAGCTCAGGAAGCACCCCCAAACCAGGCCCAAGCTGGGAAAATAAGCAAGCAGAGAAATAAGAGGAAGACCATTGAGAAATATTTTGCAAATGAGCCCAAGAAGTATCAAAATACTCAGTCTGAAGATGAGGAAGCACAAGCTCCTGCATCTAAAGACTCCAAGAAAAACAGAAATTGGGTTCAGGCTATGACAGAGCTCAAAAAAAGACTTTGAAAATCAAATGAGGGAGTTGGAAGAAAAACTGGGAAAAGAAAGGAGAGAGATGCAGGAAAAACATGAAAATGAAGTCAGCAGCTTAGTCAAGGAAATCCAAAAAAATGCTGAAGAAAATAGCATGCTAAAAACCAGCTTAGGTTAAATGGATAAAATGATTCAAAAAGTTATTGAGAAGAATGCTTTAAAAAGCAAAATTGGCCAGATGGAAAAAGAGATAAGAAAGCTCTCTGAGGAGAACAAATCCTTCAGACAAAGAATAGAATTCAGGGAGATTGATGAATTTACCAGAAATCAGGAATCAATACTTCAAAAACCAAAAAAATGAAAAATTAGAAGAAAATGTGAAATATCTTATTGAAAAAACAACTGATATGGAAAACAGACTTAGGAAAGATAATTTAAAAATTATTGGAATACCTGAAAATCATGATCAGGAAAAGATCCTTGACATCATTTTCAAAGAATTACTACAGGAAAATTGTCCTGCTATCCTAGAAGCAGATAGCAAAATAGAAATGGAGAGAATCCACCGATCCCCCCCGAGAAAGAGATCCCAAAAAACCAACCCCTAGGAATATTATAGCCAAGTTCCAGAACTCCCAAGTCAAAGAGAAAATATTACAAGCAGCCAGAAGGACACAGTTCAAATATAGTGGAGCTGCAGTCAGGATCACACAGGACTTAGCAGCAACTACATTGGAAGCTCATAGGGCTTGGAATATAATATACTGGAAGGCAAAAGAGCTTAGAATGCAGCCAAGAATGAACTACCCAGCAAGGCTGAATATCCTCTTCCAGGGAAAAAGATAGACTTTCAATGAACCAGGGGGAATTTCAAATGTTCCTTTGGAATGGCCAGAGCTGAACAGAAGGTTTGATCTTCAGATACAGGACTCAGGTGAAGCATGGAGATTGGAGGATAGGGGGGAAATATGAGGGACTTAATGAGGATGAACTGCATGTGTTCCTGTATAGAAAAATGACACTGATAATACTCATATGAACCTTCTCAGTTCATAGAGCAGGTAGAGGGAGCTTTTATAGTTGAAGCACAGGAGAAAGCTGAATTCAAAGATAAAATATAGTGTAAAAATGGAGTCAATAGAAAAAAAGGGAAATGTAATGGGAGAAAGAAAAAGGAGAGGGGGAATAGGCCAAGATATTTCATATAATAAGTTTTTTCTTTATTACAATGAGCTATTTCAATGATATGGAAGAGGGGAGGCAAGGGGGAATGAGGGAACCTTTGCTCTGATCAGAGATGGCTAGGAGAGGAAACAGCATATATACTCAATGGGGTATAGGCATCTGGAGTAAGAAGGAGGGGGGAACAGGGGGGAGGGGTGGGGATGTGAATAAAGGAGGAGAGGATGGACCATGGCAGGAGAGTGGTCAGATATAACACATTTTCTTTTATACTTCTTGCAAGGGGCTGGGATTGGATGGCCTGCCCAGGACCATAGGGCCTGGTGGATTCTGGGCCTAAGGGGTGGTATGGGGGCTCAGGACTTCTTGGCCCCAGGACCAGGGATCTGTCTGCTGTGCCACTCAGTGACCCTACAGAAGAGTCAAAGTGAAAGGAGAGAGAAAATATAGTACATGGTAGTGGAGAAATAAGAAAGGAGGGAGTTGTGATCAGCAATGGCAACGCTGGAAAAATATGAAAGCAACTTTTGCGATGGACTTATCATAAAGAATGCAATCCACCCATGACAGAGTTGTTGGTGTTGGAACAAAGACTGAAGCATATTTTTTATTATTATCATTTGGGGGAGGGTGCAGGGCAAATGGGGCTGGGTGGCCTGCCTGGGGCCACATAGCAGGGTGATCTTTGTGTGTCTGAGGCTGGATTTGGACCCTGGTGCTCCTGTCTCAAGGGCCAATGCTCTGTCTGCCACCCAGCCATACATACTATGATTACTATTTTATTTTATTTTGGGTCTTTTTTTTTTCCTTCTTTTTGGTTTTTGCAGGGCAGTGGGGATCGGGTGGCTTGCATGTCACACAGCTGGGTGGTTGTTGGGTCTATGGGGCTGGATGTGGGCTTGGGTGCTCATGGCTCCAGGGCTGGTGCTTCTTCCATTGAGCCACCTGGCCATACCTACAATTATTACTATTATTTTTTTAATTTTAATTTTTTTCTCTCCCCTTTACTTTATTGCCCAAGCAAGTCTATATTCATGGGGGGGTATTTTGTTTACTCTTAAACAAGAATATTTTATTAATGCAAAAAAAATTTGTACAAAATGAGAATTAAAAATAAAACAAAATAAAAAAAAAAGAAGAGAAGTCTAAGAGGTGACAAGATCAGACAATAAGATATCTGTTTTTTTCTAAATTAAAGGGAATAGTCCTTGAACTTTGTTCAAACTCCACAGCTCCTTATCTGGATACAGCTGGCACTCTCCTTTGCAGACAGCCCAAAATTGTCCCTGATTGTTGCACTGATGGAATGAGTGAGTCCTTCAAGGTTAAACATCACCCCCGTGTTGCTTTAGGGTGTACAGTGTTTTTCTGGTTCTGTTCATTTCACTCAGCATCAGTTCATGCAAAGCCCTCCAGGCTTCCCTGAAATCCCATCCCTCCTGGTTTCTAATAGAACAATAGTATTCCATGACTTACATATACCACAGTTTGCTAAGCCATTCCCCAATTGAAGGACATTTACTTGATTTCCAATTCTTTGCCACCACAAACAGGGCTGCTATAAATATTTTTGTACAAATAATGTTTTTACCCTTTTTCATCATCTCTTCACGATATAGACCCAGTAGTGGTATTGCTGGGTCAAAGGGTATGCACATTTTTGTTGCCCTTTGCTGCCTCTTACTTTCAATACTAAACTTTTAAACTATAAGAAATTGGAAGAAAACACAGGGGCCAAGCATCTCCAGACCAACATCAGATAGGCATGCTAATATTGTTTGACAAATTCAACCTCACTGTCACATTCCAGGTCTCTGAAAACTTTTGCTAAATTTCTGTCATGGAAATCGTTATGTAGATATTGTATGGATCATCCATTGATCCTTCTGAAGATCATTCTTCATCATCTAGTGACCAGGGTGCTGGAGATGCCAAATGTTTCAACCTAATGGTCTCTTTTTAAAGGATGTAACAGAAAAGTAAGCCTTATTCCAATAAGCACAGATTTATAGAAAGAATTAATAAATAGAAGTATGTATGGAATAATTTTATACATATGCACATCTTATGTACATTTATATATGCAACTGCTGATTGATGTTAGTCCCTCAGTTTTAAAAAAGACCATGGCATCAAGGAGGTGATGCCATTACATGTAGCAATCTCTAGGGTGGGAGAACAAGAGAAAAAAATGAAAAAAAAGAATTATATGCTAACTTTATTATATATTTAAAAGGAATAGCAATTTGTACATAATAGATGTGCAGTTTCATGTGTAATTATCTTTTTATTCTGCCTTGGAAATGCTTATGTTATTTCACAAATTAAAAATAAAATGTAAAAGGAAGCAGTGGGAGGAACTATAGGAACTAAGGAAAGGGAGTTAAAGAATCATGTCATTGGAATGTCGCTTATAGAATTAATAACTGTCTGGAAGATTTAGCATGTTTACTTAAGTTTTCTGTCATTTCTTTTGTTTATAAGAATATAGATGATACAGTAACTGAAAATAGTAGACACTTTATAAATGTTCATCAATTGTTTAATGCTAAATTGTGAAACATGTAAAGGCTTGTCAATGCTAGATAATGGGTCTCACACAACTCTAGAATCACCATTGCTACTCAGGCTAATGTTCAGTTTATATTCCCAACCCATCTACCAACAGACCAGGCAGGACTTCTTTTTCAAGTTGCCAAGTTTTTAATTAGGGCAAAATAGCCAGCAAAATAAACAACAGGGAAAAATTAACCAAAAGAAACAATCTAGGCTCCGTAGTCATTAAGAGTGTGAGACAATAATATGAACAGCCTCGGGTGAGGATTTTATTAATGATTCTAATCCTTCTATTGAGGAAGGAATTGTCAGAAGGATTTTTGACTTCTCATCTGCCCATTGGTGTCATTTTTCCTCAGGAGAGTAGTGACTGGTAGAGTAAGTATCAGGTGTTGTAAATAGCTGAACTCAATGAGAAAAAGCAGATTTAAAGGTCCCATATCCCCATGGTCTCTTATAACCACATCACTGTAAGATTCTGGTTCCAACAAAAGGTTCAGCTTTTCACTAAAACTAGAAACACCTTCCTGAACACCTTGCATAACTTATTCATATGGTCTATGGATTCTTCTATACACTGAGGCTGAGAAGCATGATTTTTCTCCTATTCTCGTGTCATAAATATGTCATCTACTAAGGGTTTGGGGGGATCAGGGTTCTAATTCTGTAATTCCCAAGTTCACACTGGTGTGTTCCCTCTCTAACTATAAGTGATATCAATTGATCAATTAGACAATTAGTTTTTTTAAATCAACATTTACTCAGGTCATGTATTAAGAACAGTTGGGACCAAAACATCTTTGCCTACTCCAAAATCTGTGACCGCTATCCCAGTAGGATCTAGAGATTCCAGTGATTTTTAAAATTTTTTTCCTCTTTTTTATTTAAAATGAAACTTTGCTGAGAAATCTGACAAAAAGTGAAAGATTACTTTTCTTTCTTAAACTTGAAGCCAATAATTCCAATGGTAATTACAATATTAATAGCTGATGGGATATAAAAATGCATTGCATATGTACATGAGACAACACAAAGAGCAAGTGGTCAACACTTAAATTATGTCTTAGATGGATGTGCTTATGTTTAGAGAGTAAAGTGTTAATTGATAGCTTCTGAAAGTCCATTTGCTGGAGTCTTCAAGATGATCCCTTTAATTATGGTGTATATTTTTCTCATGAGTCATTTTTTAGAACCCTAAATCTGACTTTCCTCATTGAGTCTAGTCTGTATTAAAATTAAGATGCAGACATTAACACTAGCCAGGACTGTCCAGGATATTATTGTGGGACATGGATAGGAAATTGGGAAGTCTATAGTCCTTTAAAGATCTCAAGTTTCTCTTCCAGTCAAAAAAAGACTATGTGGGAGAAGACTGAGGGCCAACTGTCTCTTCCACCCAAAAATAATTACTTGTGAAGGGTTGGTTGGAAAAGTTCCCACCTCTAAGCTATTGTATACTCAATGAATTTGAAACCAATAAGTAGCTTCATTCTCAATGGTTTCATACTGACCAGAGAAGGTAGGCTCCAGACCCTCAGTCCATTTCTCACTCCCCAGATTCAGGGAAGTGTGCAGGCATTGTTCACACCTAATGAACTAGAGACGTGTTCTCACTTGATAAAGGTATCAGTGCTCAGTAAGATGGGTTGATTTGAACCCTCCTCATATTATCATGAGTTACTCAAGCTGTCTTGCTAGTTGCCAGCTTTGTTATTGAACAGTTATTTAGTCTCTGCTCTGTTGGCTATGGAACTTCTCTGTCTCGCCACTCCTTCTGAGGAATGAGTTCTACTGAACTCCATTTTTCTCTTCCTTTATCCTTTTTACTTTGCCATACTCCCAGAAATTAATGCCTCGCTATGCAAATGACCCTGAATCTTCAATTTGCCTTTAGAAAACACCAGTAATGCTGGATAGGAAAATGATGAGCTAGTGGTCCCTGCCATTATATAACAAATAGAATTTTTCTATTCAAAGTGGGGTGTATCACCCTGACTTTGGGCATATCCTCTTATTCCACCTCAGTTCTATGACCAGACAATGAGGAATAAATTATAAACAGATTAGTCCAGATGAAAAAGCACAACTTACTCCACCAGGCACGAGGTCAGTTTTGCCAGTTGATTTATTAAAAGCTTATTTTTATTTATTTATAAATTTATTTATGCATTCATTCATTCATTCCTTTGTTTGTTTGTAGTGGTGAGCTATGACTATCTTATAACTAGACAGATGCCAGTATAGAAAAATGAAAGGGAATAAACAGAATTTGTTTAAAAAGGAAGGCAAGAAGGATAATAATCCTTCCTCATCATTTCTGAAGAATTATAGCCAGTGGTTTGAATCTTCCCTGAGACTTAGGAATATTCACCTATCTGTACCTAAAGTCCCACTTGGAAGGAATCTGACTATTAAAGGTTGTACTAAGCTTGTGGTTACCTTAAGAGCCTGAAATACTGATTATTAAGCCAGTGTTGAATAGCAGTTGAGGGTTACCATGGCAACAAGTACAGGACTCTGCAGTCAGCTTGGGAATAGAAGCATTTTTATTATGGGTCATTAAGGGTAAAGGGCCTCATTTAAATGATTTCCTTTAAAGTCCTATCATTTCAGGTGAAACACTTCACCCCCACCAAAGCAGTTGTTTCTGAAATCGGTGGGCTTTTTTTGGTTTTGTTTTTTAAGAAAGGTAGGGTAGAAAATAGCAATTGATTTCTATTGAACTGGGAAGTCCTCATGTTCTGTAGCTGGAGAACAGCATGCCAGCATCAGGATTTTGGACATAATTGTGTTTTTGTTGTTGCTGTTGTCATGTCAGTTTGTTGTTATTGTTCCTTGACAGAGAATTTTGACTCAAAAACTCAAAGTTCTTAATACAATTTTTACCTAAGCTTGAATCCCTTCTTTGATCAGTAAACATAACTCCTTGGGAGTCTAAAGGATATGTATATAAATTTTAGTCATTCAACTTTCAATCTAAGCACCACCTTCATTCTTTGCCTCTCTGAGTCTCAATTCTCAGCTCTCTCTAAACTTGTTTTTTTCCCAATTGTGGCAATCCCTCTAGCAAGAGGCCACATAGCTATAGCTGAAGATTGGAGTTTAGTCTAACTCCTTCATTTTACAGAAGAGGAAACTGAAATCCTAAAAGTACCTTGCTCAAGATCATGATGTTTGTCCTTCATTCTTGAAGAACATGTCATTAGGGAGGTGATGCCATGACGTGCATGTGAATTAGGTTTGAGTGAAGGGGTGCTGTGCAAAGTCATATGTCTCCTTTTCTCTTCTGGGGCTATCTGGGTCCAGTGACTACATATGGATCAGGATGACTGGACAGGATTGTAGATGCAGTGGGAGACCTTAAGTGATCCAAATCCTGTGACTCCAAACCTAGTGTTCTTCCAGTTGTGCCAACCTGCCAAATCAACCATATGTTGTTACACTAGGCCAGTGGGAGTAGATAGAGTGGCATCATAGATACAAAGCACTGATCTGGGGATCAGAAATCCTGGTGTTGAGTTCTAGTTCTGTCAACTGACATTTGTGTGTGGCCAAGTCATTTTATATCTCATTTTTTATTTCCTCACATATAAAGTAAGGATAACCATGCCAGCTATACAAATTTGAACTAAATACCTATTTTGCCTCCTTCTAACACTGTAGACCTCTCTGGGATCATCTGTATCATCAAAATCTCTAGACTAGCCAGTTGTCATTACCTTTGCCTTGCTACTGGATTCAAAGACTCCAGAAGAGAGATTGAGATCATTGAAATCTAGTTCACATGAAAGTCCTCATGCTCTTGTTTTCACTTGTCTTCTTTGAGAGGGGTGAACAAACAACCAATAATGAGAACAGCCTCTAGACTATGAGTTCCTAACATGGAGACTGAATCGCTAGTCAATCTTTAGACAGACTTTTAGGGGATCGGAGAACTTGGATGGGGAAAAATTAATATTTATGTGCATATAAATAAATGCATATATATTATACACATATATCATTTATAATAATGGATAATATTTTATTTAAATATATTTCCTTTGCATTCCTGTGCATTTTGTTTTACTTTTAAAAGATTATTCTGAGAAGAGACAATGGGCTTTCCCTGACTACTAAAAGCTGTGACACTCAGAAAAAAAAGGTTAAAACTCCTACTTTAGATCTCTTCTCACCCTGCCCTTTCCATCTTGTCCTTGATCTAGTATAGGTTTCTGCAGAAAAATTTTGGACTCTAGTCCTCATTAACTAAAACTTACTTTTTTCTTCCATATAATAACTTGTAAATAGTCAGTTTTTTTAGTGTTTAGGATTTGTTCAGAGTCTTCCTAGTTTGAATATTTGCAAAAAGGAGGCTTTTAATATTTGTTCATTTAAATTGGTTTGAACTAAATCAGTCAGCAAGCATTTGTGAATAGTCAATCAAAAACCATTGTATGGTTATACAGGATTTAGAAACTTTGGGGGAAGAATCTTAAAGTTGCCCCCATCAGTTTTTTGGTGTTCAGCAGACGGTGTTAGTCACAGCCTTCCCCATCAGAACACCTGGACAAAAACGAAGCTGCTAGGTCCATTTGTATACTATCAGATCTGGGGGATGGGGAGGAGGGGAAAAGGATGAAATTTACGTGTGAATTTCCTTCAATTCACTAAGAGAGAAGAATTAGAAAGAAAAAGTGGACTAAGTCAACACTATCACAATATAATTGTCACAGTATTTTATGAGGTGGGGAGGGAATAAAAAAGAAAAAATTACATAACTATAGTATATATATATATGTATATATATTTAAAAGGAATATCAAGTACATGATAGATTTTCAGATTTATGTGCAATCATCTTTTTTATCATTTCATGTTATGGAAATGCTAGTTTTATTTATATATTAACTAAAAATAAAATAAATAAAAAATTTTAAAAGATGCATATACAATGAGGGTCATCCCAGGGAGCATGCTTAGAGCTTCTCTTCCTGATTTTTGACCAAAAGGTAGAAATTTTGGAACTTGCTTTTGACCATGTGAAACTTGTTTTTTGAGATGATGAAGAATTGCCTTATTGGCTACAAATCAGGAAGAATTGATGTTGTAGCAGATGTTTAAAAAGGAGTATCTCCAGGAGACACTAAGTTTTCTCTTTCATTTCTGCTGCTTAAAGGTTGGTATATTCTAGAGGTTTGAAGATACCTGGTCTATTTTGATAGAACTTAAATGAAAACAAGTGGAGGGGTCCTTAACAACTCTCCTCTAGTCTCCTGAATTGTACAACCACTAGGCAGAAGATTGTCCTAAGTCTGACCCTTTTCCGGAAAACAGACCTGGAAAACTACTTTGTGTTCTGATTCATTTTAAGTAACAAAACAATTTAATAAGTGAAAAATAAATAACAGACTTTCAAAAAAAAGTTGTTACCCTCCTCAAAGAGCATAAAGGACATTATAGGTTTTACAGTGTTCCATCAATATGTACTTTGAGTCTTTTATCTCCATCAGCATTACTTTTTTGTATGGGGAGTGAATACTTGTCCCATAATTTATTCAAATTGTAATTCCTTTTTACTTCCTACCTTTGGAAAAGTTTTGAATAGTTTGAGATATCTCAAGGTAGCAGAATTTGAGAGCTTAATTATTTGAAACAATGAGAGGTCAGAATCCCCTAGGATTGAACTGTGCCAAATTCCTAAACAGTGGGACCTCTTAGTGAAGAACAGAATAGGTGTCACTGTCCCAGTACCTCTCAACAACCCAACATCATCAGGATCTCTGGAACATCAATCAAGTTTGATGTTCTTCTCGAAGAGTCTCAAGTTAGCTTGCCTTAATTCTACCACTTAATCTCAGTGTATGTGATTATCTTCTATCAGTCATTCTTAACATTTTTGCGTGTGAGAGGTGAACATTCTTGGCAATCTGGTAAACCTTAAAGACCCCATATCAGAATAATGTTAAGAAATGTTAAATTTTTTTTAATTTTTTAAAAAAATTCCTAATTTTTAAAAACTGAAAGTTTATTTTTCTCCTGCCCCCTTGAAAAATCTCAAAAATAAGTAAAATCCTTTTGGCAAATATGTTGAATAATTTCTGCATTGGTCATGTCTAATAATATATATATGATATATATATAATATCCAATAATATATATTATATATATAATTATGCACACTGAATATATCACCTCTCTGTCAGGAGATGAGAAATACATTTTATGATCATTCCTCTGGAATTATATTGTTTATCATATTAATCAGAGTCCTTGGATCTTTCAAAATTGTTTGTGTTTTTGATAATATTATTGTTATTATTATATATTCATCCTTTTGTGGTTCTGCATACTTCACCCTGCATCAGTTCAGACAAATCTTGACAACTTTCTCTGATGCCATCATCTTCATCATTTCTTACAGCACAATATCATTCTGTTACACTCATATATCATAATTTGCTCAATCACTTTCCAATTGGTGGGTGTCTTTTGGTCTCCAGTTCTTTGCCACCACAAAAAAGTGTGGTTAAAAACATCTTTTGTCAATATAGGGTCTTGTCCCTTTTTCTTTCATTTCCTAGGAGGTATAGACTTAGGAATGATGTCTGTGAAACAGAAGTTATACACAACTTAATAACTTTTTGAACAAAGTTTTAAATTGCTTTTCAAAATGGAATTGCCAACAATATCTTCAAGGGAATAATTTAACAACTGACTCTCTGAGGGGGGAAAAATGCACATAGCCCATTTAATCTTTATTATTATTATTATTATTATTATTATCATTATCATTATTATTATTAGTAGTAGTATTATTATTTTCTCCCATAGCACAAATCATAGGAATAAATCAGTATAGCCTTGATGATGCAATGCAAGAACTCTGTGTCCTCAGAGTTTCTCAAAACAACAGATGTTGGTTTCACTTTTTCACAGTCCAAGGTCTGCTTCCCCACTCTTCAGATTTCTTCCTTTTGCTTCAGGTGTTTGCATTTAATTGCTTCCCTTTGTCTTTAATATCAGATAAATCTGAGGTTTTCTCTTAAGGGATGGAACCTTCTTGGATATGAAAATTCAAAATGGGCAGTGACATATAGGTTGTTGAGTTTCAGGACTATCTCTCAAACTTCATGGTGAAAATTAGTTTCTTTTAAAATCCTCCCCCCCCCAACCCCACTCTCTTGGTTTTTCCATCATTCACATAAGTTGAGCACATTTCTGGACTATAATCATCAACTGGGATTTATGAAAGGTCAATGAGTGCTGGAGAGATTAGGATAATCTGGTGAAATCGTTTCCTAGCTAGAATAAGCAGCGTCAGATATAACCTTAAAATACCCTGATGTGAAAACTAATATGCTGGGATTTCTTTAGGCAATAAGCCTTCAGCCCTGACATAGGATGAGGAAAGAAAAGCCATTATTATAGCTAGTTTGTTTATTCTGCAAAATGACTGGAATTAAGTTAGGCGGGGCCTGTTGTTCTCTTTTTCCCCCATGATCTATTATATAGTATTATAGCTGAATGTATAACTCAGGGACAGTTAGTGTCCATTAGCTTGAACAGGTTTGTTTTTTGAAGGGAGAGAAGGGATATTCTTTAAATGTCACAGAATACCTCTACCTAAAGGAAAGTTCTTGACACATTGAATTGTTTCTTTAAAGGGTCCACTTGAGGGGGTACTTTGTTTCAGAAGAGATTGATTCTTTGGCCTCCATCAATGAATATATAACTAATTACAAATGAAAGGATCAAAACCCCCCAAGGATGTAGAGGACAGTGCATACAACTGATATGGTGCTGCATTAAAAGATTCTGTGGAAGTCAATACCCTCCTATATATCTACTTCTCCTATATCTCCTATATATCTACATACAGTTAACATTGAAGAAGATACTGGAAATAACGAGTTTTTGTCATAAATGACAATAAACAAATTTGATTTAGTTGATGCATTAAATTCATCTCTGGTGGGGGGAGTCTAGCCAATTTTTTAACAAGGAAATAATTTCTTGTTAAATAATAATTTAATAAATAATGTCTTGCAAATAATTTTTCTAAGGATAAAATAATAGGGATTTTTCATTTCAAATTTCTCAGTAACAAACCCAATACAGATTTAAATCATTGCAGATATTAGATTTTGGGAAGGATAACATGCAATTCAATGATTATTTAATAAATACTGTTAACAATAAAAAACCAATGTATACTTGTTATAATGAACATATAGATTTGTAGTATATTAAATATACTACTATATAGCATTATCTCATTTATTAAGAGGTTTTTATGAGCTTTAGTATTAACCTATATTAGTGGGTTAAACTGAAACAGATCCCTTTAGTCCTTATATTGACTCATAATGTCACAAATTAATATTATATATGTTGTATTATATTTTTATTTCTTTTGTTAAACATTTTCCAAGTACATTTTAATCTGGTTCCTTGGGAGTTCCAAGGGAATCTTGGTGGAATTGAGGAAATCTTGGTAAAAGAGGAAATCTTCAGAGGGGAAAAATAGTTATTGAAAGAATACATTGATCCCCTCCTGAAAGGGATCCCAAAATGAAAACACCAAGGAATTCTGTGGCCAAATTCCAGAACTATCAGATAAAAGAGAAAATCCTGCAAGCAGCCAGAAGAAATAATTTAGATACCAAGGAGCCACAGTAAAGATTACACAGTACCCAGCTGTATCAACATTAAGGGATCAAAGGGCCTGGAATGCTATATTCCAAAGAGCAAGGGAGCTTGGAATGGAGCTAAGAATCTACTATCCAGCAAAACTGAGTCTTCTCTCCCAGGGGAAAAGATGGATATTTAATGAAATAGGAGACTTCCAACTTTTCCTGATAAAAAGACCAGAGCTAAATAGAAAATTTGGATGTCAAATAAGAGATGCAAGAGACACATGAAAAGGTAAAAAAAAAAGGAAAAGAAAAAAACTGGTATCCAATTAGATGAAACTGGCTACATCCCCACCTGGGAGAAATATTCTCATAACTTTTGAGAAATGTAAATCTATTAGAAAGAATATACTTAGCCAGAAGTGATGGATACTCATGACTTATCCGTGACTCTGACAGAATGATTTAAAAAACAATATCTCCTTTAAAAGGGGGGACAGTAAAGAGACAGGAGGATGGGGGAGATTGAATGTGGTAAATCACATTACACAAAGAGGTACAAAAGACCTATTGCAATACAGGGGAAGGAGGGAGGAGGTGAAAATCACCTAAATCTTACTTTCATCAGACTTGCCTTAAAATTAATATACACACACTCAGCTAACTTAAGAAATTTATCTTATCTTTAAAAGGATAAGGGAGGGGGAGGGGAAGGAAAAGAGGAACTAACAAAAGGAAGGGAAGGAAGAAGGGGCAAAGAAAAGGGGGAAAGAAAGAGGAGAGAGTTTTATATAAGGGGCAACACACTGAAGGTGGTAGTATTCAGAAACAAAATATTAGGGAATATGGATAAAGATAAAAATAGGAGAAAAATACAAACAGAGGGAAGAAAGCATGGAGTACAATAAAGAATTAGTAATTATAACTTTGAATGTGAATGGGATGAACTCTCCCACAAGCAGAGTGGATTAAAAATCAGAGTCCTATCATATGCTGATTACAAGAAACTCATTTGAAGCAGAGAGATATCTATAGAGTAAAGGTAAATGGTTGGAGCAAAATATATTTTGCTTCAGCTGAAGTGAAAGACCAGGGGTAGCAATCCCCACCTCAGATAAAGCAGCTACAAAAAATAAATCTCATTAAAAAGAGATAAGGAAGGAAACTTAATCCTCCTAAAAGGTACCATAGACAATGAAACAATTTCAATACTAAATATTTATGCACCAAGTGGTATAGCATCCAAATTCTTAGAGGAGAAGTTGAATAAGTTTCAGGAAGACATAGACAGCAAAACCCTACTGATGGGAGACCTCAGCCTCCCATTCTTAGATTTAGATAAATCTTACCATAAAATAAACAAGAAAGAAGTTAGAGAGATAAACAGAATGTTTAAAAACCTAGACATGATAGATCTTTGGAAGAAATTGAATGAGGATGGAAAGGAATTTATATTTTTTCTGCAGTGCATTGTACTTACACAAAAATTGACCATGTACTAGGGCATAAAAACCTTATAATCCAACGTAGAAAGGCAGAAATAGTGAATACATCCTTCTCAGATCATAATGCATTAAAAATCACTTGCAATAGTGGGCCATGGAGAGATAGACCTAAAACTTATTGGAAACTAAATAACCTCATTTTAAAGAATGAGTGGACCAACCAGAAAATTATAGAAAGAATTCAGATTTCATCCTAGATAATGATAATAATGAGACAACATACTAAAACTTATGGGACACAGTCAAGGAAGTTGTCAGGGGATATATCTTTAAATGCTTATGTGAATAAATCAGAGAAAGAGCAAATTAATGAACTAAATACGCAACTAAAAATATTATAGAGGGGCGGCTAGGTGGCGCAGTGGATAAAGCACCAGCCCTGGATTCAGGAGTACCTGGGTTCAAATCCGGTCTCAGACACTTAATAATTACCTAGCTGTGTGGCCTTGGGCAAGCCACTTTACCCCCACTTGCCTTGCAAAAAAAATTATAGAAAGAACAAAAACCCCCATTAAATACAAATTAGAAATTCTAAAAATTAAAGGAGAAATTAATAAAATTTAAAGCAAGAAAAGTATTGAATTAGTAAATAAATCCAAGAGCTGGTTTTATGAAAAAAAAAATTGATAAACCTCTGCTTAATTTGATTAAAAAAATGAAGAAGAAAACCAAATTACTAGTTATCATGAATGAAAAAGATGAACTCACCACCAATGAGGAGGAAATTAAAGTAATATTTTGGAATTATTTTGCTCAACTCTATGCTAATAAATTTGATAATCTAAGTGAAATAGCTCAATATTTACAAAAATATAAATTGGCCAGGTTAAATGAAGAGGAAATTAAATACCCAAATAACTCAATCAGAAAAAGAAATTCAACAAGTCATTATTGAACTCCCTAAGAAAAAATCTCCAGGATGGATTTGCAAATGAATTCTATCAAACATTTAAAGAACAGTTGGTTCCAATTCTATATAAACCCTTTGGAAAAATAGGTGAAGATGGAACTCTGCCTGAGTCTTTCTATGACATCAGTCTGGTGCTGATAGCTAAACCAGGAAGAGTCAAAATAGAGAAAGAAAATTATAGACCTATCTCCCTAATGAATATAGATGCAAAAACCTTAAATAAAATCTCAGCAAAGTGATTACAGCAAGTTATCACTAGGATAATACACTATGACCATGCAGGATTTATCCCAGGAATGCAGGGTTGGTTCAATATTAGAAAAACTGTTAATATAATTACCTATTTCAATAACAAACCTATCAGAAATCATAAGATTATATCAATAGATACTGAAAAAGTCTTTGACAAAATACAGTACCCATTCCTACTAAAAACAATAGAGAGCATAGGAATAAATGGATTGTTCCTTAGAATAATAAGCCGTATCTATCTGAAACCATCAACAAGCATTATATGTGATGAGGATAAGCTAGAGGCATTCTCAATAAGAACAGTGGTGAAACAAGAATGCTATTCAATATTGTGTTAGAAATGTTAGCTTCAGCAATAAGAGATGAAAAAGAAATTGAAGGAATCAGACCCGGGGAAGGAAGAAACAAAACTCTCACTCTTTGAAGATGACATGATCGTATGCCTAGAGAATTCTAAGAAATCATCTAAAAAACTACTCGAAATTATTAGCAACTTTAGCAAAGTGACAAAATATAAAATAAACCCTCATAAATCCTCAGCTTTTTTGTATATGACTACCAAGAAATAGCAGCAAAGAGTTAGAAAGAGAAATCCCATTCAAAATAACTTCAGACAATATAAAATACTTGGGAATCTACCTGCCAAAGTAGACTCAGAAACTCTGAAAACAATCACAAAACACTTCTCACATGAATAGAATCAGATTTAAATAACTGGGCAAATATCAACTGCTCATGAATAGGTCAAGCTAATATAATAAAAATGACAATTCTACCAAAACTAAACTACTTGTTTAGTGCCCTACCAATCAAAATTCCAAAAAATTACTTCAATGAGCTAGAAGAAATTGTAATTAAATTCACATGGAGAAATAAAAAGTCAAGAATTTCTAGGATTTAATGAAAAAAAGTGCAAAAGAAGGTGGCTTAGCCCTACCAGATCTAAAATTATATTATAAAGCATCAGTCATCAAAACTGTCTGGTATTGGCTAAGAAATAGTGTGATGAATCAGTGGAATAGACTAGGTGCAAAAGTGATAGCAGGAAATGATTATAGTAATCTGCTGTTTTATAAACCCAAAGAGTCCAACTTCTAGAATTCAAAACTCTTCAATAAATACTGTTGGGAAAATTGGAAGTTAGTATGGTAGAAACTTAGATTAGATCAATATCTCACACCCTATACCAAGATAATCCTGGGTACAGGATTTAGAATTAAAAGACAATAATATAAGCAAAGTAGGAGATCAAGGAATAGTTTACCTGTCAAATCTTTGGAAAAGGAAGCAGTTTATGATCAAGGAAGAGATGGAGGACATCATTAAAAACAAACTAGATAATTTTGATTACTTTAAATTAAAAAGCCTTTGCACAAATAAAACCACTGTAACCAAGATCAAAAGAAATGTAGTAAATTGGGAAACAATTTTTACAACTAATATTTCTGACAAAGTACTCATTTCCAAAATATATAGAGAACCAAGTCAAATTTATAAAAAAAAACCAAGCCATTCCCCAATTGACAAATGGATATGCAGAGACATTTTACAGATGAAGAAACCAAAGCTATCCATAATCATATGAAGTCTTGCTCTAAATCTTTACTGATTAGAGAAATGCAAATTAAAGCATCTCTGAGATACCACCTCACACCTCTCAGACTGGCCAATATGAACAGAAAGGACAATGATCAACATTGGAAGGGATATGGGAAATCTGGGACAATAATACATTGTTAGTGGAGCTGTGAACTCATCCAATCTTTCTGCAAAGCAATTTGGAATTGCTCCCAAAGGGCAATAAAAATGTTCATACTCTTTGATCCAGCAATACCACTACTGGGTCTACACCCTGAAGAGATTATGAAAAAGGGTAAAAGCATCACTTGCCTAAACAAACAAATAAACAAAAATAACTTGTACAAAAATATTCATAGTAGCTCTGTTTGTGGTGGCAAAGAATTGGAAATTGAGTGAATACCCATCAATTTTGCTTTTGATGGAACCTATGTTCCCATGGGAAAATCATTTAACCTCTCAGGACCTCAGGAAACTTTCTAAAAGATAAATTATAAATGAGTTTATTGTCTATATTCATCAGTGGAGGGAGTGTTCACATCAGCAGAATCCAGAACAAAAAAAGACCATTTCTGTATATAGTTAAAAAAAAAAACAGCAAAAAACTTTAGATAAATGGTATGAGGATTCAAAGTAATTATTTGGTATATGAACTAAGCAAAACAGAAATGAAAATGTTATTTGGATATTTGTCACTGCTTAACCTGGGGCAAGGCATGTTTGTTCCAAAAACCAAAAGGATCTAGGGATCCGAGATTAGTTTGGGGGAAGGTTGATGGTTGATCAATAAAAGAGAAAAGATCACATATTTTCTTTGAAACTCTGGCTCATTGCACTCCCTCTTGCAGGTCTAGAGAAAGTCTCTTAGGTTTGGGTGCATGTTTAGTGTCTCCATTCAAAAGAAATTAATAGTATAACTCTTAGAAGAGTGTACTCACTGTTCAAAAATTAATCAATTTTTAAGAGCCGCTAGTAGACACAATGGATGGAACATCAATCCTAGAATAAAGAATAATGAGTTCAAATCTGAACCTGGGCAAGTCAATTAGCCTTTTTTGCTTTATTTTCCTCATCTGTAAATTGTTCTGGGGAAGGAAATGACAAACCACTTTAGTATCTGCCAAGAAAATTCCAAATGGAGTCAAAAAAGTTAGACACAACATTTATTATCTCCATTTCAGATAAAATACTTAAGATGCAACCTTAATATGTACTTAACACATGAAACACATCACCTTTATTATATTTTTTGAGTAGGTTAAGACTCCCAGGAGTTTTGTAGGATTACTAAACTTATAATTCATACTTGCTTCTTTTTGTACTATTCAAGCAACTCAAAAAATCCATATCTTCTGTTCTGATTGTGTTTTCTTAAATCCCTTTAATTTTAGTATTATCTTGGCATTTATCATCTCTTCTTAGAGAGGTGTGGTTTTAAGAGGCACTTCTTATTGGGTAACCAACCCTGACTCAAGAACTCTGAACTTCTTGAACTCACGAGGTAACCTCAAAACTGAAAATATCTATGGAGAAGGATCACTCTAGAGGTGACCTGTGTTCAGGAAAAGAAACACAAATCAGAAGATCCAGTGAAGAACCAACATCCTGTTTCAGATTTCTTCTAGGCAAGTATTTTTGTTTACAGCTGTCATGAACTTGAAATCCTCCACACCCTATACCCACCTTTGTTGCAACATCATCCTAGATGTATCCAAAAGAAGAGAAGGAGAAATGAATACTATAATTCTTTTATCTTACTACAGGAGCTACTGTTTCTGGCTCAGTCACCAAGAATCTTCCACTCAACTCCTAGAGACACACACACGGATACGGAAGCAATGGATGTATATGGTCCCAAACATCAACCCATCCCTAGGTATACTCCATGGGAGTGCCCCTGTTATACTGCCTTTAATTAGTTAGTTACTTTTTTAAAAAAATCAGTTCATTCACATCAGTGCAGGAGTGCAGGTACATTAACTTTGGACTCCTTTTTAATATTCTAGCTTTTATATTCTTTTTTTTTTCACAATGCACACACATCTGAATAGCACTTTTAATAGCTCCAATAGGTCTTTCACTAACTGATTATGAACTTGTCATCTTGTTGAATAAAGGTACTATTCATGCCTTCTTTGTTTTGTTGAAATGGCCAGAAATGTCACAACAGTTTTCTTTTTAGGAAGAAGAGTTTGCAGACTAATTTAGAAGCTATAATAGCAAGCCCTGGAGAGAACATTTCTAAAATGGTTATCTCAAATTTGATTAACAAAGAGAATCCCTCCTGCTGACAGTGAGATTTCTGAGGTTATCATACCATAGGAATAACATTGCTTTCTTATTTATGTAGTACCTTTCCTTAAGGAGTTTTAAATGTCTCACAGACACTACCTAATTAGTCTCCTCAGCAACTCTACATGGAAAGCAAGCATCTTCTTATTTTAAGAAGACTCTGAGATGCTTTCTTCAGTACTATATTTCTGTTCAAAATAAATGTATATAGTCTGCATTTTTATTGTTTTAATAGTATTTTCTTTCTAATTACAAGTAAAGAGTTTTCAATTTTAATTTTTTGTAAATGTTCAGTTCCAAATTTTTCTCCCATTCTCCTTCCTCCCCCCTAAGACAAGTAATCTTATATAGATCATACATGCGCCTTCATGTTAAACATATTTCTGTATTAGTCATATTGTAAAATAATAATCATAACATAAAGGGAAAACCATGAGAAAGAAAAAAACAAAAGACAGATTTCAAAATATGCTTAGATCTGCATTCAAACTCCATAGTCTTTCTCTGGACATAGATAGCATTTTCCATCATTAGTCTTTGTCATTGTTTTAGATCACTGTATCACTGAGAAGAGCACAGTATTCTTCTATGCACAGTGTTCTCCTGGTTCTGCTCACCTCATTAAACATCAGTTCATGTAAGTCTTTCCAGGTTTTCTTTGAAATCTGCCTGCTCATCATTTCTTATAGAACAATACTGGTCTGTCATTACTTTCATATAGCACAACTTGTCTAGCCATTCCCCAATTGATGAGCATCCCCTCAATTTTCAATTCTTTACTGCCACAAAAATGCTTCCATAAATATTATATGAATAAATATGTGGGCCCTCTTCCCTTTTTCATGATTTCTTTGGATTATAAATCTGGTAAGGATATTGCTGAATCAAAGAGTATGAACAATTGTATAGCCCTTATGGTTCCAAATTGTTCTTCAGAATGCTTTGATCAGTTCACCACTCCACTAACAGAATATTAGTGTACCAGTTTTTCCCACATCCTTTCCAATATTTATCATTTTCCTTTTCTGTCATATTAGCCAATCTTAAAGCTGTTTTACTTTACCATTTTTATTATTTTAAGAGGAAAGAAAATTACTTACAATTACAAAGAAAATTATTACAATTGTAATAATTACAACAATTTTTGAGGTGGCAAAACCTGTCATTTAATTGCAAAGGGAAATTATCAAAGAAAAAAGAAAAAGAGGAGGAGAAGAAAAAAAAAAGATTTTGTAACTATGGAGTTGATATGGGGCCCTGAATAGAAAGGCATGAAGAAAATAAATGTGTGAATGAGAAATCTTGGTTGTGTTTTTTAAAATAATATTTATTAAGCTTCCTTACTCTAGACAAAAACTTGGACTGTCTACATATGCAAACAAATTTGGTGGGCAAGAAAAAATTAATATTGAATTTCATTGAAGAATTGGATAATTATGCAAAGTCTTTGACACAACTGTTTCAGTCAAATCATTTTTAGATCCCCCATTCCATGTAATCCCCATTTATATAACTATATCAAAAAATGTTATCTTTTGGCAGAAGGATTTTTTGTTAAAACTGAAAACATCTTTTATAGATATCAGTTTCCCCAGCTGCAATATCAGGGGACTAGATACTGTGAGGTTCCTTCCAGCTGTATAATTATTTTATTCTCTCTCCTCCTTTCCTGGATCCTCAGTAAATTATAGAGCCTAAGAGAGCATCATGGAAATATTTCCATGCTTACAATTTAATACAAGTTTTTTAAGAAGTCAACACTTCCCTAGATAAACTGCTTCCTTAGTAGAGTTTTTTCAATTGTTAATCTTTTTAAGTCACTGGATAATTGAGGAGGCTGAAGGAGTAAAACCTAAGCTGGTCTGTCTTTCTGACACAAAGAGACAGCAGACCATAAAAATACAAGATGGATTCTTGCTTTCAGTCAGTATTTGCTTTGAAGAACTCGCATCGCTGTTTTAGAAAAAATCTTTCAATTTGGAGAGCCCAGAGTTTGGAATGAAAAGACCAGTATTTGAATTCTGTTGTGGCCATTTACATCTTGGGGACTTGAAGCAAGTTAATTAACTAGTCTAGGTCTTAGTTTCTTTGTAAAATGGAATTTTATAAAGATTGCTTTTAGCTCTAAGTCTATGCTTCTATAAGTAATTTGACATCTCTGAACCTCAGTTTTCTCATCTCAAAAGTGGGGATAAAATATTTGGAAATCTTTTGTTATTAATTATATGTGCATTACCTATTTCAGATGACCTCTGTCATGGGGTGGGGGGAGGGGAAATGTGGAGCTAAAAATTTTACAAAAAAGCTGAATGTTGAAAACTATCTTTGCATGTAATTGGGGAAAAATAACATTAAAAAAGAGAAAAAAAGAAATTATGTTATGGGGTTGTGGGAAAGTTCAAACGAGATATTGGAAAAAAACAACACTAAATGTAAAGGAACCCTTTTGGTAAAAGGAAGATATTATTGTTTGGTATTATAGAGAGGCTTCTGGACTAGGTGTTCTGCATACAGGTAATTTTACTTCATACAAAATAAGCTCTCCTGAGAGGTGTGTAATAAATAATACCTGTTTGGTAACTTTAAACGTCTTTTTAAATCATTAAAGGTGTTCATTCTTTGGCACTTTGCTAAGCCCTAAGGATACAAAGAAAGACAAAACTATTCCCTGACCTCTGGTACTGTACAGTCTATTGGGGGAGATAGCATGCAAACAATGTGTCTATACCTACAACACATATACATGTGCACAGTGAAAATTGGAGGTCACCTCAAAGGGAAGGCACTGACCATTGTGGAGACGGAAAGAAGGCAAGTCAAAAGAGTTAATCTGATCACTTTTGATTCTTCAAGGACCTCTGATTTCATCCTCCTTTAATGCAGATCATAATCCCAAATAGGGTCTTTAGAGGCAGTTATCTGGTTCAGTGGAGAGATGTTGGGTCTAAAGGCAGGAAAACAAGTTCAAATCTAGTTTTAGACCCTTAATAGTTATGTGACTCTGGCCACATCTGGAAAATAGGAATAATAATAGCACCCACCTCTAGGGTTAAATAGGATGCTGCTTGTGAAGCAGCTAGCTAGTGTTGTTATCTCGGTGGTGCTTCGAGAAATGAGTTTTGCTTAGGAAAGAAACGTAGCCCATCTTCAGGGCTGATTTACCCTATTAGTCTTGCTTTCAAGAAACTAAGGGTCAGCACCATGCTACAGGAAGGCATCAGGATGAGACAGTGGTGAAACCCATAAATAAATCTACTTTGTGTGTCATTGAGAACAAACCAATATATGTATATATATATATATATATATATATATATATATATACACACACATACACATATATATAATATATTTTATGTATTAATATAATTTATGCAATATATTACATTATATATATATATAATATTGCTGTTTTTGTTGTTGTTCAGTGGTTTTTAGTCATATTCAACTCTTCATAACCCCCATTTGGGGTTTTCTTGGCAAAGATATTGAAATAGTTTGGCATTTCCTTTTTGAGCTCATTTTATACATGAAAAAACTAAAGTAAATAGGGTTAAATGACTTGCCCAAGCTTGAAAGTGCCTGGGGCTACATTTGAACTCAGCTCTGCCCTGACTTCAGGCCCAGTGCTCTATTCACTGCATCACCTAGCTGTTCCATGTGGCATATTACAAAATAATATATCAGTGGTCACTCACCTACTGATTTGCAAATATCAACTCACTTATTAAATACCATGGAATAGGACTCATAATCTGAAGATACCCATAAGAAAATATATCTAATTCAAATGAAATAATAGGATCAAAGGAGCATTGTACTGTAGCTATCTGTAGAATTATACACTAATGAAGCACAGTAGGACAAAACTTAGGAAAAATAGAAAAAAAAACAAAAACAAAAAAGGAGAAATGATATTGTTATAGTAAGTTATTAGTGGGTCATAATTGGAGGCCCATTACAATTTAAATCTCTATTATTTTAAAAAGTCATGCTTAAATCAACATTTTTCTGATATTTATATTGTGTTCCAGGAAATATTTTTTATGAACAATTGTTATAAGTAAATGTGCTCAAATTTTTATGAGTGTACCAAGTATTAAAGTTCTAATATCATAGGAAACCCTTTGAGGGTCAAGATTTTTTGTTCTTTAGTTACTAGTCTAAAATACTATATACTTAAATCACTCATGATATAAAGACAAAAATAAAGAAACTTTACCAAGAATTATCAGTCTTGGTGAATTCTCTAGAATTTTTAAAAGGGAAAAATTTCCAGGTTACAGAATATTCAAAAGATCAAATTTCAAAAGGATGAAATTTCTTGGATAAAGCAAATCTAAAAAAAAGCATTGACTTATGTTAGAAGCCAGTCAGACTACAGACTGTCATTGAATTGGCCATTTCTTTCTGCTTTAATTATTGAGTGGAAAATTTCTTCTCATGGCTCAATGAGGCAACATAAAACCTGCTTCTGACTCTCAGCGTAAAACTGTTCTCCTTCCTCTTCTTTCTTTCTCTCTCTCTCTCTCTCTCTCTCTCTCTCTCTCTCTCTCTCTCTCTCTCTTCTTTTGTTCTCACTTTCTTCTCCTTCCTTCCTTTCATTCTAATTCTTTCAATTCTAATTTGGCTTTTGATATTTAATCTAAACTTGTGTTTGAGATTGAGTGATTGAGGATTTAATCACTTACTTTTAATGGGAAGCAGGATGGGATTACTTGATTGACAAAGTATTCAACCCCATCCTTATATGTCCAAGAAACTTCATGTGGTTAGGCATAATTGGAGGTATGTCACCATTACCTATCAAATAAGTAAGATTGGGGACTGTTCTACTACTTCTGGAAAGGTCACATTTTCTGACATAATTAGGTTTTTTTGTTTCTCAGGAGGAATTGCTGAATTTTGTAAACTGAAATGTATGCAATGCAATAATTATAGTCCTCTCCAGTTGTAGAGCCAAAGGACCCAGAATAATCTCTTAAGAGCAAAGAGAATTCCAGTTATGACTTCTGCTTAGTGGCAAGAGGGAGAGTCATATAAATCAGAGGCTATATAAAAAATAATAGACAGAAGCCTGAGAGTTCATTAAAGTTTATGGCTTTTTGAAAAGGTAAATCTTGGGGAGTGCTTCTGTGTGAGAGGCAACACTCAATTAAAATATGCTTGGCTGGGCCCCATGGCAGGTACATCATTAAGGTTTAATGCTACCATATTTTAGGATAGAACAGAAAGATTATTTCCCTGGTGCAAAACATCAAATTGAGAACATTTATTAAGTAATAAGACCAGGTTCTTGTATCTTGGGATAGTCTAATGAGAAACATTTATCTATTATGAAAAGCTTTTGGTCCTAAACCTGTACTTTCTACTCCAAGGGAAATTTGATCCAAAATCTGAGAAGTTATCATCTAGGCCAAAGGATTACAGAACATCGAATATGCTAGGCTTATCTTTCTTAACTGAAGTAGATCCACTAACACATCATCTCTTCTACTCCACCATTGTCTAGATATGTATTTAAATATTTTTTCTATGAATGAAGTCAAAGGAGGCATTATATCAAATTTTAAAAATGATTTATACTCACAAATGAAATACATATGTGTTATAAGAAAATTAGTTTGGTCAAGTTGTACCCCTTCTCAGAATAATGGTTTAAAATAAATAAAATATATGAAATTTTCAAGAAAATTCATTATGTTGAAATAAGTATCAAAATATTTACCAAAAAAGGTTAAAAACCTCATCTGTATAACAAAGACCATCTACACACACACACACACACACACACACATACACACACACACACATATATATATATATATATATATATATATATATAAATGTCTCTCTCTATATACAAATATATATGCAATAAGATGCAAACAGCCTTGGGTTCAGTCTGGGTCCAATGGTAAGTCCAGGAATTGCTCTTGTTTAAAAACTAAAGGTAGCACATGGATGTAAGTTATAGGACCTCTCTTATTCCAATGTATGTCCGACAATATCTACAAAATTCCTGAAGATATATGTGAATGAAGGAAAAATAGAATGCCACTATCAAAGGATATGTTAAGATGGTAAGAAGTTATGATAAAGTACTATATGGTTGTTAATTATAATCATCTTGTAAGTTAGATGTTTACCTTGTTAGACTTTTGTCAGGACTTACTTTGTCAATGTAACAATAAGGAAAGCAATAGTCAAATTTCAGTCCCAAAGAAAACGATTTTACATCTTACTCCTCTATGTTTCTTGGTCTAACACCCCTATACAACTAAGACCATGCTTAACAAAATTAAAAAGGGAAAAGCTTAAAAGAAGTTTATTTGAGGCTGAGTAAAAAGAGTGGATTTTACTCAGCCAACAATAGGGATCCATGTGAAATTTTTGAACAAAGAAGTGATATGAATATAATTGTGTAAAAGGAAGATAATTACAACATGAACATAAAGAATAGTTTGCCGAGGGGCTCAAGGTAGGACAAATAGGACAGGTTAGGGGGAGAGGGAGAGAGAGAGAGAGAGAGAGAGAGAGAGAGAGAGAGAGAGAGAGAGAGAGAGAGAGAGAGAGAGAGAGAGACTTTTTGGATATTAAAAAGAAATGTGAGGTGTGAGGGAGGGAAAAAATTAAAGATAACTCCAAGATTTTATACCAGGAAGAATTTAAGAATGGTGGTGCCAATGAAAAAAATAGAAAATATTAAGATCAGGTATAAGAGAAAAGTAGTAAACACCATTTTGGACATTATCTAATTTTCAAAACAATCCTGTGGCACAGGGTCTTCCAAGACACTAGGCTCACATGAACTGAGCCTGGGGGTCAGATCAATTTCTGTCTTTTATTCATTGCCCCCACCTGGAATTATTCTAGGAAATCTCAAAAATGAACCATATTGCCATAAAAAAGGAAATTGTTCAAGAGGAAACTGGGGAGAACTTTTGTGAACTGAGGGAAGTGAGATGAATTAAAATAATTTTTATAGTGATGACATTGTAGAGAAAAAAATGATTTCATAAGACTTTAGAACTCTGATTAATGCAGTGATAAACCATTAGTCAGGGAAAGGAATATTAACCATTCTACCCACATCTTCCTGCCATAGAGGTGATGAACTTAAAATATAAAATGTAACAATTTTTGGACATGATCAATCTAGGCATTTATTTTTTCCATATGTATATGTTTTTATAGTATTTTGTTTATCTTTAATTTTTTGAGGGGGGAGCATTAGGAGGGAGAGATAAATTAAAAAATAGTGTAGCTCCTGGTGTAGCTCATGTCTACATTTTCTCAAATATAAATTAATGATTCCATAGTCCTTGTTCAAGACCTAAAGGTAGTACATGAATATCAGGAATGGAACAGCTTTTGTCTCAATACATGTCCAATAACATCCATGGAAAATTATATATGCAAGTAAATGTCAACTAGAGAATTACAAGAAATAAGGACGGCTAGATGGAGCAGTGAATAGAGCATGGGCCTTGGAGTCAGGAGTTCCTGGGTTCAAATCTGACTTAAGACACTTGATAATTACCTAGCCATGTGGCCTTGGGCAAGCCACTTAACCCCATTGCCTTGAAAACATCTAAAAAAAAGAATTAGAAGAAATGTCAACTATGGAAGGACATGGAAATTTGATATTATAACTGGCATCCTTGGATTGGAAACAATTGTAACTTTCTCTTAATAATTAACTCAGTCCTTTTATCTTAGATCAGACAGACTTCTTTAAAGGTTATAAAAATGACTGGTCTCCTTTCTGCTGCTTTGGAATAATAATAATTATAATTAATAAATGATTATATCTGCTGTATGGCAAATATTTCCTCTAAAGTCCCCCTCTCCTTTTCTCTTTTCTTTTTTTAATCTTTTCTCTTTATTTAATTTCTCCAATCTCTATCACTTCCTCTCCTATGAAACATGTTACATTTCTACCCTAAATTGTCACAAAACACTGACTGTATCCTCTAAGTGGGTCTAAAATCAAATTACTTTCCCTCTAGTCAACAGATCTAGTTTCTGAGTGAGATGAACTATCTTTGGCTGTCTTGGAGCCCAAGCTGAGAAATGGATCTCTTCCATATGCTTTTGCAGGACCTATATTGGTATCTCTTGGACTGAGAAAGTCTACTCTCAAAGAAGAGTGGTCAATGAACTATAAGCAAGTACATGCAACCTTCGTGTCTTCTTATGTCAAGGAAGCCATTATTCATTCCTGACATGGGAGGGGTGGGGGAGAAGAGAGAAATCCCATCTTCTCTGTCTTTTTCTATTTTACAGAGTGAAGTTATCATGGGGGAGAGACCTGATGAAGGAATCCAGAAGAGAGCTTTAATACACTATAGAGAGAGGTAATTCATTTGAAAAAGAATTCATCTCTTTCCATCCCAGTCAACCAATCATCAACTCTCTCTGCATTTCACCAGAGTAATATCTACACTTCTCACACAGATGGCAGGGTCGAAACTAAAACTCTGGTCAATCATTAAATTTGAAATCTAGGATTATTTTCATTTTGCATTAGCTGTTTACAAATATGAAATATTCCTTGGCTGGGGAAAACAAATAGGTATTCTGGAGAAATGTTCCTTATTAATTAAAATAGTTTAAATTCAGAATGTATCTTCATATTTCATATTCAATTGAAACTTTTACAAATTTAAGCTGTCACTGGTCATCCATATGGCTTGGGTCTCTATCAACTGCGCTTCCATATTGATGAAATTACATTAGGGTCAACTAAAAGCTACCAACTAAATGGTTCCAGAATATTGATCACTGACTCTATGAAAAGTGACTTTAGATTCTGCTATTTTGTAAGTCTAAATCTGAAGAGGACATTCAGATTATAACAATTCAAGGAAATGAACAAAATTATGAAATTATTATGATGGTGCTACCATTATCCTCTCTCTATTTTTAATCTTCAGTAAATAGAATGGGTAATTCAACAGATGTGCCAACCAAAGTGTACCTGTCACAGTGATTTCTCATCATGGGCTTAATTGCAATGTTCAGTTGGGGTGTTGAAAGAGACAACATCCACAGCTGTTACCAACAAATTGAGACTGGGAAGTCAATAAATAAGGGAGCCTGTTAGTTAAGTCAAACTGCTTTCATGAAATTCTGAACCTATTTCTTTAAATTGGGGAGAGAAACAAAAATCAATTCCATGTTACTCTGTCAGTAGTTTTCTTCATGTTTGTCAATTTCATGATTTAAAAAAAAGAGAATTTAAAAATATTTTTAAAGGATTGGCTAAAATTTAACAAAGAGGAATAAAGAAGATAAGGATTAGTGTGAGTAAAAGTATAGGAGTATAGAGGATCTGTGGGGGGAGGTGGGGATACAAAGAAAGGTGGGAATATTTTTGAGAAATTGGTTTTCTTTCTTTACCTTTAAAATGCTTAAACCGATAATGCTGTCACAGAATTATAGAATCTCAATGCTGAAAGGGAATTCATTCTAGTTTATCTGAGACCCATGTAAGAATCACTTCTACAATACACCTAATAGTTGTCACAGGGCTTCATTTGAATATCCATGAAGAATGACTCATTTTCCTACAAAACAACTCATTTTAGACTGTTTTAATTGTTAGAAAAACATTATATATCAAGTCTTAACTTGATTCTTTAAAACATTTCTAGTTCTTCCCAATAGGCTTTAAATAAAGAAAGTTTAAACCTTCTTTCATGAGAGGAATGGCTGTCCTTGAAAACCATTATCATGGATTTCCCTTCCCCACCAAGTCTTCTCAAGACCAATGATTTCTAGTTTCTTCAGTGCCCCAGCCTATATTCTATCTCTTCAACTTCCTTATCACCCCAGAACTTGCTGTCTCACCTTGTCTTTTCTTAGTAAAATAATCTAATATTCATATTGGGTTGTTGCCTAATTTGTAGTAATTTAAGATTACACTTTACATATAAATAAAATTGTTGTTTTTATTGTTAAATATCACCATCATCATTGATCATTTTATCATTGAAAGGCAGCATGATGAAAACCAGCACCAATGTTGAGAAGACTAGGCTCAGGGGGCAGCTAGGTGGCACAGTGGATAGAGCACTGGCCCTGGAGTCAGGAGTACCTGAGTTCAAATCTGGTCTCACACACTTAATAATGACCTAACTGTGTGGCCTTGGGTAAGCCACTGAACCCCATTTGCCTTGCAAAAAAACTAAAAAAAAATGAAATAGAGAAGACTAGGCTCCAAGATGCACTTCTGGCATCTATTGGTTTTGTGGCTTTGGTCAAGTTGTTTAATCACTCAGTCTCCTTCCTTGGAAATTCTCTATGCTAATGAAATCACAACTCCTGTTCCTAACCAGGTTTTATCATTGCTTCAAGTTTCTTTAGCTATCTGCCTCATCTTCACCTTTGGAAACAAAGTTATTAAAAAGTGGACATCAAGAGATGCAATTTTCCATCTACAACTTATGAATTCCACATCTGTTCCTTTACATAATGTTATGTAAACATTAATTTTTGTGAAGGCAATTTTAAAGAAACTGTTTTCCCTCATAATTTTAAACCAATGTGCCTCTCTTTGATTGGCATGTTAAATTTGTGTCTTATTTTTTTTAGGGGAAAAAACTCTGTTGCTTTGAAGTTCAATGAACCAGATGGCAGATATTCTGAAATATTTTCCAACTTACAAAG
Organism: Macrotis lagotis; assembly: GCF_037893015.1. Classification (NCBI taxonomy): domain Eukaryota; kingdom Metazoa; phylum Chordata; class Mammalia; order Peramelemorphia; family Peramelidae; genus Macrotis; species Macrotis lagotis. The sequence goes on from NC_133663.1 coordinate 92,746,557, forward strand.
TGAGTCAAGTCTGTCACCTATTTTAATAAGCAATAAGCCCAGTGGATGCTTAGTAAGGAATTGCAGTCTCTGGTTTAAAAGGGAAAAGCGGATAGAAGAAAGGTTTTATAGTTGATGATAAGATTTAATTAGAGGACATAGCATCCTGGTGAGCAGAGTAGGTTAAGCTTATTTGCCTTGCTCAGAGTGTTGACCTAAGATGTTTTGCTATTCTGATTGGAAAAGACAGGCATCCTGTTGAGTGAATAGACTAATATTTAATAGCTTAGAAGACAGCCAGCCTGATGAGCTTCTCAGTTTTTCTGGCTAAAAGAACACTGTAATTCAAATTAAGGATATACAATTTTTCGAATGTACTTTTAGTTTTAGGGGTTTTTTGCAAGGTAAATGGGGTTAAATGGCTTGCCCAAGGTCACACAGCTAGGTAATTATTAAATGTCTGAGACCGGATTTGAACTCAGGTACTCCTGACTCCAGGGCCCATGCTTTATCCACCTAGCCGCCCCTCGAATGTACTTTTAAGGGTGCTTATAAGTTGAAGAAACCCCAAATGGGATCGTGAAGAGTTGGACATGACTGAAACAACTCATTAAAAACAACAAAGTTGAAGAAGCTTGTAAATGTGACATTTAGAAAAGAAGACAATTTGGAAAGCAGTGAGGAGGAGTAGAGATTATGTGTGGTAGATGTTCCTCAAAAGGACCAATGAAATTGAAGCCTGAAAAAAGTCCAGAGCATTAAATTATTTTGAGCAGGTTTTCTTGTCAAATTCCTTTCAATGTCTATCCATTCTCCCTCCCCTTATCCCAAATACTAAGTACATCACTGGGAGAAGGGGACTCAGATATATGCAGGATTATGATGTGTTTTTGCAGTTATTTTAATATATAGCCTGCTGTTATTATTTTGTTTTATGCTGATTTAATAGTAATGTTTAAGATCTTTTAAAAATGTCATTACAATGAATAACTGTTTTGTGCAACTAGAAACACCTTGGTGGAAGACCAAGAGCTAAAGTGACATATTTCCACCAGGATTATCCTTTTGACCCTGAGAGAATCTGAGTATAATGATAAGATGATGGACTTAACAGAATGAAGGCAGTTTGAAGTGAGCAATAGTGAGCAAATCTCTCAGCCCAAAGAATGATTTTTTTTTCCTCAGGAGAAAGGTGTGAAGTTTTTAGAAAGTGCCGGGGGAGGGGGGCATTCTGCTATTGCATAACTGGCCATTACAAAGAATTTACAGAAAACATACAAAGTGACTACAATGTAATTTTGGGATGAATTAGGAGAACCTTTGTGAAGAAGATGGTATCTGAGATAAGACTTGAAGGAAAAACGCAGAAGTAGAGAGTGTGCTTCATTTTCTTCCATAAAATAGAGCTAAGCAGAGAGAATTTTAGGAATGGGAGATGGAGAAGATAGAGGGAGGTGCTTTTTGAAAGACAGAAAAGTCAATCTGGCTGGTCTGTAAAGTAAGTGAAAGTGAATAATGTATAGCAAGTCTAGGAAGGTAGGGTGGATGTGGGTCATGAAGGACTTTAAAAAGAGTTTTCATTTTGCCTTAGAGGCAATAGGGAGCTACTAGAGTTTATAGAATAAGGGAATGATATGACCAGATACAGGCTTTTAAAAATTCACATTGGCAACTGTGTGAAGAATTGATCTGAAACTGTACGGAATAATAAACACCTGCTATTAGGAAGGCTAAGGCTGTAGAATTGCAGCCTAAGACTTGTCCTCAATGTGGTGAGTCCCTGGGAAGGAGAAAGGGATACCAGACTGCCTAAGGAGACACAATCAGTTGTGGGGTCAGCTAGTTGAGTGAAAATTTCACCTCCAGCCTAGCTGAAATAGGGAGTCTTAGTTTTACTTTTTTTAAAAAAATGGATTTGAAAGTAGAAAGATCAGTTATAAAGCTATTGCAGTCATCCAGGTGAAAGATGACAAAGCAGTCAAGAAATGCATATCACATATGCAGCACTGTGATAAGGGTTTGCGTTAGGGTAGGAGCCATGTGAGTTGTTAAAAAGTGGTCAAATGCAAGGATTGTTGTGGTTGTAGAGATGGCAAGATCTGGAAAGAGAATGGATACGATGGAAAGAGAAAGAGTAAGGGAATCAAGGCTGATACAGTGTTTGAATTTTAAGAGACTGAATTTTGGTGGTATCTTTTAACAGAAATAGGAGAGAGCTCAGAAGATGAGTCGTCAGTTTGGGAGGAAAGATGATGAGTTTTGCTATGAACATATTGAGTCTAAGATGCCTAGATTGAAATATCCAGTAGGAAGTTAATGATATGGAGCTAACACACAGGGGAGATACAGAAGATTCCATATATAGCTATGGAAGATCTAGTGAGCCGATACCTGAAAAATCTGTGAACAGGCACCCTCCAAATAGCTAGAAAGCCATCACACCAATATGAAAGTTGGATGCATATCTATATTTGCCAAAAAATAAAACCCATTCCAGCATCATGACAAAGGGCCCCAATCTTCTTTTGACTAAGGAGTTAGATCTTTTAATGAGTTCAAGTTCATTGTATTACTAGAAATGTCGTATTTTTTTATGATGAGAATGTGGCAAGTCAGGAAGTGTTTCTCTTTTGCATAGTTGGGCTTCATCTTTGTGAAGGTGTGCAGGGAACCAGGGACTGCCAAATGACATGCCATTTTTTCTTTTTTTTCTTTTATCTTTTTAAATTTTTTTTTAATTTTTGTACAAATGATGTTTTTCTATTCATTACTAAAATATTCTTGTTTAAGAGTAAACATAATACCCCCTTTCCCAAAAAAATATGCACAATAAATTAAAGAGAAAAAATTAAAATTAAAATTTTTTAAATTTGCTTCACTAGGTGTACCAACACCACCAGCTCTGTCGTGGGTGGATCACATTCTTTATGATAAGTCCATCACAAAAGCTACTTCCATAATTTTCCACCACTGCCACCACTGATCGCAACTCCCTCCATTCATACCTCCCCACTACCATAAACTATATTTTCTCTCTCCTTTCACTCTATTTCTCTTCTTAAATGTGCTGAGTGGCACAGCAGACTGATCACTGGCCCTGGGGCCAAGAGACCCCAAGCCCACATACCACCCCTTAGGCCTAGCAACCACCTGGTCCTGTGGTCCTGGACAGGTCATTCAATCCCAGCCCCTTGCAAGAAGTGAAAAAGAAAATATGTTCTATCTGACCACTGCCCCCCACGGTCCACCCTCTCCTCCAGCATTCACATCCCCCCTTCCCCAGTCCCCCTTCTCTCCTTTTTAATCTAGATGTCTATACCCCATTGAGTATATAATGTTGTTTCCTCTCTAAGCCACCTCTGATGAGAGCGAAGGTTCCCTCATATCCCTTTGCCTTCCCCCTTCCATATCATTGCAATAGCTCATTGCAATAATAAAAAAAAATCTTATATGAAATGTCTTAGCCTATTCCACCTCTCCTCTCTCTTATACATTTCCTTTTTAGCCATTCACTCCATTTTTATAATATATTATATTTTCAAATTCCCCTCTCTCCTGTGCTTCATCTCTAAAAGCTCCTTATATCTGCTCTATTAAATGAGAAGTTTCATATGAGTATTATCAGTATCATTTTTCTAAGAAGGAATACATGCAGCTCAATCATCATTAAGTCCCTTCACTCTATATGCTTTACCTGAGTCCTGTATTTGAAGGTCAAACTTTCTGTTCAGTTCTGGTTGTTTCAACAAAAACAATTGAAATTCACCTGGTTCATTGAAAGTCCATCTTTTCCCCTGGAAGATGTTCAGTTTTAGGTAGTTGATTCTCAGTTGCTTTCCGAGCTCTTTTGCCTTCCAGAATATTATATTCCAAGCCCTATGAACCCTTAATTTAGTTGCTTCTAAGTCCTGAGTGATGCTGACTGCAGCTCCATGATATTATAATTCTGTCCTTTTTGCTTCTTTAATATTTTTTCTTTGACTTGGGAGTTCTGGAACTTGGTTATAATATTCCTGGGGGCTTGGTTTTTTGGGATCTCTTTCTGGAGGAGATAGATGAATTTTCTCAATTTATATTTTGCCCTCTGCTTCTAGGATATCTGGACTATTTTCCTTTAGGAATTCTTTAAAAATGAGGTCAAGGTTCTTTTCCTGATCATGACTTTCAGGTATCCCAATAATTTTTAAATTATCTTTCCTAAATCTGTTTTTCCAGATCAGTTGTTTTTTTTCAATGCGATGTTTCACCTTTTCTTCTAATTTTTCATTCTTTTGGTGCTGAATATTGTATCTTGACTTCCCATAAAGTCAACAGCTTCCTTTAGCTCCATTCTACATATGAAGGATTTTTTTTTCAATTCTTCTTTTTAAAGCATTCTTCTCCTCAATAACTTTTTGAACTGTTTTATCCAATTGACTTATGCTGGTTTTTAACATGTTATTTTCTTCAGCATTTTTTGGTATCTCCTTGTCTAGGCTGCTGACTTCTTTTTCATGTTTTTCCTGCATCTCTCTCATTTCTTTTCCCAATTTTTCTTCTATCTCCCTTATTTGATCTTCAAAATCTTTTTTGAGCTCCATCATAGCCTGAGCCCAATCTCAGTTTTTCTTGGAGTCTTTAGATGCAGGAGCTTGTACTTCCTCATCTTCAGATTGAGTATATTGATCCTTCTTGGGATCATAGACAATGATGGACTCCTCAATGGTGTTCCTCCTTTTTCTCTGTTTACTCATTTCCCCAGCCTGTGCCTGGTTTTGGGGTGCTTCCTGAGCTTTTGAGTATTATTGGGACACCCCCCACAAGGATCTCAGTGTGTCTTCCCTCCTGGTCTATGAATGACCACAAGCATACCCCTCTGCCATGGGGCTGAGGTTGGGGAGGGGGCTACTGTTCTATGTGTGTCCTAGACTGTGATCAGGATCAGAATATAGTCAGAGCCCTAGCGTCTGTTCCAGGTACATAGGACAGACCTCAGAAGTCTCTCTCCACTACCCTACCTTTGGTAGGCTGAGCACTCAAGGCTCAGTTGCCTGGGGGCTCCTGCTTACCAGCTGTGCCTGCTTCCATTCATGGATGTGGGCTACTGCGGCCACCTCTGCTCACTGAGTGCCCTGAAGGTTGGACTTCACTTGGTCGCTCTGGCAGAGGTCCCCCCACTGATTTTACAATTTGTTCCCGGTGCTCCCAGGGATGTAGGTCAGGAAACTGCCCCCCGCTGCTGTGAGCCACGGCTCCCAGGCACCCAGGGGCTGCCTCCAGGAAGCTGAAGTTCCCTAACTCTGTTGGGCCACCCCTCTAACCCTATGGAGTGAAGCCTTTCCACTAGGTTCCAGGTTACTTTGGACTGGAGAATTGCTTCACTGGAACCCTCTGTGGGTTCTGTCTCTCAAAAATTTATTTAGAGTTATAATTTTATGATTTTTGAAATATTATGGTGAGAGTACCTAAGAGAGGCTCTTCTCCTTTCACCATCTTAGCTCCACCTCTCAGACATGCCAGTTTTTCAAATATTATTTTACTTTGTTTTTTCAATTACATGCAAATATAGTTTTCAGCATTCATCTTTTTGTTAACTTTTGAATTCCACATTTTTCAATAGACATCCCTTTCCTCTCTCTTTTCCATGAGAACATATAGGATATATGTGTACAATCATGGACTTGCCTATTAATAGACCCAACTTCAACTGTCTAGAGAATTGTTTTTGTGAGAAGCAGGTCTTGAATCTTGATACTGTCAAGGAGCTACACAATCCTTCCCTGCTCTCTCCCCAACATTATTCCATCAGCTGTTAAAACTTACCTGAGTTCTTCTTCTAAATGTATGCAATGACAGTTACAGAGGCAAGAAAAGTTAGCCCTAAAGCGTAAAGGACCAAAAAGGTATAATATGGAACTAGACTACAACTTGTGAACTACACCAAGAAAACCTAAAATTGTACAGGAAGGATAATCTATTGGGATTTAAGTATCTTACTCCTTTATAATAACAATAAAAAGAACTACCATCAATTTCACACTTCAGGGTTCTTGATGTTTTTAAATGTTATTTGATCCTCACAACAATGCTAGGAAGTAAATGCTCCCTTTTACAGACAAGGAAACAAAGAGAGAGATTAAGGAACCCACACAGCTACTAAATTTTTGAGGCAGGATTAGAATTCAGGTCTTCCTGACTCCAGGTCTAACTTCTAGCCACTATGCCAAAAACTCTCCTTATCAATGTTTTTGTAGGACCTGCTCCTTTACTGCTGGGAGAAAATAATGCTTCCCAGTTAGGCTGGATTCAATCCATGTCCTTGAAGACATGGTCTGTCTCAATCTTCTGTTTTCCCTCCCTCCTCCTCCCACATCATAAAAAAATAAAATTAATCGTCCCTAACCTAGGGCTGTTTCTATAAACTTTTTCTTATGTGCCTCCTTCCTCTCCCACACTCCACTGCCCCGAGAAAAACAGAGCACTTCTCATCCTACAACAATTAAATCATGACACAAACAATTGGAAACAATTGGTCTGCTGTACCAGTTAATCGAGTCTGGAATCCTGCTTCCTGGAAAGGCCCATCTACAGATGCTTCACAGGAAGGCAATGTCCCCCAAAGTGGACCTCATGGTTATGTAATTCTGTAAAAGGAGGCAGAGGGGAAAAGAATTCCTCTTGTATTATGTGGCAGTGCAGTCAATCCTTTTTCTTTGGCAATATGACTCTCCTTTGCTATTCTTTCTCAGATTTGAACTTTAGTTTCTTAATTTCCTTTCTTTTCTGTCACAGGAGTGGGATAATGTGGTAGAGGACCACTCAGTCTTGCTTAACTGGCTATTCATTCTCTCCTCCCCATGTAGTTGGCTACCAATAATGAGAAGTTGCCTGGAATATTCTTTCTTGTTATGAATGGGATGCCATTAGAGTGGATCTTATTCACAATGAATATCTTTGATTGCTATATCCTAAAAAATCAATAATACAGTCCTCTAAGAAAAAACTTGGAGAGCAACTCTTGGAAGGATCTTTTATATAGACTCTTCTCTGTGATCTAGTGGCTAGCCAATACATATTGGTATTATTCTGCTCTTATTTTAGAGTATACAGGGAAATATGATATAATCCCCATGAGAATGGAGAGAAAGACTGGAAGACCTGAATTTGAGAACTGCCTGAGAAATGCAGTGGATGTGTGACTCTAAGCAAGTCAAATTACCTTTTTAATCCACCAAAAACAGTTAATAATCTTTTACCTCAATAATCACTTACCTCTTTGCAAGACTTTAAAGAGGAACAACTACTGCCTTGGTAGAGAGAGTTTCTTTCCCAGAAAGCTCCCTATCCCCAATAAAATCACAAATTTGAACAAAAGGAACATGGAAATATAACTGAATTAAGTTTCCACAGACCCATTCTTCATTTTTTGTCTCTGAGTATATCTATTAGAGTTGAAAGCATATTTTCATTTTATTTAAATGCAAAAAGTTTTCATTATTTAATTGAATAAGCAAGTGTTTGAGGGGGTGTTTCTTAACATCTGGTCAATACTAAGCACTTATAAATGTTTATTGATTGACTGAAGGAGTCATAGAACAGGAAATTGGGAAGATAAACAGAAATTAAAAGATTTTAACACTTTATATACTTCCAGAGATTTAGCATGGTGGGCAGCTAGTTGACACAAGAGATATGGTTTTTGCAAGGCAAACGGGGTTAAGTGGCTTGACCAAGGCCACACAGCTAGGTAATTATTAAGCATCTGATCCTGGATTTGAACCCAGGTACTCCTGACTCCAGGGTCAGTGCTTTACCCACTATGGCACCTAGCAGCCCCTGACACAAGAGATATGAGTACTGGTTCAAGAATTAGGAAGACCTGGGTTCAATCCAAACTTAGAGAATTGCTAGCTATGTGACCTTAGCAAGTCATTTAATTTATTTACTTCAATTTCCTCATCTGTAAAATGGGGATAATACCTCCCAGGATTGTTGTGAGACTCAAATTAGTTACTGTTTGTGAAGCACATAGTAGGCAATATATCAATTCTAGCTATAACATCTAACAAAATAATAATAATAATAATAATAATAACTCACACTGAGTGTTTGGCACAGTGACTAGCACATATAAATGCTATTTACAGCTTCTATAATAGTATTTATATAGCACGTTTAGATAACACTTTAAAGTCTGCAAAAGCTCTTTATAGGTTATTTCATTTGGCACAAAAATTCTATGAGATAATGTGTTATTATTATCACTATTATCACTATCATTATTATTATTATTATTATTATTATTATTATTATTATTATTATACCCATTTTGCAGATTTGGAAATAGAAACATGGGGTTAAGTGACTTGCCAGGTCATTTAATTAATAAATGGTGGGGGAGTAGGGGGAACTTTATAGACTATCACTTTAAGTACACTATACCAACTAGCTCCCTCTGACTGATCCTCAAGATCTGTATTCAGATTCTGTCTATGACAATTGTTCTATGACCACAAGCAACCTCATCTACTCTGAACCTGTTTCCTTGTTTATAAAACAGGGGAAATAATGCCAGTAGAAACGAACTCAGAGGGTGGATCTGTAAAGAGCTCTCTAAATGTCAATTATTATTAAACTACATAGTCCTAAATGCTTCGAATTTTATTTTTCAAAGGCAAAGGGGAAAGGAGGAGATGTCAATAGATCCCTGGCAATGCAGGACATTCTGGATTTCTCTACCCACAGCAATACATTCGTTCTGATTTGTGAATTGTAAAATCTCCAGCTTCAGTGGGAAGATCATGCTGTTTTGCCCAGCGGGCCTGTGACTTAAGTCTCTCTTCATGTAGAAAGTGGGGGGTGAGGCTTAAACAGTCGATGAATGAGAACTGATCATTTCTCATTGAAGTACAGTGTGACTTGGGTCCTCCTCAGAAGTAATCCTGACAAAAAAGGGGGGGGGGAAGCTTGAAATTGAAGTCAATAATTAGCTGATCAGTCCCAGAAAAGACATCTTGGCAGCCTTGCCTAAGGCTTTAAGTTAAGTGATTATCTAGGCCAAGAAAGAAGAAACTCCCTATTAGCCTCCCACAGCCCCCAGAGTTCAAACAGGTTTTTTTTTTTCCTCGGGATATGACCAAGCTGTGAGAGGAGCCCAGTGCTAACAAAGAGAGATGGGGAGAGATCAAAGGGTTGGCTCAGCCTGGGACCCTTGATTCAAAGTTGTGGGCCTGGCTAGGAGAACTAACCAAATCAAGGATGCTCAGAAAGGGCCAGCTCCAGCTGAGTTGCCCCCAGGCCTATGGATTCTCTGGACTGAGTATGGACCATGGCATCAGCCCCAGCCCAGCTTGGGCTGAAATTTGAACTTTTTCACCTCCCTTTCAGCCCTGGCCCAGCATCAAGGGAAAAAAGAGAACAATTCAGTCATCCAGGTGCTTCCTTTGGGAGGAGACAGTCCTGTTCTTTTGACCAGAAAGTTGAAAAAATCTCCAACTTGCAAAGCAAGTCAAGGTGGTTTCCACAATACTCATTGTCAGTATCCTGATCCCTCCTCTTTCTCCCTCTTTTTTGTCCCTTTTCAACCTTCTATCTTCATGGCTTATCCCCACCATGTAGAACATCATTCATTGTGTGACTGAAAGGGAGGTAGAAGATAGGGTTCAGCCCTTGTTACTTTTGATTATAGGAAAGGTCAGAAAGGCTTAAGTTTTAATCCCCTAACCCATTATATTTTAGAAGCTATTGGAAATATCCTTACCTCTTCATAACAGAAACTAGAATGATGGTTTAATAGAATGATAGTATCATAGTATAATAGAAGTGGGGAAATATTCCCATTATATTTATGAGGACAACCCAAGGTGAAGCAGCAGGTTCAGGGCAAACACCCTAGTCCATTAGTCAGAGCCATGGTTTTAAAACTTAAAGGTCTCAGGACCACTTAAACCTCTCAAAAATGATTAAGCACCCTAAATAGCTTTTGTTTATATGGGTTATATCTACCAGATCAGAAATGTAAACTGATAAATGCATAAAATATTACATCATTTAGAAATAACATACATCTTAACCATTTTCCAAAACAAAACAAAACAAAAAATCAGTAAGAAGAGTGGCATTGTTTTACATATTTTTATGATCTCTTCAATGTCTGGTTTAATAGAAGACAGCTGGATTCTCACATAATAGCTACCATTTGCATAAGACTTGAAGATTTACAAAGTGTTTTTCAAATATTCTTTCCTTTTATCCTCACAACAACTATAGGAGTGAGATGACTATTGTTATCCTCTCTTTATGGATGAGGAAATTTAGATAGATATTAAGTAACTTGCCCAGGATCATACAGCGACTAAGTATCTGAGTCTGAATTTGAACCTGGATCTAACTTTAACTCCATGTTCATTACAAGATCTGCTGAAACATTTAGTTTCTCCAGTCAAACATTGTTTTGGTTAAAGTATGTGAGGAAAATTCAGCCTCACATAGATAAGAAGTTGGAAAAGGAAAGAGTATTTTAATAGGCAAATCTTAGGAGTCCTTGAATCACATTTTGAGAATCTATAGATTAGAGACTGAGGGGGTCTTTGAGAGGTATGTGTCATACTCCCAGGTCTTGCTTAGATGAACCTTAAAAGGAATCTACAAAGTATGGGAGTCTCAACCCCCTTGTCCAGGGTTTGTAAGTTATATATGCACACACACATATGTAAAATGTGAGGTGCTTATAAGTTGTTATAAGTATAAGATCCTGTTCTAATACAGGTTCAGAGGTCAAGAATATCCAAGAACATTACAAAAAGTGGAGCAAATGTTTTGTCTTTTTTTTTTTTTAGCAAAAGCTTACAACCAGTAACACCTGGATCAGGGAAAAGGCCAACATGAGGATAGGTGGAGATGGAATTTGGTCATACATAGGACTTTCACTGGTGGCTGAAATGGGTTCAAGGTGGTCTCCTCTTCCCCTCACTCTTATTTAAGGAGTTTAGAGATGGTTTAGGACCTAAGAATAAATGTTTCCAACTTATGAGGCAGGTATGGAAGGGGTACCATGATATCTTAATTTAGCAACCCTAAAGGGGCAAAGAAAGCTCCAGTAGTGAAGGGGCTATAATATTACAACAGGGAGAGAGGGTGGGGAGCAGGGTAATATCAGAATATTGCTTCATTGGTTTAGACCCAGACATTACCTCAGAAGTGATCCTCCCTCCATCTCCATCGAACATCTTACAGAGGAAGAAACAGTGGAGACATTGAGCTATTGGTATGAAGTCACACAAAAAAACGACTCCTGGCAAGATGTGAACCCTCGTCTTCTCATTCCACATCCAGGGGGCTTCCTCCCTGCCCCACTGCATGGAACTTGTACCTCTCAGATCACATGCCTGGAAACTGTAAAAGGTACGCCTAAATCAAAGTCCTCTGGCTCTAAACTCAGCCCTCCCTTCCCCTTTTCACATAAACAGGCATTTAATCTGGTCTCATGACTCCTTTTAAAATTGTGTGGAGCTGGAAGGGACCTTGAAATCCAGTGGCTCCAAGCCCCTCATTTTGCAAAAGAAGAAACTGAGGTTCAGTCAGATGACTCTCTTAGTATCACACAGCTAGTTAAATGTCTAAATCAGATTAGAACTCAGGCCTTGTAGCACATTGGCTTCTCTGCCACTTAGACAAAATTCTCGTTTGATTTTAATACCCAGAAACTCTCATCAGTGATCAACAATTCTTCCCCCATAATATTGAGATTTAAACATATTTTAATATGCCAAAATAGTTTGCGATGAATTATTTAACAGTGATTATGAAGGGTATGTCACTGAGGTCTGAACTTAACAGAGATGTTAATATAGTTGTTTTCATTGGCCATCTATAGGCATGTTAGATCTATGCAGTGAAATGTGAAATCTAGGTTTCCCTGTTTTAGAAAGAACTTTAACATCTATTTTCTTTTGGTAATTGACTCTTGCAAAACATTAGTGCTTCCTATGAGCATACCTACTGATCAACCATGGTTGGTCTATTGAACATAGTCATTGGCGCTTCTAATTGAACTCATTAGCTCAAAGAAGGGTAAGAAACAGAAGCCTTAAGTTGATTGGTTCACAATTATAGGATGACCAGAACAAAGTTGAGACACACAAGTGATGTTGGCAAGAACCAGTTTCTTCTAGTCCTAAACCAACATGCATACTTTTCACTAGTTTATGCAGATCACTCTTGATTTATGGTTAGCTAGAAAAGTTAGTCACAAAAACTGTCTATGAAGAGGCACATAGGATAAAGCAATAGAGATGACCTCTGCCAATTCCATCCCAAGGCTCATCCAAGACGAACTTGGAATGACAGCAAAAGGAAAGGAAATATATAATTTAGCTAATATACAAAGGAGAATGAAGAATAATTTAAATGGAGAATAATTTCTTGCTGAACTAAAGGGAAAGAAAGAAAGGGATTGGTTCAGGATGAGTTCAGCCTTGCTGAGTAGGCAGAGAAAGGGAAGGCTGGACCTCAGGCTGAAGGAAAAGGGAGGGAGCAATTCTCTGGAAAATCTCAATGAGGATGAGCTTATGTTCTCTCTCTCTCTCTCTCTCTCTCTCTCTCTCTCTCTCTCTCTCTCTCTCTCTCTCTCTCCCTCCCTCCCTCCCTCCCCTTCTCCCTCCCCTTTTGCTCTTTATTCTCTCTCTTTCCTTCTCTTTTCCCCAATCTCTCCCTTTCCCTTTCCTTCACAAGATACATATATGGATATATATATATATCTTTACCACTAAAAACCAAAAAGAAGCCAAGAAAAAGAAGAAAAAAGTAACCAAGAAGCCAAGTATTCATAGACAAGTACTAATGGCCCCATCTTTCCCATTTAAATTTTCTATCCCCCTGAGAAATTCACTCTGAGTCAACATCCTTTCTGCATAATTATTTGGGTGTTTCCCATATTAAGGAAACACCCAAATAATTATGATGAATATAGATGGATATATATATATACATATATATATATATATGAATTAGAAAGATAAACATTTGCTAAGCAAATATTGTTAGTGCAATAGGATGCAGGTGATGAAGGTTGTTGAAAAGCATATTACATTTTATAGGATGTTAATTATTTCTGATATCCTGTCCACTACAATTTCTGTTTGTTAAACCAGGAAGATTTGAATTCTACTGGTTAGCTTCGCAAAGGTCATCAGAGTATAAATGAGGAACTGGCTTTTTGTGGTGGTTGAAGGGAATGAGGTCAGTGACTGGAAGATACTTTTGATGTTTCTTCCCAGATTTATTGCTTGGCTCTAGATATACAGCTCTTGTCCCTTTGATGTAGCCCTTTTTAATTCTGATGAATAATTCTAAAGACCTTATAATATTAGGGATAGTATTCAAATATAAGCCAGTTAGGACATCTAGGTGGCATAGTGGATAGAGCAGTGGGCTTAGAATCAGGAAGACTGATCCTCAAGCATTCAGATCTAGTCTCAGACACTTGTTAGCTGTGTCAGCCTGAGCAAAAACCCCATTTGCCTCTTTCATAGCTATAAAATGAGCTAGAGAAGGAAATGGAAAACTACTCAAGCATTTTTACCAAGAAAACCCAAAGGGTCAAAAGATTCTGAAACAACGGAAGAACAACAAACCCATACTAATTTTGTGTGATTCTATTCAAGGCAGGTACGTGGTTCAGTGAATAGAGCACTGACCTTGGAGTCAGGAGTCTGAATCCAACCTCAGTCACTTGATTTTTTACTAGCTGTGTAATTTTGGGCAAGTCACTTAACCCTGATTGCCTCGATTCCAGGGCCAATTACAGTAGCCCTGATTCACATCTGGCCACTGGACCCAGAAAATAAGTCAGGCAATTTAGCACAACACCCTTCACCCAAATTCAATTCATGTACTTGTCATGACATCACCTCACTGATGTCATGGTCTTCTTCAAAGGACAAACATCAATTCTATTCACCATCTTATCTACCTTTCCCTCAAAATAGCAGTTTAGTCAACAAGCATTTATTAAGTGTCTGAATATTAAGTGTACTGAATACTAGAAACTTCTAAGTGTTGGGTATACTAGAAAGGGTATACTAAAATACAGTCCTTGTCCTCAGGGATCTTCTAATGGGGAAGACAACATGACTACTGAAGAATTCCAACAAAGTCACAGTTTGTTGAGGTTGTGTTTAAAGTGTTATGTTGGCTAATTATAGGTTATTGTCTTTCTTGTTCTACCTTAATTCAATTCAGATTTCAAGGATGAAGTGATTAAATAGTTTAGAGTATTTCATTGATGGACCACGCTGGCTATGAAAATAAACAAATCATAGTAGCTTAAAGCAAAGATTTTAGCAATCATATACACTCTTCTCTTTTTCTCATCCATACTATTCTATATATTTCTTATCTATTCTTCTACATTTTGGGTTGGGATGTTGAGTGTTAACTTTGAGGACTTTCATAATGATATGGGGGCCAGAGAGAGGAGGGGCAACTGGGTGTGGTGGTGTAGAAAGAGGTTGAGGCTAGTGGATGACTTAAATTCAGGAGCTCTGAGTTAACATGGGGGTTGTATAGGCACCTATATTGTGAACCTCCACAAGAGTGGAGGACAAAGGAAGGGAAAACCAATTCAGGTTAGAAAAATGAAGCAGGTGATTTTGGGCACATCACTTAATCCCATTGCCTTGCAAAAAAGAAGGAAGGAAGGAAGGAAGGAAGGAAGGAAGGAAGGAAGGAAGGAAGGAAGGAAGGAAGGAAGGAAGGAAGGAAGGAAGGAAGGAAGGAAGAAAGAAAGAAGGAAGAAAGAAAGAAAGAAAGAAAGAAAGAAAGAAAGAAAGAAAGAAAGAAAGAAAGAAAGAAAGAAAGAAAGAAAGAAAAATGGAGATCAGAGCTTGCACTCCAATCAGTATTAGGATTAAAACCATGATTGTATGTTGCATTTCTAGCCTGGGTTTTGATAGGGAGAGCTAGTCTTTTTAAAAAATGGAAGAGAGAAGGAAGATGTGAGAAGATGTGAAGTTTTCCAGAAATACAGAATTTCTGAAGACCTAAAGATTTTGGGAAACTGTTTTCAAGGCTGATGATGTTCAACTCTGATCAAGTTTCAACATGGTCCATTATTGAAAATCTATTTACAATTATTTACAAAGTCCCTACCATGTGCAGAATATTGTGTTAAGACTAAATATATTTTAGTCTTTGCCCTTACAGAACCCACAGTCTTATAAATGGAATAGATCTCAATTCTAATCATCCCAAAAGATACATAAGTAGTACAAACTAAGTGTTATGTGAGATTTGAGGTGGCAAGAACCAACTAAAGACTATAGGAATCAAGGATATGGCATTGAAACTGGGGGGTGGGGGAGAAGGACAGCATACTCTTTTGATTTGATGCCTAGAATAGCAAAGAGTTCTAAAACTGATGAGTGAAAATGCTCCATATATCTTATATGATATTTGTATTTATCATATAGGTATAATTCATTTTACAAATGACATTTGTTAAAAGCATATATTTATATTTATCATATATGTGTAAATCACTTTACAAATGGTGTGTTCAACAATATCACATCCTTATATTTCTGATAATCACTAATTGTTCCAAGATAATGTAACAAGAAAAGGACTAGACTTAGAAGCTTAAAGCCTGGCTGTGAGATTTATAAGCTCTGTGATCTCCTGTAAGTCAATTAATTTAATCAATTTCTTCATTTGTAAAAGAAAAAAAATTGTAATAAGTTTGTTACCAGATCATTGAGGGAGAAAACCTTTATAAGCTTTTAAAGAAGTGTATGAATCTGACCTCGTTTCTTCTTGAAACTTTTGAGGGATGACTTCATTGACTTTTTCTCATAATAGAATAAGAAAGAATTTTATCTGGAGGCAGAGTAAGCCTAAATGCCCAATACTGTACTTGTTATAGGTCTTCAAATTCATAAATCACTGAGTTATACCTTCAAAGTTGTTCCCAATAGTTTCCAGGATTTCATAGCAGACAAAAAGTCACATCTAACTTTTCGTGACTTAACTAAGAAACAGTTTTGGTTGTTTTTATTTTGTTTGGGGTTTTTTTTTTAGTAAGAAGAAGAGGAATATTTTAAACTGTAGGAGAAAAACCAACAAAAACTGTTAGAAATCCATCTTTTGGCAAATGTAGGCTAATGATGTACCCAGCCATGCCTTTAGTCTTCAATTGGTCATTTCCTGAGCACTGAGGCACAAGAGAAGAAAGGCAATTCTTTGGCAGTTTTGTTTAATAATTCTTGTTACCAAATACTTCAACCTTCAGTAAAATCTCTCACCACATGACTTTTCTGTGTTGTTTGACTCCAGGGCTGGTATCCACTGCATCACCCACCTATTTATAGAATTAGAATATCAGAGCTTGACTTAGGAAGAATTGAGTTCAAATGTGACCACAGATACTTATTAACCGTGTAAACCTGGACAAGTCACTGAGCCCTCTTTGCCTCAGTTTCCTCATCTGTAAAATGAACTAGAAAAGGAAATGGCAAATCACTCTAGTACCTCTGCCAAGAAAATTTCAAATAGGATCACAAAGAGCTGAATACAACTAATCAATTAAACAACAAACTACAATACTTTCAGTCATTCTCCAATCAAAGAGTATTCATTTTATTTCCCATTCTTTGCTCCCATAAAAGTGCTGTGATGTATAGATTCTTTCTTTTTTGTCAGTGACCTTTTTGGAATATATCCCTAGCAATGGACTCCTTGGATCAATGAGTAGATACACTTTATTAAGTGTATTAATTTACATAAAATATCAAGCATTCACAATCCCACCACCAATGCATCAGTTTGCCAGTCTTGTTTTCATACTATTGCTAACATTTCTAAGACTATATAGGATAATAGTGGAGAGAGAGAGGGCATTCTTCTTTTATCTGAACATTTATTCAGTAAAGTTCTAGTATATCCCCATTGAATTTTAATGCTTCCTTTTGTTTTTCATTATGTCCAAAAATGTGTCCAATATTTTTTATGGATTTTAGCATAAATGAATATTATTCTTTCTCAAAAGCTTTTTCAGCATTTATTGGAAAAAAATATGTGATTTAGGATGTTTTAAGTTTTGATATAAGTAATTTTCTTGATTGTTTTCCTAACTTTTAACCATCCTTGCATGTCTGATATGAATACAACCTGACCAAGGAATGATTTCTTAGATAAATTATGTCTAGCAAGATTTTTATTAAAATTTTTTTGACTTTCTATTCCTTAATGATATTGGTCTACTGTTCTCTATTTATATTTAATCCTTACTTGGTTTGGATATTAGAAAAATTGTTTTTTGTCATAAAATATCTTAGAGTGGTTTTATTCACAATTTTTATGAATAATTTATGTAGCAAAACTATTGTTTCTTAAAAGTTTTATAGACTATTCCTGCAAATCTATCAGGACCAGAAATTCATTTTTTCTCTTTACAGCCTTTTTTGACGCTAGCTTAATTTCTTTTTCTAAGATCAGGTTATTTATAATCTCTATTTATTATTTTGTTAGAAAATATATTTTATTTTTAAAGGCAATTTTCTTTTTGTGTGTGTTCTCTTTTGTGCTTAGTTTTTCTTACACATAACTATTCATAGTGGGTTGAACTTAACTATATTTTAACAGACAGGAAAAGACTTATTATGCAAGTGGGAGTTATCCCTGAGTCAACTGTCTACATAAAATCAGACCATTGACTCATCAGAGTTAATGTCAGAATATATAATAAACAAGAAGAAAATATAGTGTTGAAAAAATATATCATATAAAATTAATAAGATTTAACTGAATTATTTCAAAAAGTTATTGAAAATCTAAAATTACAAATGGACAAAAGAAATCATGCCAATACTAACTAGAATGTTATTCAGAAGTTAAACACATGAAAATTAATTACTATCACAAGGAGACCAAAAGAATCCATAAAATATCTTAGATATCAAACAGTTGATCTACTTGCTAAATGGAGAGAGATGACTGTCAAAGGTAACATCAGAATACAAGCTTTTGTAAAAGCTTACTAAAAAAGGATGGTGGATAATTATGAGCAATATGATCTCATAAAACAAAGAAATATAGTGAAAGGTAAAAAACAGTCTAAAGAAAGTTTAGCAAGACATGCAACTGAGCAAGGTCATCCTCAGGGCATTCAAAGATAAAAATGCAAAGATGTCCACAACCATAAGAAAAATAAAAAGGTTGGCAAAAAAAATTTACAACAAACCACTTTTTCCATGCAGGGTAGTGGAACTGCTACAACTGAACCCTAACATCACAGTCCTTGAGAAGTTTACAGAAAGAATAGAAAGCACTGAAGGGAACAAAGAGAGAAAAAGCAATCAGACAGAATAAAATATATGTGGAGGATACATAAGCTGGAAATGATATAATTGGGAGACAAGGTATCCAATGGAGGGAAGACTTCACAGATAATCAAAAAAGGTAATCATAAGCAAATCAACAACTACTGATCTATATATTACTTTCCTATCTGCATTAATCATCCTGAAAGTCATCTATTCACAAATTGAGGGCATTTTCCTTGAGGAAATTAAGTAGGGAACACAGACTTTCACAAATAATATTCAATCATGGACCATTTTCCTTTAGAACATTTACTTGAAAATGCATAAGATTCCATTGTGCTTCTTATTGATTATGAAAAAGCATTTGACTAGATACATATTCTTTTACCGTAAGTTGACTCCTGCCCCATCTATCTCTATTTCTATATATCAAGCTAATTCAAGATCCCTTCGAAAAATAAAATAGAAATAAATAACTCTGTTCATTGAGCCTAAGAATAAACACTAGACAAAAAGTAAACTAGTAAAATATAAACTAGTCAAAATCATTTGCCACTGAGATGGAGTAAATCCACCATAAAGTACAGGTCCAAAAGGGATTTCTTATGGATCATGGGTGTATGCTAATTGTATCGGGCCTTAGGACATGGAAGTATTTCTTGGAAGTATTTCTCATCAATCAAGAGAGATTAGCCTCCTCATTCACACAGGAAAGACAAAATGGATGAAGAATATATATCTGAAAAGACTTCCTAAAGATCTTGTCTTTTATCTGAAATAGACAATATAAGTGAACAATGAGATATCTCTGAGTAGCTTTCAGAAAAGCACAAAATACTTTTAACTTATTCCTTTTTTGTTTGTTTTTTTATAAGGCAATGGAGTTAAATCACACAATTGAGTAAGTGTCTGAGACTGAATTTGAACTTAGATCCTCCTGACCTCAGGGACAGGGCTCTATCCACTATACCATTTAGCTGCCCTCTTATTCCTAATTTCTCATACAAGCAAATGCTAGCTGTTGCTCTATGACATCAAGACTTGGAATACCTCTACCTCCAAAGGAGAATCACACAGAGGACCATGGACAGGTGCCTGGGGGATGTGGCAAGAAGAATACAAAAATTAATCAATGAGGAGCTCTGAAGAGGAATGAAAATAAAGGATGCCAACAAAGAATCATATGACAGAAAGAAAAGATGGACTGAGATGCAGATGGGCAGTCAGAATACTCCAGTGGTACCCTCATAATGCTGGGAGGAAATTGAGGAAAGTTTTCAGCAAGTTGAAGAGATCTTTTGTGGTGAACTTTTGGGAAAGTAAACTTGGATGCATTGTGAACCACATCTGGAGAGAACTCCTGAATTAATGATATGAAAGCTGCATCTGGGTTTTCAAAGACTGTCTTATCAGAGAACAAAATCTATGTTTAGTTTAACTAATCTCAACAGGCCTTGAATATGTAGATTATATACTCTGAGCTCTAGTTTAGGAAGGAGAGCAAAGACTTATCAACAGAAATTTGCCCTAGAATTATTTAGAGTGTGTGTGTGTGTGTGTGTGTGTGTGTGTGTGTGTGTGTGTATGTAGAGGGGTAACTATAACAGGGGCCACAGAAACTCATGCCAGTTGTCTGCCAATGCTCAAACACATCATGCTCTGCATCACTGGAGGTATTAACTAGAGGAATAAATAAATAAAAATAACTGTAAAGGAGTTAAGTGAGGCAATTACTATTACAATAATGTTATGATTACAGGTAATTTAATACTAAAGAAAAAATCTTCAAATCTATTGGGGCTGAAATAACTTTATCAGGACAAATTATTATAATGATTCATTGGTATTGGCTCAAACAATTCTCTGTTGACTATAGGCAGCTCCTCCTCCTCCTCCTCTGGCCAAGGTCACCATTACTGTACCTTGATAAATGACAAAATTCTCTTTAGGGGACACTGAAGGGGAATATAGAATCAATTACCATATTGGGCAAAAATCAGGAACCAGGAATATTTTTCTTAATTTTTTTAAGACAATGGGTTAAGTGACTTGCTCAAGATCACACAACTAGGTAATTATTAAGTGTCTGAGGTTGAATTTGAACTCAGGTCCTCCTGATTCCATGGCTGGTGCTCTATCCGCTCGACACCTAGCTGCCCCAGGAACCACGAGTATTTTCGATATAACTGGATTCATAAAACCATCAGTTGGAGGAGGCATAGTACAGTGGAAAACATACTAGATCTGGAGCAAGAGGACTTGGGTTCAAATATCAACCCTGGGCAAAGATGTGCTAATAAAAATTTAACAACA
The DNA here is from genome assembly GCF_037893015.1 of Macrotis lagotis. NCBI lineage: Eukaryota > Metazoa > Chordata > Mammalia > Peramelemorphia > Peramelidae > Macrotis > Macrotis lagotis. Next base: position 92,767,148 of record NC_133663.1, read on the forward strand.
GGTAAGGCAGTCTGAGGTTGAATTTGAACTCAGATCTTCATAATTTCAGTTGTAGGACTGTATCCACAGCATCACCTTCCCATTCCCTTTCTTCTCCTGTTTATCTTATTTCATCTGCCTTAAGAGCAAGTAAAGCAATTAGGATAGAAATTTTGTCTTATTGGGATTCTAGACATAATTATATAGTACCAAAAAGCATGTCTAACTTTCATTTAGAGCCAAGGTGATATGAAATTATGCCCATTCAACCTCATTGTCTAGTGGTAGGTTACACAGAGTATATAAATGTTTTATGGATTTATGATCTTGTCATTAAAGGGATCTTCCTCCACAGAGAATTAAGTAGTCTATAACTAAATAGATAAGTCCTAAGATACATTGAAGTGGTGACTTACCCAAGTTCACACAGTTAGTACTTAGATGTCAAAGGACACAAAGTCAGGTGTTCCTAACTCCAAGTTTAGTATTCAATCTATTCTGCCATTCACCCTTATATACCCTTAATAATATTTTAGATTAATTGATAATAAATTAATTTAAGCATTCCATTATAGGGCAAGTCCTCCAGCATAGTAATGACTCTGTTCAGACTGTTTCTGGTCTTCTGTAATTTTGTGCTCCTCATATTATATGTTCTTATTTTCAATTACACTATATATCATACTGGTATGTATTTAATTAGTTATTCATAGCTTCTTTTGAAGACCCTCTTTCTCTTTTCACTTAGATTACTTTCTTTTTGCCCTTTCCCTTTCATCTCAAGAACTTGGATATTCATCCACCTGTATTTCTTTTTCTTATTTCTTTGTAATATCATTTATACTGAGCTTGCTGTCTTCCTCTTTGTCCTCCCTTAATTCTCTTGTTTCTCCCCCCCCTCCTTTCTTGCTCACTTGACGGCAGATGAAGCCGTTTCCTCTGAATAGGCACCCCCTCCTTCTCTGTTTCTCAGCAGGAGCTGCCTTCTTTCTGGTTTTTTTGTTTTTGTTTTTGTTTTTTGCTGTACTATTTATTCCTTCTACATTTCTCTGCCTTCCATCAGCTTTTTATCCCTAATCTCTGACTGAAATCCATCTTCTTTCTTATTCCTTCTCCCTACCCCCTCCCCTCCCCTCTTTCTTCCTAAAGCCACATACTGCCTTCTCATTCTCTTTCAGATTCAGGTGATATCCTTGTGTTTATTTAGGCCAGGAATATGCAGTCTTCTCTCCTAAGAGACCCTAGATTGGACAACAGTGTAACCTTGGAACCCTAAGGTCTAACAGGCAGCTAAAAAAGTTAAAAAACTACAATAGCCAAAAAATCTTACTTTATCTTGGAAGTGTGAATAGGAGCAAAATACAAAAAAGTGATAGTATTCTGCCCTACTCATTGTGAAAGGACTGTGTTTGGTTTGGGGTACTACATTTTCGGAAGGATGTTAACAAAATAAAATACATTTAGAGAAGGATGGCCACAATATTGAAGGGTTGGAAGTCTGTGCCATCTGAGAATCAGTTCAAAGAACTTTGAATGTTTAGATTAGAGGCAAGAAGACGGAGGTGGGACATGAAAGCTATATTCAGTTATTCTAAAAGGTGTAATGTAGAAGTCAGATGAGATTTTTTTTTTGGTTGAACCCAGAAAGTTAGCAACACTGAAGGGAAGAAGAATGGGTATTAACTCAATTAAAGGAAAAAATTTAGAATAATTAGATTTATCCAAAAGTTGAGTGAGAGAGTGTCTTTGGAGGTAATAATGATTTCTATTTCTTAAACACTTTAAAGTATTCAAAACTTTTCTGTATAATAATTCTGTGAGATATGTAATATAGATGTTATTATATCCATTTTTTCATGAGAAAACTAGAGCTCAGAAAGATCAAATAACTAGTCCAAGCCCACATAACTTTGTTACAGAAATAAAGACCTAAGAGAATTCAGAGTTTATCTTTTCAGTTTACCTGATTCTGGTGGCCTGTTAGTCTTTATATTGTTTCGATGGTATACATTGATCTAAGTCGAATGTGATGAGAGAGAAATCATATCCTTAAGGAAGAAAAATAAAGTATAATAAATAGCAAAATTGCATAGTAAGATATTTGGGGTTTTCTTTTAGGTTTTTGCAAGGCAAATGGGGTTAAGTGGCTTGCCCAAGGCCACACAGCTAGGAAATTATTAAGTGTCTGAGACCAGATTTGAACCCAGGTACTCCTGACTCCAAGGCCAGTGCTTTATCCACTGCTCCACCTAGCTGCCCCTGGGGTTTTTTTAATTAAAGTTCTTTGGCCTTTTGTTCAAATTCTTCAATTGTTTCTCTGGATACAAATGATATTCTCCATCGTAGATATTCCAAAATTGTGCCTGATTGTTGGACTAATGGAATGATCAAGTCCATTAAGATTAATCATCACTCCCATGTTGCTGTTAGGGTGTACAATGTTCTTCTGGTTCTGCTCATCAGTTCATGCAATTCCTTCCATGTTTCCATGAATTCCCATCCCTCCTGGTTTATAATAGAACAATAGTGTTCCATCACATGCATATACTACAATTTATTAAGCCATTCCCCAATTGATGGACATTCACTTAAATTCCAATTCTTTGCCACCACAAACAGGGCTACTATGAATATTTTTGTACAAGTAATGTTTTTACCATTTTTCATAATCTCTTCAGGGTATAGACCTAGTAGTGGTATTGTTGAATCAAAGGGTATGCACATTTTTATTGCCCTTTTGGCATATTTCCAAATTGCTCTCCAGAAAGGTTGGATGAGTTCACAGCTCCACCAGCAATGTAGTAGTGTCCCAGGTTTTTCCATATCCCTTCCAACATTGATCATTGTCCTTTCTGGTCACATTGACCAGTCTGAGAGCTGTAAAGTGGTACCTCAGAGAAACTTTAATTTGAATTTCTCTAATAAGTAGTGATTTAGAGCAATTTTTCATATGACTATGGATTGCTTTGATTTCCTCATCTATAAATTGCCACCATGGATATATTTCAAAGGGCATAGAGCAAAATGATCTTTTTGTAAAGCTCTGAGTCCTCAGATAGTATCCTTAATGTTACTTCGACTCTCCCTTTTCTCTGAAAGGCAATGTTCCCTATTCAATTGTGTGCTTCCAACTATATTTCTAATAAAAATATACCCCCACAGTTTATTTTTATTGGAAATCTTGTCATTCAGGTGTTATTTTAAAAGACAAAGAAAACATTTCAAATAAACAAACTAAAAAAAAATAAAACAAATTTTCTTCATCTCAGGGGAAAATTCTTCATCAGGCTTCTAGGAGAGGGACCAAGGGGAGAAAAGAGATATAGAATTATGACCTTGGGAGTTTGTAGTCCAGGAGAATACCAACATTGTCTGATCTAATTATTTATCTCAAGATCCCATTTGATTTCTTGTGTAAGGAAGAACTGAATTCAAATCACCCTTAGACATATTAGCTCTGTGACCCTAGGTAAATCACAACCCTGTCTACTTCAATTTCTGTAAAATGATCCAGAGAAGGATTTGGCAAACTACTCTGGTATCTTGACCAAGAAAAACTTAAATGGGGTCACAAAGAGTCAAGAATGACAACAAAAACACTTAGCCTTTCCTTAGCACAAGACTTCACCCTAACTGTTGATCCCATGTACACTTCCCAAATCTATATTTCTGTAGTCTAGGCCATAACCAGAAATGATCAGTTGCCTAATAATCAACAAATAGCTCTGAAGTATAGAATATATGATTTGAAAAAAAATTCTAGGAGAGAGGGAGAAAAATTAGGAACTCAAAATCTCATAAAAATACATGTTGCAAACTCTTTACATGGGATTGGAAAAATAATACCATTTACAATATAAAAGATAAAAAGAAAAACCTATAATTCTCTCCTACTAAATAAGCGAATAGGGAAAAGTTACAGAGGTAATCTATGCTCAGGGAACATATTGTCTTTTCTGGCTACTCAGTTTCATTTCTAGCCTTCTCATAAGCAAATGAAATAATCAAACCTTCCCATGTTTACAAGGTATAAATGAGCCTACTTCCAAGTTTTACCTCCTTTACCAGGAACAGCAAGATTCACTCATATCTGTAAGGAGTTTCCCCTTTACAATCCAAAATTGAAGCCTAAATAGGATGCACTTTTATATTTTACTGCCTTTATTTACTCTTTATCTTCTAAAAGTCTGACAGTCTTACATCCAGGTGAAAAATGTGTGACCCAGATTTGAGATGCAATGGACTTGCCTGAAGATATGCTGATAGTAAATATCAGAGGCAAATATGAACATAGGGCCACAAACTTGAGAATTTACATTCTTTTCTCTATACCCTGCTGTTAGAGTCAATATTTTAAACCTGTCTTTCTAGTAGTCTTTCTTTTGTGCTCCATTACCTCTTCAAGTGGAGGTTGGATAACCACTTGTCAAGGATGCCATCAGGGAAGCTCTTTGTCAAATATGTTTTGATCTATATTACCCATGAGATTTCTTCTAACTCAACTTCAGTGTTCTTATAAGGGGTGTCAAGAAAAACTGACAATAATTTTTCATGACAGTGATTATCACAATACAAAATAAATTTTTTAACATCTGAATTTAGCATATCCCCATCCCAGCTGCCTCATGGCTAGACAGAAAACAAATAGAAATGAGCGATTGTGACAGTCATGCAACACTATTGGGGACCTTCAGATGTATTATTAGGTAAAATTGCCACTACTATGACTATTAATTTTAACTGCCATTATGGCTGGAAGTAATTGGTCCTGAAGCCAGATTCTTTTCCATTATCCATTTCTTGCCAAAAGAAAAATTCTATCCCATTTTATTTATCAACTAGGTGTTTATCCAATCTGTTAAAGACTATGGATTTAGAGATATAGGGAACATTAAAACCCATCAAACCAAACACTCCTTTTAAAGATAAGGAAACTGAGGCATAGAGAAAATGTGGTATTTGTCCAGGATTATGGACACACTGATTCTTAGAAAGGGTAGCCTATCATTGTCCACCTGAGCTTCAGATTTAGAATACTCCAGAGCTATAAGACAGCAAGAGTTACCTAAATAACTAAAGAAAGAGAAAAGTATGTGTGAAGATTTAAAAGGGTTTTTTTACATGAAGAAATCTAAGGGAGAGAGTTGAATTCATGGATTTTATCCTTTCAATAAAGGAGCAAGGTCATCTCCTGAAAGTTCAGTGCTTAAGGAGAATAGAAAATGTTTTGAAGTCACTGTGATAAATTTCAGAGTACAGAAGAGAATCATGATGAAGTTTGGATAACCCAATTGAAATTAGTTACATTAGCAGAGGATTTGATTTGTATGATTTAGTGACATGCTCTGTTCACTATCAGAAGCCCTAGAGTAGAAGAATAGGAGAATAGTGGAGCTTGTTCAGTATTTAATTTTATTTTTAATTTTTGATTCCCCCCCAATAAAGGTAATTATCAACATTCATCCATTTACAAGTTGATGAGTTCCACATTTTTCTACCAGTGTCTCTTCCCTCTCCCCAGCAAACAATCTGGTAAAAGTTGTACAAGCACAGTTGTGTTTAACATATTTCCATTATTAGTCCTGTTGTGAATGAGGAATTAGAACTGGGGGAGAGAGGGAGGAATCATGAGTAAGAAAGAAAAAACATAAGTTTTAAAAAGTAGACAATATGCTTTGTTCTGCATTCAGGCTCCATAATTTCTCTGGATATGGATGGCATTTTTCCTGATAGGTCTCTCAGAATTGTCCTTTATCACTGAAATTCTTCCTTCTATCAAAAGGTACTTCATCCATCATAGTTCGACATTTCACAATTGCTGTTAATGTTCTCAGTACTTTTAATTGGTAAGTTAATTGCCACTAATCAATTGCCATATGGTCAAAGAAACAAGAAATACTTAAGAATCACAGAGATTACTTATCCAATGGAAAGTCTCTAGAAAAGAAGAAAGTAGATCCTTCTACAGCCTGGGAGGTATACTGCTGGTCACAGACACAAAAATTTAAAAAATTTGAAAAAGAATTTGAAATGCACAGAGGTATATAGCTTCTTGGGAGCCTCACTGTCTCCACTGTTCTTGCTTTCTCATATCCATTCATTTGCATGGAAGACACCAAGATCTCCTTGGGTCCAAAGAAATTCAGAGATTACAAATTTATAGCCCTATCTGAATGTCTGTTATATGTGTTATAAGTTTGTATTTTTAAATGCAGGCCTTCCCTCAACTGATTGTGTGGACATAATACTCCCATAAGTGGATCAATGAAAATTATAAGGAACTTCTAATACTAAGTCACAAGTTGTCTAAAACAATGTACCACAATTCATCTTAATCTGGTTAAATGCATATGATCTCTAAATAACTGACTGGATGTTCGATAATTCAGAAGAGGCAGTGATTTTGAGAAATGACGGATTTCTTTCCTTCTGAAAGGAAAAAGTCTCCTTTCTTTAACCTGTATAAAAGGGTTTTATTAAGTCCCTGTTTGGATGTCATTTGTTGAGTCCCTTTCTGAACTCCCTCAATCTTCCCCAGGTGAGTGCTGGAGGGAAGACAAAGAAGACAAGTTTTCCCCCCCATACACCAAGGTCTCCAAGGTCTCTGTTTATTGAGGCCAATGCCAGTCTTAAATATCCTTCCTAGTCCCTTAATCCACTCCCATGGCACTTAGTAAAATAAGGCTCTGGTGTTCAACAGCACCAGGTGATGAAGGTTCACAGAACTCCCACACACTATAGTCCCTAACATATCCACCTTCTTGTCTTTTTTTTGAAAGGATTATTACATAATGAATGCCACATAAGTTATAAACTAAAGTTCAAAAATGCTATGAACAAATGTCAATTAAACAATATTCCCAAATTCCTTGAAATACATGTTATCACCAACTTACAAAGATTAAAGTTTTTTGCCAACAAAAAAACCTTTCAAAGCAATCAAATTGAAAATTCAAGCTAAAAGGGGTAACTTAACTTTACCTAACTATTTCAGATTTTAGATACTAACACAAACAAAACAATTCTCTTGTATCACATTTACTAAGCTGGCCAGTACCAGGTCTCAGAATATAGAAACATTCTCCCATTTCTCCAGGCCAGTAGAGAGATATAAAATGCCCTTTAGATGTTCAAATATACACATACACACATAACCAATCAAGACTGGTCAACATAAATATAAGCCATAGGCACAGACTTCATTTGAAAGACAAAATTCAAGTTTCCCAATCCCAGGGAAAAAATCTTCCACTTTTTTTCTTGACTTATTAACCATGAAGCTTCCCAATCAATAACCTACTGAAAAGACATAGTCATTGCCCAACCCCATCTCCTCCCCAAACCAGGAAGAAGCATGGGGTCCTTTGATTTCTAAAATAAGTTTTTTTGAGACATGGGTTTGAGTTTCAAAGTTCCAAAAAGAAAGCTTTCCCTTTTCCTTTCCCCCTCCCTCTGCAGAGGGTGAGAACAGCAGAGAATGAGAGAAAGCATTTGAAGTTACTTATGATGTTGACAGTACAATCTGGAGTTGTTACACTCCTTGAACAGAAATCAACACCATTATGGAGAGTGAAATTCGTGGTGGGCCTCAAGGTCCTTGGCAGAGTCTGCATCAAGGTCCCAGTCAGTGATGAAAGGTCTCTGCAGCTGGTCACAGGTCCAGGGGCCTGGGTCATGCCCAGAGCATACAGCATGGCCAGGTGGGCAGCCATGGCCAAAAAGCACAGTAAATAGGTTCTCTGAATCCTGTTCATGATGGTGGCACTCCACGGCAGATCACTGCTTGAGGAAGAGGCTCGTCCCCTGGGGTGCTGCTTTGGAGACACTACTTCCCAGTGACTCCTCAATGTTGAATACCATTTGTCTTTTCACTTTCATTCTACACCTCCTTGTTTAAAATCAGCCCCCTAGTAACAAATCAACCTGTTGCTTTCTCCAGAGTCCTCTGCTCTGGGATGTTGCCTGTTTCTCTTGCTTGTATCTGTTGTGTCCTTATTCCAGACTTCACTCAGATAACTGCCTTCTTGTCCCTGTTCAAGTGCCATATGTTGAATTCCTTTCTGAGCTCCTTCAATCTTCTTCAGGTGAGTGTTAGGATGGCGGGAGACAAGGAAGACAAATTTTCCCCTATATACCCAGGTCTCCAAGGTCTCTATTTATTGAACCAAATACCAGTCTTAAATATCCTTCCCAGTCCCTTAATCCACTCCCACTCCCGTGGCACTGAGTAAAACAAGGCCCTGGTGCTCAACAGCACCAGGTGATGAAAGTTCACAGCAATCCCCCACGCAATAGTCCCTAACAGGGTTTGCCTTTCTGCTAAAATAAAGTTAAGAAGCCTTTTATAATCTCCCTTAATTTCAGTGCCTTTTAATTAATTCCTACTTATCCTATATACACTTATTGTATTTATTTGTTGGCTTATTGTCTCCCACAAGATTGTTAGCTCCTTGAGGGCAGGGACTGTCTTTGTTTTTCTTTTTAAATTTATATATCTATATAGATAGATATAAATATATAGATAGATATATTCTTAGCACTAAGTACAGTGATTGGTATATTAACAGAGGTTTAATGTACATTTATTAACTGACTAAAAAGAGTCAGAAACTACTCCCCTTTTTTAAGGGGACACAAATGACTCCTCAGTTAAAGACTGAGGCCAGTTAAGTAACAAAAGGTAAACTAGAATGAACAGGTAGCAGAAGGAGAATAAAGTAAATATACTGTGCAATTCTCAGCAGACAGCAGCAAGTACATGATAATGTTTGGGTATAGACTGAGTAATAACCTCAGTCTTTTTATTGAGCCCAGTAATGAAAAGCTTCCAAAGGTAGTAGACATGGGTGCATTAGCAATGGTGATAGCAAAAAGTATTTAGTTATTCTGAAGAAATTGGAGATATTCTTTGTTCCTTTTTTCATAGCCCAGCTACATGTATAGAATTATCAAAGGTATGTCCTAATCATATATATTCCCAATAGGGGTAGAGCCCTACACAAATCTTCTGGCAGCATATTCTCTCTCTCTCTCTCTCTCTCTCTCTCTCTCTCTCTCCATATCTCTATCTCTATCTCTATATCATCTATAGATATATCTTATTTGTGATCTCTCTGTGTTCATTCTTCCCACTGATGGAGTCTCTATGGGAAAATGTGAGCCAAATGTGTGTGTGTGTGTGTATTTTATAGTTACTTTTATCATTATTATTTCATTTAAAACCTTTGGCTTAAACTAACCATGTCCTCTGGTTGACTAGGAATCACTAGTTTCCTGGTGAAGGCTCAAGAGCTATGGATTTAAAGGAATGCAGACTACAGAAAATAAACAGAGAACCTTAACCAGAGGTAGTTTTCTTCCCCCTTTTCAAGAGGGGTAATTCTTCTAGGTCCCCTGTTTCAATGGTTCTGAATAGTATAGGTTTATTTATATATCTGAAGCTGACCGTTTAATCGTACACCAAAGTTGTTTTTAGTCTTTATCACATTCCTCCAGATTTTTATTTGACTCAACTTTCTTCAGATGTATCCAGATTAGTTCAAAAACCTCTGATGGAGAAGTAAATTGACCTTTGAGAAATCCCCCCAGGGACAACTCATAAATGTAGCCTTTGGGAGTTAAATATATTATAAAACACTTCATTTTAGTGCCTTCATTGGGTCTCAAAGTGTTCCTGAACTTGGGAAAAGTGTCAAACCAGACACCTAAATACATTTCTGAGTGAATTTATTTCACATACAATTCAATAAGGTGGTTGAGATCTCAGACTAGTAAAGTAACCTTCTAGGGATTTATGGAAATCTTCATCAGGCTGGTCTATGACATAATGGTACCAGTTCCCTGCCAAACAGTCACTAAAAATTGAATTAGGATCAAACACTCATCTCTTAATGAGGACCTGTGTTGTGTATCCTGAGGGGGCTCATTTTTATCCCTGGGCAATCTGGGAGCCTCTGACTTGTTCAAAATTCATCTCCAGGAACTGGAGACAGCTGAATTCTGTTCAGTTTGGGGTAATAATAATCATTTGTGTTATTGATTTCTGCTGAGGCTAATGGCTGCTTTCCAGAATGAATAATAGGAGAACAGCGCCTCCGTGGCACGTGTTGAAAGTTCAGCCTCAGTAATGATTGAATGCTCCCTTGGGGGGCAAGAATAAATCAGAGAAAACAGATGCACCAATTACTAAACTCCCTACTCCATTCACTGCTGAGGGGAAGGAAAAAAAAGTTAATTAGCCAATGATAAAAAGCACACTATGTTCAGGTTATTTTATTCCATGGTTTCCCTGAAGTAAACAAGATAGGGTCATGACATATGGTATTAAAGAATTGTCACCAAATAAGAAACTACCCGGTGTAATCCATCACCTCAAGACAGATCAAATTTCAGTGTAGACAACTCTCAATCTAAACTAGCAGGATTCCAGATTTAGCTTTTGGAGAACAAACAGCATATGGTCATTAAAAGAAAATAAGATTTTTTTTTTGTAAGAAGTCCCTGGAGCTGGAAGGAAAATACTGGTTTGTTCTTCAGGTAAGTCAATGGATGAAAAGCTGATATAATTTTGCTTAATAGTGTCTGACACTGTCAGTCATCACTGAGTGAAGTGTTCAGCACCTAGGAGATTGTGGCTTGTCATTTCTATTCCCAGCTCATCCCCTGTGAAGCAAAGCTAAAAACTCAACAAAGGAACTACCTTCCACTGAGGTTTTTTTCGTTTCTTTTTTCTCTGCCTTTTTATTGGTATTCTTTCCCCAAGGAACAATAAGCTTATTATATAACCTGTTTGCTACAAAGCTAGAATCCTTAAATCCACCACACAAAGTAGGTGAAAAAAGTAGGTTCAGGAAAATAAGTCAGTATGAGAGCTTACAAAAAAGTGGTAAAGGTTAGGAATAATGATGGGGAAGCACACTAGGGAATTAAGAAGTGGTCAAAGTTTTTAAGGCAACAGTAAGGAATATGAAAAAATGGTGAAATAGCAAGAAATGCAACCTAACATAGTGAATGGGAAAATTTAAGTAAACCCTGGTTCATCTTTCCAGCCCCAGAAAACAAATTTGACTCATTGACAAAAAGATGGTGCAGAAATTATGGAACAGATATATTCTGGCATGTGGACTCAGACCCTGAGCTCTGAACAGAGGAGCCAAAGAGCCTTCCAGTCAGGAAATAGGGGTTGGGACCACCAATTGTATACTTGAACTCCACCTGTAGGTAAGTCTACAATTGTGTTTCCCTGACACAAACTGGGGTCTTGAACCTCAAAATCCCAAGAGGGAAGCAATCAGACTATGCCTTTGGTCAAACTGAGTTAGACCCTTTAAAAGCATCTGACCCCAAGCCACTCCTGGATTTTTGTAGAACACACATTTGATACCTGGACTATGTAGTGATACAACCATATATATAAAGTTGGTCAGGACTACATAGAACAATAACAGTCCCAAAAGAACTTCACAAACCTGGCCATAATGCAAAGTTCTATTTTGGGAAGTAAAATTGGAAAGAATGAATAAAAAAACAATCGAATGGGGAAAAAAAAGTGGTATTATGATAACTGGGATGCCCAAGACACAAGCCCAGAATTTAGAATAATTCCAAAAACACCTACATGCAAAACTTCAAAGAAAGATAGTTGAGTATATCAATAAGAATTCCTAAAAGAAATAAAAAAAATTTTGAAAAATATTTTTCTTTTGCATATAATTTGTAATATTACATGAAATTGTGTTTTAAATCAATCAAACACTTTAAAGAATTGGAAAAGAAATGAGAAGATTTTAGAAAGATGATGGAACAAATCAGAAAAGCAAAGCTCTCCAAATGTTTTCCACAAATAAGTCAAAAAAAGCATCTCCGGGCATAGAGCATCAAAAATAAATAAAAGTTGCAGCAGGAGAGTGGTCCTCCTGGAATATCTGAAGACCTCCAGGTTAGCTCCCTGAAATAATGAGGTGAGTCCTAAGGCAGCCACGTTGGGAGATAACCCCTGCCTCAGTCATAGGAATTCTCACCTCCCAGACAGTGGGATGTCAGGCTTTTGTGTGAAGAGAGGGCACCAGACCCACACGTAAGGGCAGAGATGTTGTCCTGGGCAAGAAGGAACCAGTATATGCCAATGAGTGCAGTGGCCAAGATGGAGGAGATGCTACTGGCTCTGGACACTTACAGGAGTGTCTTGGTCCCAGGACAGAGGGGAGAACTGAAGATTATAGTCACGGGAGGGTTCTCGGTGAGTAAGATCCTTTCCAGCACAGTGTATGGAAAGGCCGCAGCTATGACTAGGAAGAAGGAAAGAATGCAAAGATTGGGCCTATGAACTCCTGAGCTCCCACCCCACTCTAGAGGTGAATATACTAATAACTGCTATTTTTTTTAAATGATCAGGCAAAAGAGAAAGAACTCAACCATAGGCAACTTTTTTTGGGACTAGAGAAGACCAGGATTCATCTTCAGAGGAAGGTGCTAAAACAAAAACAAACAAAAAACAAAAACAAAAAAAAAACCCAAAACAAAAAAAACCTACTCTACCCCAAAGAGTAATATTAAATGGCTTCCTACTCAAAAAGAATACATAGAACTTTAAAAAGTCCTTAAAAACCAAATAAGAGAGATTGAGGAAAAACTAAAAAAGAAAATAAGAATAATCCAAAGAAAGCAAGATTATTTAAAAAAATCAACCAACTAGAAAAGAAGATCCAAAATCTTAAGAAAGAAAATAGACTCTGGAAATTAGAAGTGGTCAAAGGGAAGCCAATGAAGTTATAAGAGATCAAGAAATAACAAAACAAAATATCAAGAATGAAAAAATGTGAAGTACCTCATATGAAAAACAATTGACCTGGGGGACAGGTCAAAAAAGAAAAAACAATTAAACATAATTGGACTACCTGAAAGCTATGATAAAAGAAAAGAATCTTGATATAACAATAATAATAATAATAATAACAATAATAACAACAATAATAAAAGAAATAATTAAAGAAAATTGCCCTGATGTGTTAGAATGAGAGGAAAAAGTGAAATGGAGGGGCGGCTAGGTGAAGCAGTAGGGGCGGCTAGGTGAAGCAGTGGACAGAGCACCGGCCCTGGAGTCAGGAGTCCCTGGGTTCAAATCCGGTCTCAGACACTTAGTAATTACCTAGCTGTGTGGCCTTGGGCAAGCCACTTAACCCCCATTGCCTTGCAAAAACTAAAAAAAAAAAAAAGTGAAATGGAAAAAAATTCACTAATCATCACCTGACAGTGATCCCAGGAGAAAAATTGTCAGAAATATCATAGCTAAATTCCCAAACCCCCAGGTTAAGGAGAAAATATTAAGAACAACAAGAAAAAAAACAATTCAAATAGTAGAGCTGCAATTAGAATTACCCAAGACCTACTTTAAAAGACTGCAGATCTTGGAACTCTACATATGGAAATACAAAAGAATTGGGGTTGCAGCTGAAAATGTCATACCCAGCAAAGTTAAGCATAATCTTGAATGATTTAATAAATTGCCAAACTTTCAGGATTAAACTAATAGAAAATTCAACATGAAAAATCTAAGAGAAATATAAGGTAAACTTCAAAGGCTAATTATAATGGACTCAGTAAGGACAAATTGTTTACTATCTATTACCTGAAAATATATACTATATGTCCAAGATTATTATTAGTGACTGTATAGTTCAAAGGAAAGATTGAACTAGGACTCATTAAGCTGAGAATCTTAAAAGTAAAATGCTATAGAAAAAGATCATAAAAAGTTATCTTATATAAATGTGATGTGAGAGAAAAATTGAGACAGTGGAATTAGATGGGGAAGAAGAACTAATAGTTCTGGAAATCTACTCCCATTGGGAATGCGTTAAATAGAGAACAATATGTACATATATATATGTAGATGTATGCATGTGTGTGCATATGTTTATATATGTGTGTGTGTAAAAGTCTTTTAAATTCAGAAAAAAAGAGTAGGCACTGAATTAGAGAGTGAGTGAATAGAATGAGAGGTTATATGGAAGAGATTACCATAGAAGGAATAAAATGAGAGGTTATATAGAAGGTAGACCAATAGGGAGAAGGATACAGAGGGCTACATAAGGGAGAGATTCTTGGAAGGATGGTAGGTTAAGGACTAGGAGGGAAAGATAGCAGAAATCAAGTAGAGGAGTAAGAAGAGTTCAAATCCGGTCTCAGACACTTAGTAATTACCTAGCTGTGTGGCCTTGGGCAAGCCACTTAACCCCCTGGTGTTGCTTTCAGGAAAATGTTATAAAAATGAGAGATATACTCAAACCAAATATATAGATATTTGTGAATATGTCTGTGTGTGTGTATATATATATATATATATATATATGTATATATATATGTGTGTGTTCCTATATATGTGTGTATGTTTATATATTTATAGTATATATGTGTGAATATATGTATATATATGTATGTATATATCCATGTTTAAATATAGCCATCCTAAGGGTGGGGAGAGAAAAAAGTAAATAGTGCACAAGAGAGAACAGAAAAAAAAACCTACAAGAAAGTCAAGAAAAGATGGACAATTTTTTAAATCTTTCATTTATTTATTTTTACATTACTAAAATCTTCTTGTAAGAATAAACATAATCACTTCATAATTACCTAGCTGTGTGGCCTTGGGCAAGCCACTTAACCCCATTTGCCTTGCAAAAACCCAAAATAATAAAAATAAAAAAAAATAAAAAGAATAAACATAATCCCCTCCCCCGCACAAAATAAAAAATCTCACAAGAAATAAAGTGAAAGAATGAGAAAAAAATGTGCTTCAGTCTGTGTTCTGATACCATTAGCTCTGTCTCATGGTGGATCTCATTCTTTATCATAAGTCCATCAGAGAGTTACTTCCACAATTGATGTTGCTGATTGTAATGCCCTCCATCCATTTCTCCCCACTACCAATTATTATATTTTCTATCTCTTTATATTCTGTCCCTCATCAAAAATGTGCTGTGGAACAGCCAAGTGGCACAGTGGACAGAGCACCAGCGCTGGGTCCAACAGGACCCAAGTCAACAACCTACCCTAGAGACCCAGCACCTACCCATCCCCGTGGTCCTGGACAGACCACCCAATCCCACTACCTTGCAAAAAAGTAAAAAAAAAAAAGATAACGTATTATAGCTGACTATCCTCTCCTATGATCTACCCTCTCCTTTATTTCCTACACCTCCCTTCCCCCCCTGGCCCCTTTCTCTCCTTTTTCTTCTAGATTTCTATACCCTATTAAGTATACATGCTGTTTCCTTTCTAAGCCATTTCCTATGGCTCCTCCTTCAATTGCCCTCACCTGCCTCACTTCCATACCCTTGCAAAAGCTATTTCTTCACTCTTTTACATGAAATATCTTAGTCTAGTCTACCTCTCCTTTCATTTCTCCCAGTACATTTCCTTTTCACCCATTGGCTCCATTTAAAAAAATATATTATACTTCATATTCATATTTATAGTCTCGACTATAAAAGCTCTTTCTAACTGCTCTCATAAATGAGAAGGTTCATATGAGTATTATCTGTATCATCTTCCTATGCAGGAATACACACAATTCATCATCATTAAATCCCTCATAATTTACCCTTCTCATCCACCCTCTCTATGCTTCACCTGAGTCCTGTACTTGAAAATCAAACTTTCTGTTCAGCTCTGGCCATTTCAACAGGAACATTTAAAACTGGTTCATTGAAAGTTCATCTTTTCCCCTGAAAGAGGATGTTCAGTTTTGCTGCGTAGTTGATTCTCAGTTGCATTCTGAGCTCTTTTGCCTTCCAGAATATTTTTTCCAAGCCCTATGAGCCCTTAATGTGGATGCTTCTAAATCTTTGGTAATCCTGACTGCAGCACCACAATATTTGAATTGTTTGTTCTGGCTGCTTGTAGTATTTTATCTTTTACTTGGGAGTTCTGGAACTTGGCTATAGTGCTCTGGTGAGTTATTTTTTTTAATCTCTTTCAGTAGGAGATTGGTGGATTCTCTCAGTTTCTATTTTGTCCTCTGCTTCTAGGATATCAGGACAATTTCCTGTAGAAATTCTTTAAAAATTAAGTCAAGGCGCTTTTCCTGATTATAACTTTCAAGTAGTCCAATCATTTTTTAAATTGTCTCTTCTTAATCTGTTTTCCAGATCTATTGTTTTTTCATTAAAATATTTCATGTGTTCTAGTTTTTAATTCTTTTGATATTATTTTATTGGATCTTGATTCCTAGCAAATTCATTAGCTTCCTTTAGCTTCATTCTGCATCTGAAAGATTTGTTTTCCTCAGAGATGTTTATCTCCTTTTCAACTGGCCAATTTTGTTTTTTAAGGTATTTTTCTCCTCATTAACTTTTTGAATTTTTTTTATTTGACCTAAGCTAGTTTTTAGTATGTATTTTCTTCAGCATTTTTTGGATTTCCTTGACTAAGTTGCTAACTCGGTTTTCATGTTTTTCCTGGATTGCCCTCATTTCTCTTCCCAATTTTTCCTCTACCTCCCTTACTTGATTTTCAAAATCTTTTGTGAGCTCTGAAATAACCTGAGAACAACTTCTATATTTTCTTGAAGGGTTTATATGCAGAAGCTGAACTTTCTCATCTTCTGATTGTGTGTTTTTGTCCTCCAAGGGATCAAAGTAATTGTCTATAGTCAAGTTCCTTTTTTTTTCTGTTTACTCATTTCCCCAGCCTGTGACTAGTTTTGGGGCACTTCCTGAGCTTTTGAATATTATTGGGACACCCCTGTAAGGACCTCAGAATGTGAGACTCTGACTGCTCTCCTGCCTGTGCTCGGTCTGTGGATGGCAATGGGAGTCTCCCAGACTGCAGCCAGGGTCTGAATATGGACAAAGCCCCAGAGTCCTATCCCGGGGCCAGAGGAGAGACTTCGACAGTCTCCCTCCACTCCCATACCTTCCATACACAGAGCACTCTGGTTGCAGCTTGTGCCTCTGATTCCATTTCCTGGGATCTGGGCTGCGCTGAGGGTCACAGCTATGCTGGTGGCCACTATGCTGAGGACCAAGCTGGCTCCCACTCACTCTGGCAGAGGTTTCCCTGCTAATCTTCCAAGTTGTGCTTGGTGTTCCAAGGTCAGGAAACTGCTTCTGATGCCGGGCTCCCCAGGACCCAGGTGTCTAGGCACCCAACAGGCTGTTCTGGGAATACTGAAGCTCCTTTGCTCTGGTGTGATAATCCTAGTTGTGCTGCTGCCCCCTTCATTCCTGTGGAACAGAGTTTTCCCATGATTTTCCAGGCTACCTTGGGCTGGAGAATTGCCTCACTGGATCTTTCTTTGGGTTCTGTCTCTCAAAAATTTAGTTAGAGCCATAATTTTAAGATTTTTGGAATATGTTTGAGAGAGCTTCTAGGAAAAGCTATTCTCATGCCACCATCCACCCCCAAAGATGGACAATTTTGAAGTCAGTGGGTAATATTTATTATTTAAGCTTTCTTGAAATGGAAATTTATTGCTTTATATTATGAATCCTCTCTGATGCCTTGCTGCACATATAACAATGTTTTCTTTCTTATTTTGTTATTTGTTTAAAAATAAAAAAAATAGAAAAATGAAAATTTTGAAAATAAATTAAAAGTTTAGCACAAAAAAGTATGAAATCTTACCAAAGAAATAGAATCACTGAAAATTGGAATGATTAAACATGAATTAATGATAAGAAGAAATATTAGTCAAATTCAAAAGATTAAAAAACAAAAGGAAAACAAAATATCTCATGGAAAACAGATCAAAGAGAAATAACTTAAGAATCTTTGATTTTCTGATAGCCATGGGGGGGGGGCTTCATTATCACATTCTTTCAGTAATAATAATTTTAAAAAGACACAACTCAGATATATTAGAATAGGATTACAAAGTGAATATAGAATAATTCCACCAGTCACCTCTTGAAAGAAACTTCAAGGGGTGGCTAGGTGGTGCAGTGGAAAGAGCACCGGCCCTGGAGTCAGGAGTACCTGAGTTCAAATCTGACCTCAGACACTTAATAACTGCCCAGCTGTGTGGCCTTGGGCAGCCCCATTTGCATTGCAAAAAAAACTAAAAAAAAAGAAGCCCCAAAATGAAAACTTCTAGGAATATCAGAGCCAACACTCAGAGTTTCCAAGTCAAAGCAGTAATCAGATAAATTTAATCCCTTAAAGTTGGGCAGCAGAAATAATAATGGTTTCATGGGAAAATTGAAAAAGCACCTACTATGAGTCAGGAACTTTTCTTAGCATTGGTAATACAAAGGCAAAGTAACACAGTCCCTGATCTCAAAGAGCTTAAGTTCTATTTTTATCCATTCAACTTTATTCTATTTTCAGTTCCAGATTCTTTCTTCTACCAACCCCTCCCTTACCCAATAAGAAGGCAAGAAATAAAAAGCCCATTACATATATGAATTCTTGCAAAATAAATTTCCACATTAACTATGATGGGGGGGGGGAGAAAAGAAAGGAAAGGAAGAGAGAAAAACATGCTTCAGTCCATATTCTGAGTCCATCAGTTCCTTATCTGGAGGTAGATTGCATTTTTCAAGACCTTACATTCTAATAAAAAGTGACAGCACATATAGAGCAGTGGTGGCCAGGGAGCCTGTTTTGGTCTAGGGAATCACAAGAATTATGATGGAACCATAGCACAGCTGATTATCATGCCCTTTCAGAGAATGACATAATATTGATTTGCTTACTATCTCCTAGAGCAAGAAGTGGAAAGGGATAAAGAAGATGGGGGAAAGGGACAAAGTAGAGTCACTGTGATAGGGCAGATGGCCAGATACCACCCAGTTAATTAATTGATTGAATGGGATGTAAAACATATTAGGGACCAGCCTGATTATAGCGGGTTGGATGAGTTTGCCCTTAGTCATTCATTAATAAGCACAATTCAGTCCGAGGCAGAGTTCCAAAGCTGATTAGCTCAAGGAGGTGAGACATTGTCTTAGGAAATCTAAAGCATAGCAGTTCCAGGTGGGAATAAAGGGGACAGCAGCAGGGCTGCTGGTGGGTGATTGGTGGACACCCAGAAGCAAGAAAGGACAAAGCAAGTGATGGGCTAGGGTTCACCAAGGTAAAAAATTAGCATATCATACTTGAAAAAGGTTCAAATGAGCAAGTGGGTTCAGGGGAATAAAACCACTAACACTATTCTGAAGCAATTTGTATATATGCTTCACTCCAAACTACTGTTACAGGGGCTATATCTTATTTTACCCCTGTGTTCATAGTACTTAACATAGTACCATGTAAATTAGGCATAATTATTAAATTGAATTGAATTAAAATAACTGATTATGAGGAAAAAATGCATCTAATATTGACTTCTTTTTCTCTGTCTCTCAGTTCTAGGCGAAGATAGCTAACAGTATAATCCAGAATTGTAGAATTCTCTCATGAGTCAACACATTTTTAAATCTAGATAAGAAAAGCTCTTTTGAAGAGATATTCATCTATGTAGAGATGCAGTTTGAACAAAATCAGTGGTGACCTACATGAAATCTGTGGGGTATTGAATGTTTTTAACAAGTCTATTTGAATTCATCTAGTAAAGATGTGATGGGTTATTTTTTCTATAGCAAAAAGTTATTGCCTAAGGGCAACTAGCAAAAAGTGAATGAAGAATACCTGGTGGAGGAGGTTATGGTAACATGTGAAAACAATTCAACTGTTTTTGCCACTCACAGAAACTTTCTTCTCTCCTCTGACACTGCCACTTCCCTGATGCTGGACCTTCATCACTTCATCATTATTGCAATAACCTGATGTGCATCTGCCTGCCTCAATTCTCTTCCCTCTCCAATCCAGTCTCAATTTCGCCCCCTAAAGCAATTTCCCTAAAGTGCTGTTCCTATGTCATATCCCCTCTCCCCACCCCCTAACCCCCCGCCCCCCCCCGTTTTGAGGAACTCCAAAAGTTCTCTATCCTTTGCATGATAAAATATAGAATCCTACATATTAGTATTCAAGCCCAACATTTCATAACCAAACCAACTCCTATCTTTCCATTCTTCTTACTCTTTATACCCATGTACTTAATTTCCTTGCTCTTCTAAGAACAACATATTCCATCTCTCTTTTGGTTCCATGAATTTTCTCTGGCTCATCTCAGTCTTCTCATTTCTGCCTAGTGGCTTCCCTGACTTTCTTTAAAGTCTAACTAAAATCCCATCTTCTACAAGAAGGTTTTCCCAACTCTTAATTCTAGTGCCTCCCTTCTCTTATTTCCTGTTTATCCTTTACAAGCATACCTCAGAGATATTGTGGGTTCAGTTCCAGACCACCACAATAAAGTGAATATTGCAATAAAATGAGTCACAAAAATTTTTTGGTTTTTCCAGTATATATATGTTGTGATTACACTTTAGTCTATTAAGTGTGTAATAGTGTTATGTCTAAAAACCCCAATGTAAATAAATCAAATTAAAAATACTTTATTGCTAAGAAAAATGCTAACCATCAACTGAGCCTTCAGTGAGTTGTAATCTTTTTGCTGGTGGGGGTCTTGCCTTGCTGTTGATGATTGCTGATTGATCAGGGTGGTTGCTTGCTGAACCTTGGATGGCTTGGGCAATTTCTTAATATAAGACAACAATGAAATTTGCCACACTCTTCCTTTCACAAATAATTTCTCCATAGCATACAATGCTATTTGATAGAATTTGACCCACAGTAGAACTTCTTTCAAAATTGTAGTCAATCCTTTCAAACCCTGCTAGTATTTTATCGACTACATATATGAAATATTCTTCAATATTGTTGTGTCTGAGGGAAGAGGGAGGCACCGGAAGAGGGAAATGGGGGAACTGCCAGTTGATGTAGAAGTCAGAACACAATGTTATTAATTTCGCTGTCTTATATGGGCATCATTCATGGTACCCCCAAACAATTACAATAGTAAAAAATTGTTGACCATGGATCACCATAACAGATATAATAGTAATGAAAAAGTTTGAAATACTGTGAGAATTACTAAAAATATGACCCAGAGACATGATGTGAGTGCACTGCTTTGAAAAAATGGTATAGTAAGCCTTGCTTTGTGTCACAAACCTTTAAGTTGTTTTATTAAAAATGCAATATCTGTGAAACAATATGAAGCAAAGTGCAATAAAATGAGATATGCCTATAAATTGTTGATATATATCTGTTTCCATGTTGTCTTCCCATTGGATTGTATGCTCCTTGAGGGTCGGGATTGCCCTTTGTCTCTGTTTGTATCTTCAACAGAGTCTGAACCATGTTAGATGCCAAACAAAGATTTAACTGACTTATTTGACATGGTTTTCTCTTATAGAAGGTGAGTAAACAGTACATACTCAATAAATACTTGATGGGTTAATTAATAAATCAATCAAGTATTTATAAAAGACCTTCAGGTTGTAAAAATATTGGGGATTTAGAGACAAAAGTGAAACAATCCTTAATTTTGAGGAATTTACCTTCTCATAAAAACTTAACATGTACATATGTAAAAATATACAGAATATATACAAAATAAATACAAGTAGTTAGAAAAAGAGTGTATTAGCAAGTATGAGAATGAGAAAGGGTTCATGGAGAAGGTGATATTTAGAAAAATACTAGAAATTCCAAGAAATGGCAGCAAGGAAGGATGTTCTAAACATAGGTTGCAAAGGATGTTTTCCATACGATAGCCTGTGTAGGCTCCTAAAAGATCTCAAGCCTGAGAGTTCCAAAGGATACTGGAAGACTTTTATTGTTTGAGTTCTCTGATTCTGGAACAGAAATGCTTACTCTATTTGTTGGGTATCTTCTGCATATAGAAATATTACCTAATTCATTCTTCCTAAGGGTATTTGATCACAACCCTTGGAAATGTTAAACAACTATCTTCTCATTTCTCTTCCTATTCTCTCACAAGGATCTTATCTATTCCAACAGATTCAGCTCCCATACAGATGACTACAAAATAAAATCAATTGTCATCTTTTTCACGTATTCCATTACCATATTGCCAAATGTCTCCCTGGACTGTCTTAGAGTCCACATTAATATTTTAAACTTAAAAAATTTTTAAAGTGAAATCCAACTTCCTAAAATAATTGTCCCCTCTTCACAAAACACCTACCCTTATTCAGGTCCTTACCACTTTGATTATAACAATAATTTCTTAATTCTTGCTTCTAATCAATCCCTTCTCCAATCCACTCTTCATGCAGTTTCCAAAATAATCTTCCTAAGGCTTATGTCTGAATAGGTCACTCTCAAATATCTCCAATGGTTCACTATTAGTACTAGGAAGAAATGCAAATTCCTCAATTTACCTTGTAAAACCTCATAATATCTGATTCTAATTTAGCTTTTCAGACCTGTTTCACATCATTCCCCTTCGGGCACTCTCCCTTCCAGCCAAAATGGCCTACTGTTTCCTGAATTCAATTCTCTATATCACATGTCTACAAGTTTTCAAGTAAGCTGTCTCCCATGTCTGGAATGTACTTTCTTCTTACCTCCCCAGACTCCTTCAAAGCTCAGTCGAAGAGTCCTGCCCATCTTCCATCAAGAACATGAGTTCTTACCCATTTTTGCCATTTGCTAATATTTTCTCCCTCCTAAAGTTAATTTGTATTTATTTGTAGTATCTGGGTCACCATTTCTCCTTCCATCCCCCTCCCAAACATGAGGCCACAAGAAAAAGTATCTTAGATTTCAGTTACTTTATGAATCTTCATCTACTTACCATAGGACCCCAACCACTATTGATATGTTTATTTAAACTAGTCAACCACAAGACAAAATTAGCTCAAAGCAAAACATTTAATGAAACAGAACACTTCCCCATAAATTTAGAACACAGACATACTATAATTGGGAAGAAAAGACATAAGTGGAAAGTTTTAAAAATAATGAACATACATATTACTTCAAGTCCACTAATGTCTTCTAGTAATATCATTACATCCCTTCATCTGGATCCATTCCCTGTTGCTTACATAGTCTCTAAGGGGGTGGAAAGTAGGGGTGGTGTGCTCTGTTGGTCTTCTGGTTATAGAACTTCTCTCTGCTTATAGCTGCTGCTCAGTTCTGGGCTGAAATACTACTTCTTCCCCATTAAAGGATTCTATTGTCTCTCTCTTTTAGTTTAAATCCTAGAGGAGTAAGCTTCACCTCTCCATTCATATTCATACCCATTAACAGACCAGAAAAAAATTGTCAGCTGTTTTCCTACGCACAAATAGGGAAATCCATTAGTTTTCAGAGTCTTGGCAGTGATTGATTTTTTTTTTTTGCCTTCAAAAAAGCATGTCTTTGGTTCCAAGAACCAAACCTTTAAGGAACATAGAGTAGCTAGATAACTAATTAGTGCAAATAGACATTTAAATTATGCTTTAGCATTCCCATCTCTAGTATCAACTCTTACCATTTTTGCCAATTTTCTGGTTATGATTTAAAACCTCAGAGTTGTTTTGATTTGCATTTCTATTATTTGAAGCATTTTTATCTAAATGCTAATAGTTTGAAAACATTTTGAAATATTTTTATATACCTTGACTATTTATCCATTGGGGAATTTTTTTCCCTTTATATATTTTTTGTTAATTGCTTACACATTTTGCATATCAGAGTTCTAAGAAAAATGATGTAATTTTTTCCCAATCTATCACTTCCCTTCTTTTACTAGCTATATTAATTTTGTTGGTATAAAAGCTTCTTAATTTCATGCCATTGAAATGGTCTATTTTATTTTTTTGTAATTGTTTTATTTTTCTGTTGGTTAAGCATTAACCCCCTAACCATAGCTGTGAAATGTATGGTTGTCTTGATTTAATGTTATAGGCCACACATACAAGAAGGGAAGATTTCAGGTTTTCTTTTTTTTGTTTGTTTATTTGTTTTTAGTGGAAGAGTAGTTAGTCTTTCAAAGATTTAAGCCTGGAAGGGACCAAAGATATCATCTAATAAATTCATTTTGCATACAAGGAATTTGAAGCCCAAATGAATTTGAATGACAAATTAATAGGTATCAAACTCACAGCCTAGAGTTGAAAATCAGTCAATAAACTCTAAAGCATGGCATGATCAGATTAAAAAGTAACTGGGATGGGGCAGCTAGGTGGCACAGTGGATAGAGCATGGGCCCTGGAGTCAAGAATACCTGAGTTCAAATCCAGCCTCAGAAACTTAATAATTACCTAGCTGTGTGGTTTTGGACAAGCCATTTAACCCTATTGTCTTGCAAAAAAAAAAATTTAAAAAAGGATAAAGTAATTGGTAAATGTCTAGAAAAATAAATAAATATATAGTATAATATAGATAATGTTAATTTGTGTTTTTCTAAGTCAATATACAGTGATATTTCTATTCAGTGACTTGCACCAGGTCTCACAGATGGTAATTGACAGTGGCAAAATTACTAGCTCTAAACACAACACTCATTTCATATGCTTCTTGTCCTCAGGGGTCATTAGAATTGAGTTTTTATTTTCATATTAAAAAATTCAGATCTTTCCATGGGTTGGTTGGAACATTTCTTAGAGTTAACCTATTGATGTTTTGAGGTGAATTTGAGGTTATTAAATGCTGGACTGATACCAACTGACAATGGCACAAGGGCCACTCAAGGAAAGGCACCATGAAATAAGTGGATTCCCTGGAAATAATTCTTCCATATGTCCTCCCCCACCATGTCTACCCCTACTCCC
Organism: Macrotis lagotis; assembly: GCF_037893015.1. NCBI lineage: Eukaryota > Metazoa > Chordata > Mammalia > Peramelemorphia > Peramelidae > Macrotis > Macrotis lagotis. The sequence continues at coordinate 92,791,795 of NC_133663.1, forward strand.
CTTGATGAAGTTTGGGAATCTGCGTGTGTGTGTGTGTGTGTGTATGTGATGATTTGCAAGCTCCCCTGTCAATGGCAATGAGTTTCCACCACCCCGATCAAGTATACATGGAACAATCGTTACATCTCCCTCATCTGCTTGCTTCCAGCCAGGCAGGGGGGCTTCATTTGCTTGTTTTCCTAAGGTTATGTAGCTCTTCTTTTGCAATAACAAGACGCAGGATGATGTTCCCCAAAACGCCCCCTCTCCTCAGGACACATGGTCTTTCAGTGACTCAAAACAGCTCCATCAGCATCTGCTTGGGCAGGTTGAGTAAGCAGCTGTAAAGGCACAGCTAGCTGCTGGCTGCTGCCAAGTCAGCCCCATTGCTTCTCCCCCTTTGGCGGCTCAATCGCTTTTGAAGCATGTCCTAAATTTTCCATTTGAGCTTGAACACTTAGCCATTCTTCTTCCTTTGGGGCCAGGGGATGGGGCTCCTTCTCACAGAAACCAACACTGCTTAACACTGTAGAATGAGATCCAGGGTCTGACTCCAGTGGTCTGCTGGCAAAGATTCAACATGGATATTTTAATGGGATGGTGACAGCAGTAAGGGTTTAATAGCCAGGCCTGGTGTGAGCTGAAGGGTGAGAAAGCTATTATACAACAATATTCACATCCAGAGAGTGTGTGTATAGCTCAGCACATAGACCCAAGGGGCTCCATACAGTGTGGCTCTCATCAGAACTGAGAGGGTCCTAGAGGTCTATTAAGAACTAAAAGAGTCTGTTGGTAAGAGGGAAAAAAAGAAATAAGAAGGGAGCAGGGAAAAATAAAGGGCCTGAGCAGAAATACCTCTATTTCTTCTAGAACACACACAGTCACCATGGAAGGGGTCTTTAGATTACAGAAGGTTTCTCACTTTGGGGGCCAATCAAACCCCAAAGCAAATGAGATTAGGGTCAAGAGTTCATTTTTGAAAACAGGTCAAAAATTTATACTTTGAATACCTTGAGAACAGGGATTGTTTTTTTGTTTTCCTCTGTGTCTCCCAATACAGGGTCTGGCACTTAGTAGACTTATTTATATTAAGTAGTAGGTTGAATTAAAAGGTTGACTGACCTAGTTGCCCAACCTCTCCAAAATTCTCACTCTTCACGTCCCCTCCTCTCTTCCCCTACATACTCTTTAATCCAGCAACACTGATCTCCATGATGCTCTATGAATAAGACTTTTCATCCATCAACTCTAGAAATTCTCACCAGCTGTCCACCATGCCTGAAATGATCTCCTTCCTCATTTCCATTGACTAGATTCCCTGGTTCTCTTCAATTCCCAGCTAAAATCATCCTACTTTCTACAAGTCTTTCCCAATACCTCTTTCTTCCAGTGTCTTTTCTCTCATAATTATTTTCTATCAGTCCTCTACAGAACTTATTTATTCACAGTAGTTTGTATGTTGTCTTCCCCATTAGGCTGTGAGCTCCTCAAAGGCAGGGTCTATCATTTGGCTTTCTTTGATCCCCTGTGCTAGCACAATGTAGGAACTTAAATTCTTATTTAACTGAGAGGTAAAAACAAACCAACAAACAACAAAAAAAGCAAGGACTGGAAGAATAAGTCACGGGTATACCCTCAAAAGTCTGGGAAGGGGGAGAAGTATTGCCATGGAAACAGCAGAAAGACAAAAATATCCCCATTGTGAGGGAATGAGAGACAGGCCAAGATAAAAGTTCATAACTTTGTTGTGTCTTTATATTGATTTTTTTAAGTTTTGTGTATTTCTTTCAGTAAAATTTTTTGACTTTGTAATGATTGCCAAAGATATCCATGACACACAGAAAGTTAAGAACTCCTCTGCCAGAGGGCAGTCTGTTGTTAAAGTATGGTTTGGAGGATTCATATTTTCACTGTATTCCACCAAAGTATCATCTGTGAGTATAAGAAAGTGAGTTAATTAGGTAATGGGGGAAAAGGAGAAAGGGGCTTTGTCTACATGTTGTCCATTTCAACTAAATTAATCAGGCAATTAATTCTAACAGGTCAATTAAAACAGATAAGCTTTTTAAAAATCTAATTAAGTTAATTAAATTGCTTTAGCCATTCAGTTAAGAGATTCCAACCTATCCTATGTATATAGTCTAAAAAGACTGCTTTGAATCCCTTGTCTATATCCATTCACAGTATTCTCCAAGAAGGAACTACCTGTCACATTTTGTCCTTGTTTATTTACTTGCTATATAAGCCACTTTCTGGGAAGGAGAAAGATGTTAGGAAGAGAGGCAGAAATTTTGTATAAATCATGTAAAATCTTGGCATTCTGCTTCAATTGAATTGGTTAGTCAGTCCCAAAGACTGTAATAGTATCTTCAATTTGTATAATTCCTTAGAGCTAGCTTACAATGGCTAGTTCACAAAGCCTTTCCACATACACTGATTTATTTGACCTCAATAATAATCCTCCAAGGAAGGTAGAGCAGGTAAGTCATTACTTAGGAGAGGCAGGTGGGACTTTAACTCTGACTCTGATATCCAGGGGCTGGGCTTCCTAGGGAAACATTTTCTCCTAGCTGACCCTGTACTCTCCTCATAATTGTGTCAGCTCACACTTTTAAGGGGGTGTGAGGATTATGAAGAAGTGGATTGCAGAAGAGAAGGTGGTAAGGTTGTAGGCAACAGAAGCTGGAGAAGGGAATGATTCTCCTTCTCTACCAGTCCATTTATGCACCCCGAACAAGTCTATAGTCATGTACCTATAGTCAGGCTGTCTTTTCTGTCACTGCTTTTTTACCTTACGCTCTGAGCTGCCATATCTATAAAAGATTGTCACTACCTTACAACCTCTGCCTCCTAATTATTTTTGCCCCAGGTGAAAAAAATCTTTCTTACACTTCTGCTTACCTTTATTTTGCAGATGTGGAAACTGAGGGGCAGAAGGATAACTCACCGGGATAGACGTCCATGAAATAAGAGAGCAAATATTGTCAGAGGATCTAATATATGCACTATTACACTATTTTCTACCTGCAAGGTCCTTAGTTTTCTCATCTGAAAAATTAGATTAGCCTAGATGATTTCTAAGAGTCATGCCAGCTCCAAATCCTATCCTATCATGACCATCTGTCTCCAAGTTCTTTCCAATATACCATAGGTTCACGCCATAGCTGTCTCTGGACTAATATATTGGGAGCTAAGTTCCCCATGTGAGATTTCAGATGATAAAGGTAGGGGAACTGAATTTCCAGGCACATTTTGAACAGACCCAGTCTTAAGCTGTCTCTGCCCAGATGGTTACAATAAACTTTTTCACATAAATGAAGAAACTAGCGCTCTTTTGTATACCATTATCCTAGGCAAACATGGGAAGTCAACCATCTGAGTCAACCACTTAAATCAAAAGCAAGTCTTATTTTTAGTAGACAAGGTTATTTGTTATTTGATCCCCCAAGTGAAGTCTAGAATCTGATGTCAGCTCTCCAATCTAATGATTTGCTGATCCTTAACTGGGAAAGACGTTGCTTATTAGTTGAGTTCAGCTTGAGGTTAAACTCTGGTGACATCATGAGCTTTATAGATCAAAGTTCGGTGCAGAAAGGCAATGACCAAAAAAGAGTCCACTTCAGGAAGTGTTTGCACACATACACATACACACACACACACTCTCATACAGAGTGTCTGTGTGCATATATATATATATATATATATATACAAAAATGTATTTTTATATATCCATTTGTAAGGTTTCATTTGTAAAATGTATGGATATCATACATATATATATATATGCACATGTGTATATAGATATACATATACATATAGATATATGTATAGTTTATAAAATTGTTTAAATAGGGGCACTCATGTTTTCTCCAACAACTATTTAAAGTGGTAAATATTGATCATGGACCAGACATCATTAATTCTTCACTGACTCATAGGTTTATGTTTGTGATAGGGTATTTTCTGATAAATGAACCCTGTGTATCTTAAGCCCCCCTCCACCTCATAAGAAAACACATGTAATGTTTGTCCTTCATTTTTTTGAAAAAAGACCATGACATCAGGGAGGTTATACATTTACATATGTATTTGTACATGTATATGCAAATATAATCACTTGATTCTTATCTACCTCGTTTTACCTATATGTAAAATAAGGATAATAATAATAATAGTACCAATTACCAATCCTATTGTGAGGATAAAATAAGATAATATTTGTGAAACACTTAGCAAATTTTAAATCATTGTTATGATGATGTTTGTCTTTAATCTTCCGAGAATACTGTGGCATCAGGGAAGTGATGTCATAACAAGCACATGAATTGAATTTGAGTGAGGGGCTGCTGTGCTAAGTCACATCCTCACTTTCTCCTTTATAGTCATCTAGATCCAGTGACCAGATATGCATCAGAATGACTGGAGATGGCCCCAGATGCCAAGCAATCAGGGTTAAGTGACTTGCCCAAAGTCGTACAGTTAATAAGTGTAAAGCATCTGAGGCTGAATTCAAACTCCTATCCTCCTGACTCTAAAGCCAGAGTTCTATTCATTGCTCCACCTAGCTGCCCTTAGCAGCTCTCAGGAGATCAAGAAAGGCTAAAGCAGCTGATGTGGTAGCTATTACAGTTAGAGAGAGAGAGAGAGAGACTGGATAGAAGGATGGATCACTTTAAACTTTAACTTAACTGCTCTAAGATTTTTGGGACACACTGTATATACTATCCTTCTATATTACATATATTCAGCATATCTTTCCATCCATCCATCCATCCATCTACGTCTATGTCATTGTCTGTATGTCTGTCTGTCTGTCTCTCTCTCTCTCTTTCTCTCTTATTCTGTCTGTCTTTTTCTGTTTCTCTATGACTGTATCTGTCTCTATCTCTCTGCTTTTCTCTCTCTCTGTCTCTCTCTTTCTCTATCTCTCTCTTTCTGTTTCTCTTCCGTCTCTGCCTTTGTTAAATAGTACAAAGTAAATTTTGCCCTAAATCCAGATAAACTCCTAATGCAATTAAATACTTGACTAGGATGACTTTCAGGAGCCTTGGGGATCCTAGGCACTAAATAGAGACTAGGAAGAAGGGTTCCATGGTCTATCACTTTTCAGACTCATCCTTTCTGGTTATTTTAAACATCACTATAGATTCCAAGAATTGAACCAGTGACATATTTTAATAACATTTTATTTTTTCAATTAAGTATTGTGTTTTCTCCCTCCCAACCTCTCCCTTCCTTCCTCCCATCCTCCTTCACTCATTGGAGAAAAAAAGGAAAAACAAAATATTTTGTGGGACCACTGAAATACAAGACATCCTTTAAAAAAATAAGCTTATTTTTATATGGTGCTGCAAACAGAAATATTCATGGAACATCCTGGCTTCCCAGCCATTTCCAGAAATTTGGCTAAGAAGAAATGCTTATTCTTCCAGAAGGATTTGACTCTCTGTTTTAGTTCTCGTTGACTTCAGGATACTTTAATGAAGTCCAAGAAACTGAATACTATAAAAACTGTCCAAGAACACAATTAGGACACTCAGTGACTCTCTAGTGGCACAATCCTCTAGAGGAGATTTTCAGGTTCTCATCCTTCTTGGTTAGACTCACTTTTCTGTGTCCAGCTGATACTAATCCTTCTGTTTGTTTATGTGGGTGGTTAGAGTCATCCTCTTGTTGGCTCTCATGTTTCTAGATCCCAGCATAGTATGCACCAGCAGGCTTCCGGGAATTGTTTTTCTCTTCATGCTAAATATGGTGAGCCAAGCCAATTACCACTCAAAACCAAGAACCATCCAGTGGTGGGAAAGTTATGGAGTGAGTTCAACCTTTCACTTTCCTTATCTTGCTTGATTAATGGAGCAGGGCTTGCCCAGTATCCATAGTAGTTGCAAAGTGGAGCAATTCAGACAATGCCCTAGTAATGAAAATATGAAAATCAAATGTTTTCTTCTCATGAAGTATCTTACTTTCCTGCTATGCCGTAACTAACTAAAGATAAAGAATAATATGACACCCTAAGATATACGAAACTGTTTTCTCCAAACAATTCCTTAAAAATGAGGCAAGGGGATATTGCTCATGGACTAGACAAGTTTAAGTGCTCATGGATTCATAGGTTCTTGGGTGGGTATTTTATGGTGAAGGGACCCCATGTGTTTCAAGCCCTCATCTCATAAGAAAACTAGTGAACTATGAAGTCAATTCAAATCTAGATAATCAGTTACTTTTCTACCGATTGAAAAACAAGCAAACAACAAATTATCATAATTTTCTAATAACAAGGATAATGATATAAAAAGATTAAAAATATTCTTAGCTACCATTTTCCAAATAAGGATATTTCTAGTTTTCTTTTTCTAGCCCAGTTCAGTGAGGAAGATATTACCTGCAAACTAAGAGAGAATGTCCCATATCTAGCAACCTTGAACACCCACTGATCATGACTTGGTTCTACAACTCTCCCCTGCATATAATTACCACTTCTGGCCATCAAACTCTGGCTAATTCAACCCATTATAGCCAGCTAGCAGTTGTCATTCATCTAGTAAATTCTCACTTCCATACCTACTCAGGCCTATAACTCAGAATCTCTCACCATTCTTCCATTTTTTTGTGTTCCCTTCCTTCCTCTCCCATCTCCCTGCTAGGGCTTCATCACCCTCCAGAAGAAGGCAAAGCCCTAGTCATCAAACCCAATTTGAGGAGCCTGAGATATCATGAGAAATGTATTTCCTATTTCAATAAGCTTATCCTCATTGGTTAGCACAATAAGAAATGAAGACTTCCCTTCATATAATCCTTGTTAAATTTATGCCAGAGTATTCACCAGTCAAAATTCTATCACCTACTTGGTGGAGGGAAGCACAGTACTAAAATAGAGAAAATAAATATATAATTATTTGACCAGGAAGAGTGTACAAGCAATTAGAGGAATTAGGAAAGGTTTCCATAGAAGGTGGAACCTAAGTGAAACTTAGGAAGTATAGAGGAAAGGGAGTTCACTCTGGCTGTAGGCAGATGTTACTACTCAGTAGCTACTTTCCCTTCTGAATCTATGGTTTCTATACCATCTGTGAATGGATTGTTTTCTTTAATCCCTTTGACCTACAATCCAAATTCTAATCTGCAGAGATGGCCTAGGCTGACAGATACTATGTCAGGCTTTAAGGGACCTGAACTCTCTCTGGACATCTACAGTTGGAATGTCAACCAGAAAAGTCTCTGCATTCAATCCCGTTTCCTTTCTTCTCTTGTCATACATAACTATCCATGAGATGAACTTCCCAGTTCAGAAGACAGTTGTCTAGCTACCTCAACCCTCAATAAGATAGCAATGTGTGACTTCTTCTTATAATTATTTTGCTCTGGATCCTTTCTATATGAAACATATGAAAAGTACCCACTATCAATTAAATGGGTGAGTAGGTCCTTCTTGGGCAATACTTCCTCACTTCCCTAATATCCTTGTCCTCCTGGTCACCAAATAGTTCAAATCTTCTATTGACAATGATTGATTGCAATATATCATCTCTGATGGGCACTATTTCTAGAACTATTTTCTAGATTGATGAATTATCTTATTTTTCAACTACTTTGAACTGGGGTGATTCTCTTCCAGCCACTATGTTGTATTTTCTATTAATTTTCTTATCTCCGATTTGAGGTAATCTTTTCCTGACAAAGAAAGTGATAATTTTTACTTGTTTGTTTCTGAGCTCTTCTGAGATAGCACATAGCTAAATGGTAGCTGTTCCCACAACCAAATCATGAAATTATCAGTTATATATATGTATATATATATATATATATATATCTTCATCTTCTGAGACTCCAAAGCACAGATTGATAGGGAACCATAATTCCTAAAGTGAAGATGTTATCCTTCCTGTGATATTATATGCATGACCCAGAAAAGGATATTCAGTAGTATGTAATTAAAAATTCTTGCTGTGAATCTCCTTGAAGTTGATATGGTAGAGTTCTAGGCTCTCAGAATCCTGCTAAGTACCTCATAGAACAGCTGACTCTCATTGTATCAACCATGAACAGAATTTGTAGATGACTTGAAACTAAAACATAACTAAAATGTTGGCCAAAGGAATCAGGAAGCAAAAAGCCCTCGGGGGGATTAGAAAAAATGAGTTGAATCTAAGAAGATGAATTTCACACAGTCAATCAATATATATTTATTAAGGATCTTTTTGCACAAATACAGAATAGAAGTGTTACTGTATAACAGTTCAGATGACCATGATCTGGGGGGTTGTACCTGATTGTAAGCTCAATATGAATTATCATTGTGACATGGTAGCCAATAGAGGCAGAAGGTTCAAAATGAGGGAAAATATAGTCCTAGTATACTTTGTCCTTGTCAGATTTTTCTCGAGCATTCATTTTAGTTCTAAATGTCACTTTTTTGGATGAGTAAACTTGAATGCTAGGAGAGTAAATAAAATGATAAACAGACTCCCAAACCATGACATTTGAAAATGGATCAAAGGAAGCTGGGATGCTTAACTTGGACAAGAGAAAACTTGACTAAATTATGATAGTGAGGATTACCATCCAGTTTCTTAAGAGATGTCATGTGAGAGGAGTATTACACTTAATCTGCTTGAACTCAAAATGAAGAACTTTTAACAATAGAAGAAAGTTGCAGAGAAGCATATCTCAGGAGATATCCATAAAAACAATAACACACTTTCTAATCATCAGAGCTCTCCTTGCCTCAGAGGGTTTTATATTTTCCATCCATGTAGATGATCTGGGTTCTCTCCATCTTCCAGTAAAGTCTGAATGATCCTTTTTTTGAAGGATGTTGTCAAGGGAATTCCTCTTCAGGAAAAGATTGGATAACATCTGAAGTCCTATGTAACATCGACATTCTATGGTTATATAATATATTTATATATTATAGGACTTTTACAATTAAAGAGATAGATCTTTGAATCACAGTAAGTAAACCAACATCAGACCAGCAAGAGGTAACACAATATTTGTGGTGGATAGTTTCTTTTTATTATTGACTCCCATCCTCTTCCCTATGACAGTGAATAATATGATGTATACATGTTTAACTTATTTCCATATTAGTCATGTTTTGAAAGAAGAATCAGAACTAAAGGAGGAAAAAACCATGAGAAAGAAAAAACATAAAACAAGTTTAAAAAAATGAAAATAGTATACTTGTTCTACATTCAGACACCAAAGTTTTCTCTCTGGATCTGGATAGAATTTTTCATCACAAGTCTTTTAGAATTAGCCTTGATCATTGAACTGCTGAAAGGAGTTAAGTTGATCTCAGCTGATCATCAAAGAGTGTTGCTGTTAATGTGCACAATAGTCTCCTGGTTCTGTGCACTTCACTCAGCATCAGTCCATACAAATTTTTCCAGTCTTTTCTGAAATTTTTCCTCACATGATTTTTTACAGAACAATAGTATTCCATCACATTCATGTACCATAATTTGTTCAACTGTTCCCCAATTGATGGACATTTCCTCAATCACAGTGAATAGTTTCATGTTGTACTACTGCAAAAAGAAAAGGTTTCTAGGAGACAGAGTCAGAAAGAAAATGAAAGCAAATGGTGGGCAGCTTTCAGGGTAAATGATTAAAATTGGGCAATGAAAGTGAAGAGTTATCTCATTAGTGAAAAGAGCAAAATTGGAAGCAGGAAGGTGCTTCCCCATTCAGATATACAGAGCAAGAGAGTATTATCCACTACTAGGCCTTTACACATATGTGTTTATGAGCCATGGTGGGATAAAGGGTGATGGGTGGAGGCATGTGAGAGACAGGAATTCAAGAGCAGTTTCCAAAAACTAAATTAGTGTTAATTCTTGATGAAGGAACAATATATAGAACAGTCTTCTGTAACATCAAAGATCACATATTACAGGCTGAAGGCAGAAACAAAGACTCATTCCTTGATTACAGGAAAGTCTTTGAAGATCATTTGTGCTTTTCAGAATGCCCCTTATATCACCTCTTTTACCTTATTTCCTCTTAAACATTCAACTGGTTATCTAAGACCATCCCCTGTGATCCAGCAATGAGCCTTGGCTAGCAGTTGCTGTTTGTTCCCTCCTGTAACATTGTTCACTTTCTTCCATTTCATTTCATTTTTTAAAATTGTATTTAATTTATTTACACATTACTAAAATATTCTTGTTTAAGACTAAACATAATACCCCTTCCCCTACAAAAATATAAAACCTCATGAGAAATAAAGTGAAAGAAAGAGAAAAAATGTGTTTCAGTCTGTGTTCTGATACCATCAGCTCTGTCTTGGGTGGATCACATTCTTATCATACGTCCCTCAGAAAAGTTACTTCCATATTTTTCCACAGTTGCTGTTGCTGATTTTAATTCCCTCCATCCATTATATTTTCTGTCTCCTTTCACTCTGTCCCTCTTCAAAAATGTGCTGTGGGGCAGCCAAGTGGTGCTGCAGACAGACCATTGGCCCTGGGGCCAGAAGACCCCACGCCTACATCCCACCCCAGAGACCCAGCAACCACCCAGCCCTGTGGTCCAGGATAGGCCACCCAATCCTACCACCTTGCAAAAAGTAAAAAAGAAAATGTATTATATCTGTTATATCTGACTATCCTCTCCTATGAACTACCCCCTCCTTTATCATTCACATCACCCCTCCCCTCCCCCTGTCCCTCTTCTCTCTTTTTTCTTCTAGATTTCTATAATCCATTGAGTATGTATGCTCTCTCCTTTCTGAGCTATTTATTATTTTTAGGTTTTTGCTAGGCAATGGGGTTACGTGGCTTGCCCAAGGCCACACAGCTAGGTAATTATTAAGTGACTGAGGCTGGGGGTGGCTAGGGGCGTAGTGGATAAAGCAGGAATACCTAAATTCAAATCCAGCCTCAGGCTCTTAACTAAAAACTAAAAAACTAAAAAAAAAAAAAAAAAAAACTAAAAAATAAGTGACTAAGGCTGGATTTGAACCCAGATACTCCTGAACTCCAGAGCCAGTGCTCCATCCACTACACCACCTAGCCACCCCCACTTTCTGAGCCATTTCTGATGAGAACGAAAGCTCCCTCATCCCCCCCCCCCACCTTCTATACCATTGCAAAAGCTGTTGAATGGCCACAAGCTCACTCCTCTGGGGCCCCAGACTGTAACCAGGGTCTGAATGTGGTCAAAGCCGCAGAGTCCTGTCCCAGGGACAGAGGACAGACCATGGCAGTCTCCTTCCACTCCCTTACCTTCTCTGGGCTGAGTGCTCAGGGAGCAGCTGCCGGGCATCTCCTGCTGGGCGGCAACACGGGCCTGCTTCCATTTCCTGGGATCTGGGTGGCACTGAGGGCCTCAGCCATGCTGAGGAGGGCCACGTTGGTGTGTGCTCACTCTGACAGAGGTCAACCTGCTGATCTTCTACGCTGTCCTTGGTGCCCCCTGCGGTGGCAGGTCAGAAACTGCTTCTGTTGCCAGGTGCCCTGGGGATGCTCCCAGAAGGCTGAAGCTCCTTCCCTCCTGCATGCTGCCGCCCCTCCAACCCTGTGCAGCGGAGCCTTTCCATTATTTTCAGGTCACCTTGGGCTGGAGAATTGCCTCGCTGGATCTTTCTGTGGATTCTGTCTCCTGAAAATTTAGTTAGAGTCATAATTTTAAGGTTTTTGAAATATTTTGGATAAAGCACTTAAGAGAGGCTATTCTCCTGTTGCCATCTTGGCTCCTTCCCCTTCCAACTTAATTTTTTTAAACAAGTACCTTTACTTTATCAAAAGAACAGTTCAACGCTGGGGAGATAAAAATGTGGTATAATTCTTGATTTGAGATCGAAGGAAACAGAAATAGAAATCTTTTTTTCTTTAGTGTCCTGTATAATCCCAGTTTAGAACTGAGCTAAAAAATATCAATTTCACTTAATATATAATTTCATTATAGATTATAACAAGGAATTCACTTTTTAAAAAATATGTAATCTCTCCCTCAAGAAGAGTTGCCATACTGAGAGTAGCTCCTCTGAACAGATCAAATTACTGTACCTTATTTTCATTTCCATCCTTTTCAAATGGGCTATTAAAATTCATGGCCATTTTTATAATTCTTGTCCAAACCTATGCAATTAGAAAGAGGATGCTAACCTAAAAGAGAGAGAGGATATACTGTCTCAGTTGAGTCTGGAGTAGAGGTGAAGCATCTAGCAAAAACATTTCTAAAATTTTACTAATATGTAAGAAATGTAGCAAAGGGCTGGCATTTCTTTCCACCTAGAATGTGAGTCCCTTGAGGGCAGGGACTGTGTCACTTTTGCCCTTGTATCCCCACTAAGTAGCTCTGGGTTTGACATATTATAAGCAGCTAAAACAGTTTTTTTGATTAATTGTATACAATTAAGTTGTATACAATTAAAAGTTCAGTTTTCTAATCAGCAATGCACATTTCTCCTTTCTATGGACTATGGAACAAAAGCCAAGAAACAAGTATCACACCTGCCTCCCAGCATCAGTTGTGAAATTTGAGAGGAGATAAAATATTCTGTGCAACTTCAATCACTTTGGAAAGTGGAAAGATAGAGTGTTTAGAGATATCAACTAACTTTTAGGGCAAAAAGTCTAGAGATCTGAGTTCCTTTCTTTCTACCCCTGAATTTGAACAACATAATCATATGAACCACACATAAAACTGAGAAGCTCTCTTACATTCAGTTGTATATGATATTTATGTGTTCTTTTTCTTCCTGTTAAATTGTAAATTTGAGGAGGGCAGAAACTGTCTTATTTGTTCTTATTTGTTCATGTTGTTCCTGGTTACCCAGAGAAAGCTCCACCTGTCCACCTACACAAGTTTTACTACACCTCAGATGTACTCTCCCTGAACAAAGGCTATTTACTCCTCCCCAATTGCTTTTCTATTCCACTTCCCCCAAAGATTATTCTAAACATTCTCTGGTCTCCATAAATCTCCTATGTCTCCTTCCCCCCAAACCCTATCAACACTTATACTTTAGTGAGAAAATTTGTCATGAATTCCCTGTTCTCCCTTTCTTTTCGTCTCAAAAATCCCTTAACCCTATTTTCCATTATTTATTCCTTAATCCAGTCCTGGTATTGAGATGACATTATTCTCATGATGGTCAATCTTTCTACAAGTCTTCTTGATCCCATACTCTCCCACTGAATTCCTTTTTTCTCTTTTTCAATCTTTCCCTTCTACTTGCTCCTTTCTTTCTGGCTACAAATGTGCCCAAGTATCCCCTAATCTTAAGTACTGTTTTGTCCTTTATTTTGAAGATTGACCTTATGGGGTGATGTCTTGATTTGTGCATAAACTGGATTTAAGGGAGGTAGAGTTGTGCAAAGTCATCATCCTTTCTCTTCCAGAGTCATCAGAGTCTAGAAGCAAGACAAAAAGTTAAGATGACTGGAGATGGTCAAGGATGCAGTGGAAGACATTGGTGTCTTCCATTTCTAACCAAGCTCTAATCATTCCACCTTCATGGCTATTGGAACAAATGGTTCTCAACCACTCATTCCACAAAGAAAAGTCTTTCCATGCTTGGAGTAGCCATCCCCCTAACTCACAAAAGAATTTAGGACCATCAGTTATCCTCAATCTGGTTTATACCATTTGCCGAGATGACTTACTGGTATGTGTCTATTGCTCATGTAACAACTTCTTAGAGGCACAGGTGACGGTGACAGGTAAATACAAAAGATGATGAGCAGTGCTGAAAAGGACTCAGGAAGCCCTCCTACCAGAGGTGCTAGTCCTCCTTGAACACACCATACACTTCAACAAACCTTTAACAAAATTACTGTTCTCTCTTCCCTTCCTCAATCAGATTTCTATTTTTTTTAAAATTCTGTTTATATTTGATGGAAATTGCCTTCATTTCCTTGCCTCCCTCTTCAACCTTTGTAATTTATTAAAACTTCATGATTACCAATGATCTTTTAATTTCCATATCTGATAGATTTTTTCTCATTTCTCATCCTTTTTGACATCTTTGTAGTATTTGATACTGTTGATGATTCATTCCCCTTAAATTCTCTCTGTTCTCTGAATTTTCATGATGCTACCTTCTCCTGATTATCTTCCTACATGTTTGAATACTGCTTTTCAGTCAATTTTTTTGGCTAACTCATCATCCATATCATATCCCACCCAAACTATGGGTTTACCACAAGGCTCTTTGTGGGGGCTTTTTCTCTTTTCTGTACAGTTATGACCTCATGGTCTCCTCTGAGTCTATCAAATCTTTGCTTATGTTTCCTGGATTCATATAAATAGTCCTAGACTTTCAGAAACTACAATCTCATATTATCATATTTTAAATATTTCAAACTCAATGTCTAAGAGATATCTCAAAATCAATATCTAAAAGATAATTATTTTACCCCCAAATACCACCTTTTTCTGAACTTCTCAAGAATGTCACCATCCTGCCACTCTCTCATATTTGCACTTAACATTATCTTCAACTCATTACTCTCAATCCATTTATCCAATCAGTTACATCTTTCTCCTCCTCACCATTCAAATAGCTAGCCTGGTAAATTTAGTTCTTTCCTGGATTATTACAATGGTCCTACAATCAGTCTCTCAGTCTCTAGCATCTTCATATTTTCAATCCATGCTCCACAGAGCTGTTGAATTGATTTATCTTAATAGCTAGTCTGTCCATGCCACTCCCTATACACAATCAATTCCATTGATTCTGTGTTTCCTCTAGGATAAAATATAAATTCCTCTGTTGGATTCTTAAAGCCCTCATCCAATCTACTTCTTCAAGTCATTGTATATTCGTCTTCTTCCTGAACTCTACACTTCAACCAAATCAATCTTCTTACTTTTCCTCACATATAACGTCTTTGATTCTTTACAATGTCTTCATCTCTAGATTTACTACATTTTCACCTCTGTCAGAGTATCCTTTAGCTTCTTCTAGACTGAACTACAAAGTCTTTTCTGATCTCCCAACTGTAAGTGCTCTTCTATTTATTTCTAAGCACATTTTATGTGCTTAGCACATAAAACTCCCTCTCTCTCTCTATTCTATCTCTCTACCTCTTATTCAGGAAACAATAATCAAATCAAATATGAAATATATGTATGAATTGTCTCCCCTGATAGAATGTCAGCCTTTTGAGGCACAGAATGGGAAATGATTAATGCAATAAATAAATATTGATTAATAAGTGCTTGTTGAATGATTGATCAATTTCCTATCTACATGATTACAAGACTGTGCTTCATACATTGATCCATCTTGTTAATCTACTCTACTACCATGTTTTACATACACACACACACACACACACACACACATATATATATGTCAGCTATAAACTTTCCCTCTCCCTTCTCTAAATTTCTACCTCTTGTTCAGGAAACAATAAACAAATCAATATTAATACTGCTACAAGAAATGCTGTGATAATTTACTGGAGATCCACTCCCAGTCACTGCAGCTGTCTGAACCAACTCCCAGGTACATATTGAATCCTCATTAATAGAATGCAAATGCATTGTTAAAATTTGTATCTTCAGCACATAAGACGATGTCTAACATATAGCAGGGGTTACAGAAATGCTAATTGATTATTTGACTGAAAGTAGGTGGTTTCTATGGCTATTATGGAAATATGCCTTGCATGATTTCCCATGTATAATTGATAGTATATTGTTTGCCTTCTCAATAGGGGTTGGAGGAAAGGAGAGAATTTGAAACTCAAAATTTAAAAAGAATGTTTAATACATAACTAATAATTGAAAACAAAAATAGAAAATAAGTGATAAATACATTTTATAGCATTATAGGTATTTTACTAGCCTATTGTATAATTTAGGTTGGGAAACTATTTTTGTAGACATGGGTCTATCTAAAATCAAGAAATCAAAGACTGGAGATTCTATTCCAAATGGAAGGAGCTAAAGTGGAGGAATCATCCAGGAGTTGGATTTATTGCCTGGATATGTAAATTATCCTTATCTGTTGTCATAACTCTGAAAGCCATGGGGGGGGGGAGTGGAAGAGTATGCACAGAAACATGCCAAAGGTCTGAAACCCAAATTTTCAAGCCAAACTGTATGATGATACTGTGATCAATAGAGATATACTTCTCTTGACTGGCCACCATCCTCTCAATTACCCAGACTTGCCTCCTATGCTCTCTCTGTCTCTGTCTCTGTCTCTGTCTCTCTGTCTCTCTTTGTCTCTTTGTCTCTCCCTCTCTCCCTCTCTCTCTCTCTCTCTCTCTCTCTCTCTGTCTGTCTGTCTCTTATCAAATCATTTACTTAATCCTGTTGATTCTGCCTTTGGGATATTGCTGGATAATTTTTGGTCCTTACAGATTTTCAGTAGGTGGAGAAAGTCTATGAAGAATGATATGAAAACCCTTTAAATTAAATAAACATACTTAGCTATTTCAATTCAAAGGTAGGCAAAAAGAAAGATGACAAAAAATAAGTTGGACAATATGGCAAAAGATTAAGAAATGAAAAAGCTCAAAAGCTTGTAGTCTATATATCAATGACTAATAATTATATTTAATCATAACTGGTTTGATAAGAGATTTGGAAAGCATGGTACAGGACAAGGTACCAAGAACTTAACACATAAGAAAATTAAATACCATAACTTTACAAATAGGAAGAAAGTGATGCCGATAGGGGGGTTCAATTCTAATTCAGTAGTCTGTGTATTGTCATATCACAAACTTTTTAGATCAAAGATCTAAATTCACATCACTTTATAAGAAAGAATAAATATGAAAAAAAATGAAGTATGCCATTAACTGATCTTCAGCCTAAATTACTAAAATAAACTTAATCCTAAAACAATGGGAAATTACTTTTTAAAAAAGACATTGACACGGGGCAGCTAGGTGACGTAGTGGATAAAGCACCTGCCTTGGAGTCAGGAGTACCTGGGTTCAAATCCGAACTCAGAAACTTAATAATTACCTAGCTGTGTGGCCTTGGGCAAGCCACTTAACCCCGTTTGTCTTGTAAAAAACTAAAAGAAAAAGACATTGACAGATTATGACAATGTTTTCAAAGGAAATTTAGATTAAATTAATTGCCACAATGGCATAATCAAAAAAAGTCTAGCAATGACAATACTAATGACTGGTATTTACACATTATTTTAATATTTACTTGCATCATTTCCAAACCATCTCAGTAAATTAATACTTGATACCCTTGCCAAATAGAAAGATATGGCAGCCAAGTCATTTAAGAACATAAACTCATCTGTAAAGTCATATTATTAAGGAAGGTTTTGATTATTATAATAGCTAACTTGTAGAGTGCTTTGAGGTATGCAAATAGGTAACAATCTCTTATTTGAAACTCACAACAACCCTAGGAGATAGGTATTATTATTATTATTATTATTATTATTATTATTATTAATTATTCTAGGAGATAGGTTCTACTCCCATTTTACAGATGAGGAAACTGAGACAAATAGAGTGGCCAATGTTGGGTGGGGTTGGGGATAGTGGAATCTGAACTCATATCTTCATGAAACTGGAACCAGTTCAATAGCCACTGCTTATCCTAGCTGCCTACTAATTATAAGCAATATCATCTCAGAAAAGAATAATAAATCAGGGTAGTAGAAACAAAATAAATTTGCAGAAAGCTTGGCAAAATACTCAACCAAGCCAAATCAACCCAAGAGCATTTAAGAATGGAACTAGAATGAAGAAAATAAGATATTAAAAATAGAAAAACATATCAAGATTCATCATAAAATATCTATTTTTTCCACAGCAATTTCAGGGTAACCACTATGTTTGAACTCAATATCACAACCCCAAACCACCCCAAAGACATGGTTAAAAAAAGCAAACAAACATGAACTAAACTGTTTATCCTGAAGAAGCCTTGGCTATAGACAATGACATTTTGAGGGTATTGAGCGATCTATTCTCATGATATGTGAGAGAGGAGATGACAGCAAATGGCTTGGAAAAATTAATGGACTATATTCCAACCCTCCCCCCCCCGCCAAGGCTATTGAAAATTCTTGGAATGTTTCCATCTCAAAGTTGAACAAGGAAAAAAAATGTAGTTTGAGAGAGTAGGGGATGTCCAGAACAGAGGGGGTTATACTATCCTTGGCTTGGTGCCTGAACTGGGTAGGGGGTGGGGCGGAGTATAACACTTCTGTCTTATTGATAATGAAGATGTCCTAATATTAATCTATTAATCATGCTAGAGTGATAGAATGGACTCCTTGGACTCCACCATCGCCCATGCAATTTCACTACCTCCCTTAGTTTTTCAGTTTCCTTTGCTAAGTTGTCTTCCCCCATTAAATTGTAATAACCTTGAGGGCAGGAACAGCCTTTCTTGTTTGTATTTGTATTCCAGGTCTTAACATCTAATACTCCCTTAATAAATATTTATTGCTGAACTGACTGAGAGACTACTGTGTGATTAGTGCCTTCCTCACCTTCCCAACAACTGTTAGCAAAAAGAAGCTTTTAACTTGACTTCTCAGTGTCCTATGAAATGTTCTGGCCTTTCTGTTATCAGTTGTTCTCTTATTAACAATTTTAGAAATCTGTTTCAATGAAAGAACAGTAGATGGTGGATATTTAAAGTAGAAATGTGCTCCTATAAGAAAGGCAGAAAGATATGAATAAAACATTCGAAAATGTATTAGCAGACTCTACATCTTCTCCAACCCACTTGCAGATTTCTATGGCAAGGCATAACCTTAAATGAAATAATATGTGAGAGTACTTTGGAGGGAGATGAAAAAATATATTATCTTTTGAGAGTATGACAGGAAAAACCCTTCTCAAAGGCAAGAAGAAAATGCACTGCTTATTTTTAATGACCCTTACAACATGCAACTCAAATTTATGAGTTTTCAAAAATATTCATTAAAATTCAATTAACAATAGCTTCAATGTAGATTTCCTGAAGGATATAATGAAAATGGCTAAGAGGAAAACTGAAAACCCAAGATAGTGAGAGAAAGGTTAAAGAGTACCTAGCTTATCTAATTTGAAGGTGGCATGAAGCTTGAAATGATCAGATCACAAATATATTGGACAAATAACATAAGATCTGAAAATAGGCTAAAATGATGGGTCAAATCAAATCAAATAGAACTTAATAGGCATAACTATGAAGTCCTAGTTACATGTGGGTTAAAAAAATCAATTTCAAAAAAATAAAATACTAATAAGCAAAAAGAAAAATCAGCTTCACAAGTGCACAATAAGTGGATACTTAGCTAGACAATTTTTCATGTGAACAAAAGATGTAGACATTTGGGGGCTAAAATCAAGTGTGATGTGGCTATTAAACCAAAGATTAATTTATATTTTTATGACAGTTTTGAAGGTTATGGAGTATATTCCTCACAAGCACCTTGAGAAGTTGGTAATGAATGTATTGTTATTTTCATTTTAAAAATGAGGTTCAGAGAGATGGACACAATTAGTAAGAACTAGAGGGTGATGATTTGTGCCCATTTCTCCTAAGACCAGTTCTCTTTCCATTACTTCATGCTGTCTATAATTGCATCAGCAAAAACAAACAGCAAATAAATAAAATTAAAATAATGTGATCTTGGACTGTATTGACAGAAGAATTACACCTAGGTAGAGGGAAGTTAATTTTGTTAACTTGTCTTTAACGAGTTGCTTAATCAAAGTATACTTTGGAGTCTTGTGTTCACTATTGAGTTTCACATATTTACAACTCGATTGTGATCTGAGGACGAGCATAATGGTGAAAGATGTTGATGTGAAGTTAAAAGATCACTGGATGTTTATAATCTAGAAAAGAGAAATATGAAGGATAAGGAGGTCATGATGGTTGTCTTCAAGTATTTTCACATGGGAGAAGAATATGATTTATTCTGATTGGTCCCAGAAAACCAAGCAAGAACAATGAGTAGAAGTTGTAGAGGCATTTTTATTTTACTCAAAATGAAGAAAGCAATCTTCTTAATTATTAGATTTATACAAAGTAGATTGGATAACTTTGGGGTCACTGGGAAACTTTAGCCTGAAGTCAGGTAACCACTTGACTGTGTTTATTATAGAGGGGGGCTCCTATTCAGACAAAGGCTGGGGATCCTATTTTGAAATCCTATGATATACTTCTCTTTTCTTCTTATTAGCAACAGAATGTTTTAATATTTCTCTCCAAAAGAAATACAAAATATGTTAAAAAAAAAAAAAGTTAAGCTCTCAGAATCTTAGATCGATAGCTGGAAAGGCACTATTTATTGCAACTACTCATTTTACAGATTAATAAACCAAGACCCAGTAAGGTGAAGAGTGACTTGTCTAAGATTAAAGAGGAAATGGATATCCTGTGGGATTTGGAGCCAGATCCTTTGACTCTAAATTCAGCACACTTTCCATGATGTCACATTTCCACAAAGAACTTTTGATTCACCCAATATTTTTGCCTCCTAGGAGGAAGCAAAGGCAATTACAGGTTTGCTGTAAGTGTTCTTAATCATATTGACGGGCATCTTTACTAGAGGTGTTGAACAGGCCAACACAGGCAGAAGAGACAGAAGAGGATGATGACATCAGGATGTGGTAGAAGAAGCACTGT
Organism: Macrotis lagotis; assembly: GCF_037893015.1. Taxonomy (NCBI): domain Eukaryota; kingdom Metazoa; phylum Chordata; class Mammalia; order Peramelemorphia; family Peramelidae; genus Macrotis; species Macrotis lagotis. The sequence continues at coordinate 92,812,345 of NC_133663.1, forward strand.
GATGAGGAAGAAAGGTTCTAACTATCTGCCACTAACTAAGCTGTGTGATCTTGGGCAAGTCACTAAATTCTAAACCAGTAAAATGGGTGGATTGAATATCCTCCAAGGTTCCTTTCAGTTCTAAAATTCAATGACTCACAACATAAATGTTTATCAGATGAATGTGAACCAACCTGAAAACTAAAAATTTGAACATTTACGAAGAATTCTACCCTGCTTTTTAGAATCAAAATTCCCCTTCTCTCTCAACCCAATTTAATAGGTGCCTACTATGTGGTAAAGACTTTACAAATACTATCTCATTTGATTCTCACAATGACACTAGAAAGAAGGTGCTATTATCATTCCCATTTTTTACAGTTGAAAAACTGGGGTAGACAGTAACTTTCCATGCCACACAGTTACCAAGTGACTGGGGCTGGACTTGAATCCAGGTCTTCCTTACTCTAAGTTCAGTCACCCAGTTTCCTCTTTAACACTTCAAAAAGATTAAAGATGCTGTTTAAGAAGGCAGGAATGTTCAGAATTTTATTGCATCTGAGAGATATAAATCTTGGAAGTGATAACACTAGGTGACAAAATGGAAAGTATGTCTTGAGAACCTTTTGTGTATCAATAGGATCTGCAATCAAATCTACAGGTTAGGATGAATGAATGAATGAACAGCATTGATGGCTTGCCATGTATTCGGTACTGTGCTAAGCCCATAAAAAGACAACTATAAAAGCAAAAACAAAACCTTCCATCAAGGTGGTTACATTCTAGTAGGAGAAAAGAGCACATATAGAAGACTTGAGGACCAAGGGAAAGATATTTAGTTTGGGAAGTTATGAGAATGGTAATCAGAGTTGTGCATTGACTTGAGCTTTCTAATTGATTATCTGATTATGGTTCCAAGAATTGGGGGTGGAGGGCAGATGACATAGCAGCTAAAGAGAAGATGGCAAGGGAATGAAATGAAGTTTGGCTAGAGTGCATATATTGGGTGACTGAAGCAACCACCAATCATTACAGCAGGACCCTAGAATATAAGTCTGGAAATAGCAGGGTTTAGTCCTCAGGGGGTTGTTTTCTAGTGTGGGCAACATGAAGTTGCCTGGAGGTAGGCCTTGATTTAATATTAACTGAGGAATTAGAACTGGAAAAGAACTTGGCAACCATCTCCAACCTAATCATTTTGATGAGAAATCTGAGGCAAACGATCATTTGCAGGCAAACCTCAAATTGTTCAGAAGTATAGTCTATTTTCCTCACAAGATGAGTAGGTGGTATCATGCTGACAAGTCTTCCAAAAACCATAGAAAGCTGCAACCAATTCTTTAGGTACTATTATTGTGACTATGATCTGAAATAGAAGTAACTACTAGAAATTTAGTTATGGTAGAATATACTTGGAGAATCTACACATCTTGGTTTTCTTTCCCCTACAGCAGGACTATGTCTAGATTTCAACAACTGGAGACATATAACAAAGAAATCTAAGTATTTTGGAGAGTGGTACAAATTGATAGTATTTTCATTTTGATATTCTACAGAAATTCCAATTGTTCAGACAGGTGACATTCAAGACTGAGACCCACAGGAGGTATGTATAGAAAACAAATCAAAGACAGTTGCTAAATTATGCCTTGATGCTGTTGCACAGAGACTTTTTTCTAAGGCTAACAATCCAGATAGTCCTATGTTTTCCAGTGTGGGAAATAACAAGAGTAATAATTTGATTTAGTTTTATATGTTCAAGAAGTAAAATTAATGAATCAATAAAAATTTATTTCTTCTGTCTCCCTCGCTGAATTCTCTTCCAATTTATATCCTCTAACTTTAGGAGTCTTTAGAGTTATACTCTAGACTTTATACTACTTCATTTGGTGATCTCATTAGAGCCCATGGATTTAATTACTGTTTTATGCTAATGAATCTCAAATCTCCCTTTCTTACCCCAATCTCTCTACTGACGCCAATCTTGTATCTCCAACTGGCTCTCAGACATCTTAAACTGGAGGTCCAGTAGACCTCTTAAACTCAACTTCTCTAAAATTGAACTCATTCCCTTTCCTCTTAAATCCTTTCCCTCCTACCTTCCCTATTAATATTGATTGAGGGCAACGTCATCCTCTCAATTCCTTAGGCTCACCATCTAGGAGTCATCTTCAATCACTATCTTTCACCTTTCATATGTAAGACTTGATGATTTCACCTTTACAACATCTCTCAGTTATTTCCCCTTATCTCTTCTGACATTTGCCAACATTCTGGTTTTATCACCTCATTCTTGGACTTTTGCAATAGCCTATTGGTGGATCTGCCTATCTCCAGTCTCCACACTCTAATCCATCCTCCATTACCAGAGTAATTTTATTAAATCAGAAGAATGGTAATATCATCCTCTATTGCCTTTAGGAAAAATGCAAAATGCTGTTTAGCATTCAAAGCGCTTTATAAATTATCCCCCTCCTACCCTTCCAGTCTTCCAACATCTTCTACCCCAACATGTATTCTTCCATCTTGGGATACTGGCCTCCTGGTTGTTCAAAGAAAAAGACATTCTCTTAGCTCCAGGCATTCTCTCCAGCTGTGCCCTATGCTTGGGACACTCTTCTTCCTTTGCTCTGACAACTGACCACCCTGACTTCCCTTAAGACCCAACTTTAAATTTCACCTTCACCTCCTACCAGATGCCTTTCCCAACCTCTCTTAATTTGAATGTCTTCCCTTTGTTTTTTCATTATATATATATATATATATATATATATATATATATATATATAGACAGAGAGAGAGAGAGAGAGAGAGAGAGAGAGAGCTTGTTTGTACCATTTGTTTGCATGTTATCTCTCCCCTTAGATTGTAAGACCCTGAGGGCAGGAAGTATCTTTTACATCTTTTTTTTTAATCCCCCAACACTTAGCACAGTGTTTAATACATAGGAGGTGCTTAATAAATAATGATTGATTGATTACCAGGGTTCAATCAGTGTATAAAATACTAGGTGTGAAAATATAAAATTTATGAAGTTACTTCCTTTAAATACTTAGAATCAAACAAGGAGAACTGACATATTTAGGGAAAGGATGGGTAAGGAAGCATGTTTTGGTCAGGAAAAGCACAGAGTATGTCAGTGGAACAATAGGGCTGTTCACTTGTCCTTTCCAGAATAATGGTGGTATTGATTTGATTACAATTTCTGGAGCAAAAATCTAGACAGTGGCTGGACTTGGAGGGTGGATATGGAAGGGGATATAGACCACTGTAGGATGGAATATGGTATCCTTGATGAAGAAATATGTGACTACTATGGAACAATGTTAAGCATGATTATACATGTACAACCTACATCAAATTGTTTGCTGTCATGGGGAGTGGGGAGGGAATAGAAGATGGTAGAAAAATGTGGAACTCAAAAGGCCTGCAAAATGGTGAATATTAAAAACTATCCTTATAGGTAATTGGAAAAATTAATAAATACAATAAAAGAGAAACAACAACAACAAAAGTAAAAGAAAAAGAAATATCATCACAAGGAGTACAAACCTGAGTGGTTTGGGTTCTTTTTGATCTCATCTGGGGAAGTATGGTTTGAATAGTGGGGTAAAAGCTCTTGGTAGAGTATAAGAGACACACAGTTTTGTGGCACAGTGGATACAGCACTGGCCCTGGAGTGAGGAAGAACTGAGTTCAAATCTTATCTCAGACACGGAATAGCTATGTGACTTTGGGAAAGATGCCTTGTCTCTGCCTCAGTTTCCTCAACTGTAAAGTATGTATTATAATAATGATACTACCCATCTCTGAGAATTATTAAGATAATAGTTGCAAAGAGCTTAAGACAGTGAATATGCTCAATAAAATAAATAAAACAGTGAATGTACTTCACTCTCCAGGGTGAAGGAGAAATATTCCTTTACTGGATCTGTGATGAAATGGAAAAATTGTATTGTCTGAGATACTAGAATATCTTGAATCTTGAAGAGATAGGAAAGAAGATAGTGCTATAGGAAAAAAGTCATCCTTTTTCAGAAGATCAATAAACTCCACAGGACAATACTTTGAAAAATGAACCTGACTAGTAAATACAGACTTTAAAATAACAAAAAATGAACTCTACTCCTAAATATGTTCCTCCAGTGTTTCCATCTGTGGTATCATGAATAATTGTGTTCTGCTTCTATCATAATACTTCTTATATTTAACATCCAAATGATGTCATATTCCTTGCCTGGCATCAAATGTGTAATGTCTGATTAGTTTCAACTAGTAATAATAATAATATGACAATGGTGGGTTAGATACCAGTAGTATTTATAGATTTATTCAGGTTAAAATGTCCTTCTTAGGGCTGTACAGTTCCTTGTAGCCCCACCCCAGGGCTGGGCAGGGGCTATAGTAGGGCAGAATGTGCTAACTGAAGCTTCCTCTTATTCATGTTACTGGAAGGGAACTTAGATTTAGAGCTGGCAGAAGCCCTAGTGTCTCGTCCAACTGCTCTAATTGAGAAAAACAAGTTCTAGAAAGGTAAAGTACCTTACACACTGACACTAACTGTCAGACCCAGAATTTGAATGCAGTTCTTTAATTAGGTGGTATAGTGGATAGAGTGTGCATAATTAGAGAATTAAGAAGATTCACCTTGATAAGAGAATCTGGCCTCAGACACTTACCAGCTGTTTTATAAATAATATGCAATATAATGCAATATAATATAACAATGTAATATAGCATAACATCACATAATAATGCAATAAGATCATTTAGGTCCTTCAGACCCCTGGGGAAATTAAGTTCTCATCTGATTTTCCATCACTTGATTCCATTCCTCTACTCAAAACTCTTCCATGGCTCCCAAGTAAATTCTCTTCCAAGTAAAGTTCAAACTCCTTAGACTGGAATTCAAGCCCTTCACAATTTATCTTTCTAGCCTTATATCATTCACACACACACACACACACACACACACACACACACACACACACACAAATCTGTGTTCCAACCAGACAAGACTACTAGCTGTTCCAAGACAGAGGTTTCCTATCTCTCGGCCTTTATTCACATTAAACTCAAGCTATAAATATGTCCCCATATTCTGCCTAGGAAAATTAAGAACTTGAATGCATCACTGGGTCTTGAGTTCTATCACAAGGAAGAGGGAGTCTGAACAATGGTGGGGCCTTGATGAAGAAATATGGTCATTTCTTTGATCATTTCTTTGGTCTAGATATTGTTGGTTAGCTATTAATGTGTAAATGAGGGTGAGTCATCAAATAACCAAAATCAGATGGCAGGTTCAAGAACCATATGATTTACTCATGCAGAACTGAGACTTGAGTTTTAGAAATGGGATTTGATTCATTTCTTGGCAATTTTAGAGCAAGTGAGAGCTAATAGGTAAATCACATAATACAGCATGAGGGGTCAACAGATTCCATTCCTTTAAGATAGAACCCATATCTGCCAGAGTTTTCTGATCCCAGCTCTGACATTTGTTAACATATGTATGACCTTAGACAAATCCCTTCACATCTGAAAGTCTCAGCCTCCTCATTTTAAAAAAAATGACAGAGTTAGAGTAGATGACCTCTTGGAAGAGAAAGTGAGGCTGGTAACTTTGAATAGCCCCTGACTCTCACTTCAATTTATGACCATGTCGGGACATCACCCCTCCTCCCATGTCATGGTCTCCTTCCAGAACGAACAACAGTGACAATGATCCTAAAAGATGAGTTGACAAGTGACAAAGAGAAACAATTTGGGGACCTCAGCTAGAAAAGCTTTTTTTCCTTCTAGGGACCAGTAAACCAGACTAGACTACAAAGAGGGAAGAGTGGTAACCATGGAGTGAAATAAAGCCTGGACCCAATAGAGAAAACACAGCCATGAGCATCATGAACATCAGGCCTAGAATGGATAAAGTGAAAAAGGAAATACTGACAGGCCTAATCCAGACTTCTCTTACCTGAGAATCTAGAACCATCTGAATAACTTCTCTGACCCTGAGATGTAGACTAAGGCTCTAACATAGTGAAGAGGACAGAAAGAGAGGAAAGAGCTAAAAAGTCACAAAAGCAAGACATTGAAAGTGAGCACAATTTACCATTTTCTTAAATTCCTGGGACAACTTTTCTGGAAATTCTGAATCATTGTTTTTCACTCTCCCCCTGTTGTTTTCTGCTTGTTTTTTCAGCTAACAACAAGTGCTTTGGGAAGCCAAAATAATTATGCGATTGCTTGAGGAGCCCAGGAGGCTAAGGGCCAACATGCTAGATGTCCTGACTCCTTGGCAAAACACACTTGGTGGGAGGCAGCCATTGGTGGCAATGAAAAGGCAATTGGGTTAACTCTTGGAGCTAAAGAACAAATTGAATTTATGGTTCACGTAATGGTCCAAGACTCCAGGGCCCAGAGGACTTGCATTGGGAGCAGGGATTGTTCCCCGATTGGACCTTCACAGAGTTGAAAAGTTCATGGCCCTAAAATGAATGAGGGAAAAATTCATTTTGATCACACCTGTGATCAAATCTGAGCTTTGCTGCTGAAACCCTGGAAAATAGCAGTGGTTCCTACAAAAGTCTTGGCAACCACATCTTGTTGGCAATTGGTTGGAGAAAGAAGTATAATGGAATTCAGCATAGCTGGACTCCCTAAGGCTAAACCTATCTGGGTTTTGCCCTACCCTTAGAGCCCTGAGAATAAACCCTTCTCTCTTTTTCTCCAGCATGTTCTCTTAGTGTCACCTGAACTTAGTGGTAGAGTTTCCAGAGACAATGGTGAGACTGTGGAATCACACAGTAACTCCTTTGAGTCATTCAATCAAAACTATTGGATTTATCTTGATGTCACAAATGGGGTAGGATCTGTGAGATGAGACATGCAGGATGGATGCCAGGGGTAAACTCGGATGTCATCAAAAAGAAATTATGTTTCCTGGAAGAAGGGTGATGTCTCTGGCCAGCTGTTCTGTAACTAGCCTGAAAATAATCTCAGCTAATCTGTCAGGTTACTTTTGTTCATATGAAGTAGAATGTCCAAAACACCTATCAAAGACATTCAGTGTTCTTGCCTCATCTCTAGGCAAGAACACTGAATGTCTCTGCTAGTGGTTTTGATTGCAAATGAAAGAAACAGAGAAATCCTCAACAATGGGAGACTGAAGTGGGGCTGGATGCAGAGAGAGAGCAAGTATAATTAGATAATCTTTTTACTTTACTTTTACTCTTTTTATTTTACTTAGATTTTTTTTTTACTTTACTTACTTTTTACTCTCTTTTTTGCTTTTATTTTTTACTTTATTTACTCTCCTTGCCCTTTTAACTTTTACTTTACTTTTTACTTTGCACTAAGATAAGAATAATGGTCAGGTTTATTGTTAGTTTTGTTTTCCACCTTCACTGAGGCTAGAATGAGACAATCAAAATGGAATTTGGAGGGATTTGGTTTAGTTATAATGTAGAATGAAAATTCATACAGACACAATAATAAATATCTTCTTGTCTTTTAGTGAGTTGTGCAACAATGAAAGGTTTTCAAGTTACTCTTGTCTTACAATGATTGGATCAGAGACTTATAATTGCTAGGCATCAAGCTCAACCCTTTGTTTTATTAAGGAGGAAAGTAAGCTAAGATGAGTTGCTTAAAGTCACAGAAAATAACAGTCAGAATTCAAATCTTTTTTGAAGATCCATATTGTTTCATCCATTCACCTTGGAAGATACTTTGGTCAGATGACTCTCTAGCAAGTACATAAAGGATTGGCCACTAATATTCCAACAAAGAAAATTGGAGAATATTAATATTGCCAATGCCACTGGAAAACTAAGTTATGGAGCAGTCATTAAGCTGCCATTATGTTCTAAAATGCCACCATCAGTTTCATTCTAAGAATGGCAAGAGATAAATAAAGGCAAGTTTGGGGGATTTTGGAATAGGTTTTTGATTATTGTCAATTCAACTCAACAAACTTTTATTAATAATTATTGCAAGGCATTGTAATGATACTAAGGATAAAAAAACAGATATAATTTAGGCCCAATGCTTCACACTTAGTCGGCACTTCTCAAATGCTTATTGTCTTTACTTGACTTGGTAGGAAACAAAATAGTACAGTGGAAAGAGTATTGAATCACACTTAACTCCCTGCTCTGTCATTATAGAATGACCTTGGTCAAGTCTCCTTAGGTCTTAGTTTTCTCATATATAAGAGGAAGGGGGTCTCTGAGGGTTCTTCTAGGTTTAGATCAAGGGTTGGGACCCTTTTTTTCTGCCAAGGGCCATTTGAATATTTAGAACATCATTCATGGGTCACATAAAATTATCAACTTAAAAATTGTCTTGCTCTATTAATTCACCCCCTGAAAAGCTCCTAGATTTATTGAAATTTGAGTCCTGCCTGTGTTTACATTGGTAGTGCCAGACCAAATGATTTCATGAGTCCTGGTCTAGATGAATGATCTTGTAGAAGGAGAATTATACATATAACAAAAAATACAATTCAATAAATTTTCTCAAATGTTTCCTGAAATTGAATTAAACTATATCTAGAAATTTCCTTTGGCATACACTTTTAATAACTATCAAAAAATCAAATTAAAGCCCATCTAATATAACCTGTTCTTGATAAAGCCATGATGACTCTTTGTAATCTGTACAATTTTTCTGTTTACTCACTTTTTCCTACATGGTCAAGTAGGTAGAACATTGAGCTGAGAGTCAGGAGAGACTTGAGTTCAAATATGGTTAAAATGCTAACTGGGCAAGTCACTCTGTTTTTGATTACTTCAATAACAAAATGACTTCTTTTTTTCCCTCCACTGATCTTCAACCAAATTCTCTCCATTTTGCATTCTCTCCACCATCTCATTCCTAGATTTCCTTACAAAAGTGTATTAATTCAATTCACAATACTCCCCACTTCTCTTCTACCTATCTTTTCTCTTTTGAATAATGTATATTCATCCAGAGATACATCCAAATCAACCTACCAAGTCTCCAATATTCCTATTAGGTTAAATATGTTCTCTTCTGTTACAATCTCTAGTTTATTTTGCTTGATACTTCACTTTTGCACATTTGTCCTTGGACATTTGAATCTGTGGATTTTATTGCTGAATCTTCCTTGTATTTGTTTCTTTTGTATTTGAACTACTAGATGCCTTAGCTGCTATTTTTTCCTTTGCTCCAGCTACAGTTTTTGATATCTAACTTAATAGATACAAGATAGACAATTTTCTTTCTCCTTCATCCTTTTTTGAAAGGCATTTTGATTAGATTTGCAAGATGCCTAGCACATACATTGTTATTAGTCTTTGTCAGGCTTCCTTTATTCTTGGTCATTAGCTTGTCATTCTATTATTTTAAGTCATCTAAACCAGAAAACCAAATCCCATTCTGAGATACCATCTTCATAGCTCGCTGCTCTCATCCTAACTAAATCTCTCTTTTTTTTTTGCATTCCTTACCTTCAGGACTTAATTTGAGGTTAGAAAATTTTAGTTTGATCTTGGGGCTACCACTGAGTTATTTCACTTTTGGAAAGATACTTAGTAATAACAACAATGAACATTTATATGGCACCAAGATTTATGAAGCACTTACAAATATTATTTCATTTGATCTTCATAACAATCCTGGGAGGTAGGTGCTATTCTTATCCCCATTTTAAAGTGAGGAAACTGAGGCAGACAGAGATGAATTGATTTGTCCAGGGTCACAAAGTTAGGATCTAAGGCTAGATTTGAACTCTGGCTTTTCTTATTCCAAGTCCAGTCCTCTGTCACCATCTAGGTAACCTCTAAATTTTAGTTTTCTTAACTATTAAATGCTATTCATACTATCTAGTTCTTAGAGTTATTATGATAAAAATTGCCTTATGAATCTTAAAGTACTATAACATGTGTATTGTCATTCATTTTTCTATCCACCATAGCACCTATTATAACATCTTCCATGTGATAAATGGTTTAATTCTATTTTTTGAAAAGATTAAATTGAAATTTTATAATCATATGTTTGCAAAAATAGACAAGAGGAAGAGAAGTCACGAGTACATAGTAATTTGCAGTGATTAAAAATTGGTGCCTACATTTAAGATGTTCTTTCCTTTCAAGTTCCAAGTTTATTGTTTAAGCATCTTTGGACTAGGGCCAAGGAGCAGGAAGTTGCTCCAGGCTTAATTCATTAGCCCGGGTTTAGGATTGAGATACATTGTAGTCACAAATGCTCAATGGATCTTTTACTCCTCCTATTCCCTGGCCAAATCTTCCACATTTAGTTAAATTCAACAAGCATCTACTATATGGGTTCAGAACACATCAAAGACAATCCTCTAGGAGTTCATATTTCCACTAGGGGCACAGGAGGAGGGGATAAACAATCAAATAAAGGGATGGAAAAATAGAGAAAAGAATTGGCCATGAAGAAAGCTCTAATGACCAAGGGCTTGGGCAGAGCTTTGAAGAGAATAAGGCAATCCAAGAGATGGATGTGAGAAAGGATCATTCCAAGTCATGGGATAAAGTAGCTTTTACAAAGGCACCATGGTGGACAAGACTGTCCAGTCAGGGCTGAACAACAAGGACATTTTGAAACCGAAACAGCAAGGAGCCTAATATTAAATCAGTAGGGGAAAAATAGGTAGAAGTCAAATTAAGATGAATTTTTAATGACAGAGAGTTGATATTTTATTCCAGCAGCAAAAGGGAACCACTGAAATTTCTTGAGCAGAAGAGTGACAAGGTCAGAACTGTGCTTTAGCCCAGGGGGGATTGTCATTAGCTTATCCATACCATTATTTTAAGTCTTCTAAATCCAGAAATCCAAATTCCATTCTGAGATGCCATCTTCATAATTAGTTGCTTGGTTAATAAGAGGTCATGAGTGTGTGATCTAATATGGCTGTAGGAAAAAAGTCAGTGAATAGTGACTGAGATATTTAAAAAGAAAAAACTGAAGAGGTAAGCTATAGATAGGAGGAGAAAGGAACAAGGACATAAGCAGAAGTGTTGGGAAAAAGGAAAACTAAATGAGAGGGGATGTGATGTTGAGGGATTTGAGATGTAGAATGAGATAAAAGAGAGGATTTAACACCTCCTTAATTTTCAACCTAAAGAGAGAAAGAATAGTGATAATAATAGTGACAACATGTGAAGAAAAAAATTGAACCAACAGTATGAAGAGTGAAATAATGAGGCAATCATTAAAGAGTAGACTCCCTAATTCACTGCTGGCCACTGTTTGGTGCTGAGGGTCCTAGAGATGAGCAGGGAAACAAACAGAGGAAGGCAATAGGGAAGCCAGTTGGAATGAGCTCTGTTGTGCTCTCTCTTTCCCGTCTACTCAGCAGCCAGTGTGGAGGATTGTTTAATATCCTTTTCTTTCAAACCTTTGCCTGCTTTGGCAATGACAAAGTATATTCTACTTAATGAGAAAAGGATTCTCTCACTGAAAAAACTGAGCTGTGTGAAACAAAAAGGGATTTTTTCAGAAAGAATGACTATGCTCTTATCTAGATTCTTCTTCCTCCAGCTGTTTCACAGCTGGATGCTCAGAAAGTCCCCAAGCAGCCCCCTCTGGGAGCCAGAGTTGCTGTTTCAATGCAGGAAAGGAAAAAAAGTGGGAGGGATTATTAGAGAAAACACTTTTTTCTCTATATTATCCTCAAAATGGAGGGCTGGGAGAAATTAAAAAGGGGGTTCATAAAACAAATAAATATGATAATTATACTCTCTTCTGAAAAGAAGACCCACAGAGTTTAAAGCATTTTCAAATTTATTTATTTATTTGTTTGTTTGCTTGTCTGTCTGTTTGTTTAGCTATTTAGTAGAATTTTCAGATTGCTTTTAAAGAGAGTGTCAGGCCTTAAGTTTAAGAAAACCATTTCAATTGAACACTTTAATCAATTAACAATGTCAAAAGAGCTGTCAAACATTACTTTGTGGTACCTAATTCCCAATCTGTACCTATTGATTATTTATCCTACAGGTTTGCTGCATGGAAAATTGACAGCAAATTAATGGCAAACCATTATAAAGAATCATATGTCCCAGGGAATCCTAATAGCTACAAGATCACCGTCCCCATAGTATCAAGTGTCCTTGACCCCTGACATTCTGGTGATGATGGTTTCTGCTGTGTACACACAACTTTCTTATTTCCAGGAAAAATGATCAACTGGCATATTGATGAAGACTCCTTACTCTTGTTTTCCCAATGGTATTTTCTTACAAGGCCAGTTCCACCCACTTCACCACCCCTGACTATTGATAATGTGAATTTCATCTCCTATTAAATCTGAACCTTTGAAAGATTTTAGGAACTCAATAGAATGATGCAATCATTTACTTTCTAAACTCAACTGCTTTTCATTACTCCAATCTGACTTCAATGAAAATACTGAACAAAATGTTCCATATAGGATCAGGAACAATTTCAATGACAGGGTTAAAAGCTTTGGCTTTCTTCCCCCTTGTCAGTACTGGATTGTATTTAGTTATGTTTTATTTTTGGAAACCACATTTTTAAAAAATCTGTAATCCCTTTCTATTTGCAACTTGAAGTCTGTAGGACATATGTGCTCTAGGAACTAAACCCTGAGCATAAGGCAGGAAAGGGCCAAACAGCTGTCAGATAGTGAGATTGTTGCCCTGAGTCAGTACTGATCTCTTCCATTAGAACAGCAATCTTTAGGTGAGGCCTCATAATCCATCCTAATAAGTCTGTGCCTTTCCCAGGAGAAGATTTATGTTTTCCACTCCCCTGTCTACCAAGCCATCTTGTTTTACTATGTAATTAATAAGTAAGAGTTAGCTAGTCACATTTATTTATACAAACACTTATATTGTTCTGAGGACCATCCTAGATGGAAGATGATATTGAGTTCTCTCTCCCCCGTACCTCCTATCCCTCATCCCCAGAGATCTTCAGGGACATTATATAAGGGGTTCTGGTTCAGTTGTGAGTTGTACTAGATGGAGTCTGAACTTTGTCATTCTGAGATTCTGTGGTGGTTTGATCTGACAATCCAAAAGGGGAGGTCAGACCAATTCAAATGGAATCCATCAGAATAAAATCTGCTAGGTTCATTATGGTTCACCCATCCTAACAGTTTATTAAGGTGATGTGAATGACCAGAGTTGGGTGGTCTGGTAAGAATTCATTTAATTAAGTTCAACAAGAAAATATTAAAAGTTGACATTCTGCTAAAATTATGAAAAAACCTTGTCTTCAAGGAGTTTTACTTTCTACTGCAGGGGAAAAAACATGTTTGCAAATAAAATATAAAATAAACACAGCATAATGAGAGAGGGAAAGAAGAATAAAGAAGGGTTTTTTTGTGATGACCCAGGATACTTTGAGGGAGAAAGTATGTTTGGGGAAAGAGAAAAAGTCTGATGGAAATAAGTTAGTGGATCCTGGTGACTTAAAAGTATAAGGAGGGTTGTGTACAACAGAGAAAAGTAAATAGCCTGGCTTGCAAAGCAAAGAGGAAGGAGTCACTGAGACTTAGTATTATAGCTATCCAAGGCGGGGGGGAGTTTTCTCAAGAGCAGAGTTCCTGGTGTGGGAGGCTAAGTGACAACTTATTAAGGGATACCGATTTCAATTTAAGACCAAATAACTTCTGAGGTCCCCTTCATGTTAGAGATTCTGAGGAGTAAAAATCAGAACCCAACCCATCTTGGGATATGACATGAAAAGAACAAAATATGAATGAGTAGTCATCCTATTTCCTTAAATTGTTAGCCTCTTTTTTGTTTGTTTTTCATCTGAAATGGTAATTTTTTTCATTCTAAACTTGACAAACAGTAACAAACATGAACATTTTTATACTCGAGGAAAAGAAAAAGAGGATTGTATGTGAAACCACAAATATCAATTATATAGTTTACTGTTTTTAAAAAAAGTATGTAATAAATTCAACACATTCATTTTGAAGCTGTCTTGCTTGCCAATGTCTCCCTCTGAATTTCCTTCTGTTCTCTTCTGTGCATTTAAAAATATGGTTCAATGAATCTCTCTTCTAAATCCTTTACTTCCCCTTTGGCATCAATATCTTCCTCATGACCACCCCTCCCAATTTAAAAAACAAACAAACAAAAAACTCTTTGTAATAAACATATTGAAGAAAATCAAATCTATACATTGGCCATAAATAGAAGTATTTGTGTCTATCAGCATCATGAGTTTAGTACTGCTCTGTCAGGATCTAGATAATATGCTTCATCATTGGTTCTGTGGAGTTGAAGCCAGTCAGTCCACGTGGATCAGAGTTCTTAAAAGCTACCTGGCCCTTAATAGTAGGGACTAGGTTCTCCACTGTTAGATAATGCCTATTGTAGCACATTTTGGATGCTCAACATCAGTGCTGACCATTGTGTGGAGATAATGGCTGATGTTTCTCCACCATCATCCCTTAAGGAACAGAGATCTCCAGACTTCAACATTCTTCAGTTATTTCTCAATAACCAGGTCAGCAAGTACTTTAATTGACACAGGCAACTTACCCACTGGGCCATTAACAAGGAGCTTCATCACAAAAAAGTGAGGATTAGATGTTCTAGACCTTCACTGTAAACTTCAAGAGAAAAACAAAAAATCTCTATCCTCTCTTCCATGAAGACTTCATTGATCCCTATAACTGACAATACTCTCCTTAATTTCCCTTGTCTAAATCTAGCCTTTGCCAACACAACAGTCTCCCCTTTTTAAAAAAATGTAGTTGTGTATATCCATTCTATACACATAGCAGAAACTCTCAGAGCTAGGATTTCCATTTTTGTATCACCAGCATCCTGCATGGAATTGGAACTTAATTAGCACAAATGTACACCTGCAAGTCATTGTGAGTGAGTAGTTCTTTGTCACAGAAGCATTTGTTAAAAAAAAAAAAATTGTTCCATTGAATTAATAAGTTCAGGGCATTTCATCTTCAGTTTAAGTGTAATTGTGTCATTTGCAAGGAATGTGACAAAGAGCAATTCTTCAACAATCAGTTGAAAATAAGAGATAAGCAGTCATACCTCAATGACTCACGTGTTTATCTGATGATGGGAATAAGAATGACATCTCAAAAATTATCTCCATGAGAATATGACTTTTGGATAGATGTCCATTTTCAGAAATATTAATTCACAATTTTTACAATAATATCCTATGACATGACTATTATGGTGGCCAGTATGGTACCACCTCAAAGGAATTATCACAAGGAAGTCAGTCCTTCTATCTTTTAAATCCATTAATCCTCACAACCAAAAAAGCAATCTTTTCTAAACCACTGGTAAAATTTAAATGAAGATGACAAATTCTAAATATTGTAACTACATAGTTAAGTACACTGACGGTAGATAAATGACAGGAAGAAAGAAGGAAGGAAGGAAGGAAGGAAGGAAGGAAGGAAGGAAGAAAGGAAGAAGGAAGAAAAGAAGGAAAGAATGAAGGAAGGAGAGAGGGAGGGAGAGAGGGAAGGAAGTGAGGGACGGAAGGAAGGAAGGAAGAAAGGAAGGAAGGAAGGAAGGAAGGAAGGAAGGAAGGAAGGAAGGAAGGAGAGAGGGAGGGAGGGAGAGAAGGAAGGAAGGAGGGAAGGAAGGACGGAAGGAGGGAAGGAGGGAAGGAAGGAAGGGAGGGAGGGAGGAGCCAAGATACAAGGAAGGAAGGAGAGAGGGAAGGAAAAAGGAAAGAAGGAAGGAAGGGAAGGACTTAATCTCCATCAACTTCAATTTTTCCATCTGTAAAACAGGGATAATTATAGCCCCTTTCTAACAAGGTTGTCATGACATCAAATCAAATGAGGTAAAATATGGACAGTACTTGGTAAACATTAAAGACCTGTACAAAAAGTAGCTAGCTATTAGTAAATGTGAGGCAGCACATTACTTACTATGATGAACACAAAAATGGCATAAAATGGTATTATCTATGAAATAAAAAAGGAGGTAAGCCTTATGATTGATGGAATTTTGAAGATAAACACAGTAACTAAGGGTGAAGTTTGTTTCCACAGAGTTTCTTAAACTAATGAAATTGTAGATCCAGATTTTTAAAAAAGATAATGGATAATTGTTGATTGTACTTGTAGAAGGCTAGACCAAATGATTTCTGTGGTTCTTCCTTGTCCTAATAGTCTCTTTCTAGGAAGGTCATTTTTTCACAAGAGGCAATTTGTTCTACAGAAAGGAAAGAAAAAATCATTCCCTCTACTAAGCATAATGCAAATATCTCATTTGAACCTCACAACAATTGGAGAGGGGAGGAAGAGGGGAGGTGCTTTTTATCCCCATTTTTCATTGGAGGAAACTGAGGCAAACATAGATTGAGTGAGTTGCTCACATAACTAATGAGCATATGTTGGGCTTAGTAGAGTACCTGGCAATGGTAGGCATTTGCTCAATTCCAGTTGATTGACTGAGGCTGAATGAACTCTTTTATCTTTAATCTTTTTCATCTACCTCACTGTATAGTGAACTGATCTTGGAGCCAGGAAGATCTGAGTTCCAGTTCTGCCACTTATCCATACTGGTTGGTTGACCCTGGATCACAGATCTAGAATTTGAAGAAGCTACAGTTCAACTTCCTCATTTTACAGCCAAAGAACCTGAAGTCTATAACATTAAGTGATTTCCCCAAGTTGACATTGGCAGTGACAGAGATGGAATTTAAACCCAGGTCCTCAGACTCCACAGTCTTTGTTTTTTCTACTATACAAGTCTATACATATATATATATATATATATATATATATATATATATATATATATATATATATATATATATATATATATATGAATGTGAGGAATGATCCAGTTGAACCCCTACTTCTTTCCAATCAGTATTAATCAGGTTGGTATGATTTCCCAGGGGTAGTGATTATAAGTTCTGTGTATTAGGCCCCTGGAGCTGAGAACTAGAGATTGTAAATTCACTTGCTTAATCATAGGAAGTTAACTGGAGGACTTCTATGCCTGTTGTTCCTTGTCACAGTGACCAAACCCAGTGTGGCAGAGATGACTCAATTATATGGAAAATCCCCCAACTATTTTTATACCTCCAGACCACTCTATCTTGTCCAATATGAACAGGTGACTATCTTATGACCATTTAGTCAGTGGACATGCACCATGCTTCTCTCAATCCAAGACACCCCTGTTGATATACCATTTTTCTTATTGTTACACCAATTTTGGCCCTCAAAGCAATCAATGAGATTCCATATTTGTGTAGGTATCAAACCTTAGAAAAATAAGGCTTTGGAGGAAAGGGGCACTTCAGACCATGACAAAGATCTATAGTTCACTTTATTAGAGGGGACCTTGGATCCTTTAATAAAATGTCATTGTCTCAGAGATCTGTCTCAATGTCTTTTATTATAATTGGACAATAATTGTACACCAAAATGTACAAATATGTATACTTATATAAGATGTATGTATGTGTATGTACTGACTATTGAAATAAAAAACAATAGTTATTGACATTAAAAAGCCAGGAAATATAAGAAATCCTTTGTTTCCCCGAAGGACCCAGAAACAACAATAAATCCTACACACCACAAGAAAAGAAAAAAAAAAGTAAAACGCAGTGGTAGATACAAAGTGTACATAATACAACACTGTTGTGTTCTCTGAGGAGATGCACTAAATGTTTGCATGGATCAACCTAAGATGAATTCATCTTTAGGAGAAAGCAGATGGTTATATAGTGTGATTTATGAGTCAGATTAATCCCTAGAAAGAAAAAATAATCAATTGACAAAACAGTCTCCTGTTTTGCTTTATTTTTTTCTCACAGAAGGCAATTAAGATGACACCAGGAAGAAAAATATCTTGCCTCAACTCCTCCCAGAAATAAAGGCTAAAAAAGCAAAATAAATTCTATCCATAGAGTTTGAGAGCTTCTCCTTCTCTTCCTTTCTTTCTTCCTCCTATCTACTTTCTAAATTTAAATTGATCCTTCCCTTCCCAAAGAGCTGATAGCATGTCTCTTTGCTGAGTCAGTTTAGGGAGTGCTGGTGACTTTGCAGACAGATTGGCAAGCTCACGTGTCCCAGTAGACAAACAGTTGAGTTTCAGTACATTCCATCTAACTGACCGTGAGGTGATGGAAAAGAAAGCAGTATTTCCCAACTTCCCCTAAACTCTGCAACAACCTGTTGTAACCCCCAAATGAGACCCTGTTCCCTTCTTACTCACTTCTGAGGTGATGAAGAAGGAGCCTCTCACTTCCTCCCCTCCCCTTTCAGCCCACCAGCTGATAAAGAAGAGGAAGATGGAATGCTAGCTTGGGAACTGATGGTGCAGACAGCAGGCATTTGAAATATTTGTCTAGTTATTTTTATGGCTCTTCAGAAGGAATGCCAGCATCACGTCTCAGCTGGAGCATCTCCTTGGAAGGAGAAAGTCAGTTATAGTTGAGTGGGTTATGCCTGTTCTAGCCCTGGAGGGAAAAGCAAATGAATTTGGATGTTGAGCCACAGAAGTCTCAGCAAGAAATTATCAAAAGTGGCGTTGGAGGAGATAACCTTGGGGTGTTTGTGCTTGACCTCTGAGCTCAACACTCAACATGGAACAGTAAGAAAGAAAAATCAAATCCTATTCAATTAAACAAATATTTTTTACATGTCCACTTTGTGCCAGTTGTTGTTCTGAGTTCTAGGGTTTAAAAACATAAACAAAAACAACAAAAAAGTCCCTGCCCTCAAGTAGCCTAATTTCACCTAACTTGAAGGTGGAAACACAAGAGGGATATGATACATACAGGAAAGGCAATACATACAGGATGCCCCAAAGGTCTTAGCTTCTAACATTTGAGACACTGTGTGTGTGTGTGTGTGTGTGTGTGTGTGTGTATCTGTAGGAAAATAAATGAATGGATTGGTTTTCAAATTGATTTTAAGGATAGAACAGGGTTTATACCCCAGGTTCTTTTCAGTATAATTTGAAAATCATTGAGTATTTGAACATTTGGGGTATTTTGATTTATTAAGTTATGGAGTTTATTATTATAATATTATATTTTAATTGCAAATATAATATCTAAGATATGTTAAATTCAATTATATAATATTATTATATAATGCATACATTTATATCATATTTTATAATTCTATAATTATAATGTTGTTATGAATTGTATATTTATACATTATAATGTATAATCATATGTTAATATAGAAATAATTTTATAAATAAGTTTTATAGTAATTCTAGATTGTGATATAATATATATCACATTACATTATATTTATATTTTAGTTCAATCTAATATTTCGTTTGAAGAAATGCATATAGCGAGTGACTCATAAGTATCTAATGAATAACTGGACTTGAAATCTACTTAATTCAAGAAGAAATGCAGGCTCCTTCCCCCCCCCAAGTTTTCTTCCAATTTCAGATCCATGATCCTATGACTTAAGTAATATTCACTGACCACAAATGAAATTCAGGTGCAAAGGAAGGCTACCATTTCTGAACATTTCTATGAAAAAAAAATTACTAATGCAAGTTTAGAAAAAAAACTAGAATTCAAATGAAGTCTCTGAGTAAGGGCATCATCCTCATAGGAACACATCCTATTTCTCCTCTTTTAAGCAGAAGATGAATGATAATTACATCCCATGCAATGACTACGATATGGTCCATAGTGCACTTAGTGGTCAATAGATTGATTACAAGATCTCCCAACAAATTCTAGAAATTTCTTAGCCTCTGTGAAATGGAAAATCAACAACTAATTAAGAAAAACCTTCTTTTTGTGAATCCTCCTGGAATGCAAGATCTGCTAAGGAATCATTGAGGGATCAACTTCCACACTCTGGGGAGACAGCAGATGAGAGCTGGTGTGTAGCTTAAGTCCCATCTGCCAAAGGGCCCTCCTAACATCTCCCTTCAGAGTCAAGACATCATTACTCAGGAAACTGTGGGAGAAATTTTGTGAAATTTCTGGTCCATTGCTTAGTGATGTTTTCCCCCATCAATGCTCATTATCTCTTCCTGACTTTTTTATCTTTTCAGTAAATCAGTCAAGTATTTTTTAAGCATCTTTATATTTTAGAAACTGTTAGATACTGGGATTGTAAATACAAAGAATGAAACAATCTCTACTTACAAGGAATTTATATTCTAGCTGGGAGGAACATATATATATATATATATATATATATATATATATTATATATATACATACATATAAAGAGAGAGATGCAAAAATTTATATGTAAAATGCAACAAAAATATAAAATGAATAACTATAAATATGTGAAAATATTCAAATTCAAGGTAGTTTGGAAAGGAGAACATTATCAATGGAGGGGATGAGCAAATGCTTTATGAAAAGGATGGTGTTTGGGCTATTTCAAAAGAACAGAGGGACTTCATGAGGCAGAGTTTAAGGAAAGAGAAAACTCTGTTTTTGTTGTGCCAACTCATCCAGTCCTACAATGGACCATTGTTGGCCAAGTTTCCTTGCTTTCTGCACCTGTGTGGTAAATGCCTTGACAAGAGTTGGCAAATTTTACACAAATATTATCCACATTTCATCATAGTTCTCCTCATAGAATGGACAATGAAAGTATTATTTAGTTTGGGATTTGGTAAATTTTGCCTGAGACAGAATTAACTTAAAATGGGTCTGCTACTCCCACCTGAATATCAAGTCAAACTAATTTCTGTTTGACTTTAAATAGAAGACAGAAATAGATCCAATGATGTCACTAGGAAAACTCACAGTGAATCATAGTGGAGTGGAAAAAGCACCATACTGGTTGTTGTGCAGGAGTAGCTCTGCCACTAACAAATTGTCTAAGTCTAACGAAGTTACATAAGCTCTCTGGGTCTCAATTTCTCCCTTTATAAAATTACGGGGTTGGTTTAGATGATCTCTAAAGTTCCTTCAAGTGAACGTCAAACCTTCTGTGATGAAGTCTCATTTGAAGGAATCAAAGCTGTTTATACCAAAGAAGAGAAGATTGGAAGGGGGTCAGGGAATGGGATTTACTGATTTCAAGTGCTGGATTTATAGAAATTGGGAATTATTCTGCTTGATTCTCATAGCTAGAACCTGAAGCAACAGGTTGAAATTGCTGTTAGATTTTTGATCCGTAAAAAGGAAAACATCCTAATAAGGAAAGGGGTCCATAAATGAAATGAGGGCAGTGAATTCCTTGTCAATGGGAACAAACCACTCACCTGAGGAGATAGAAGGAGAGACTCTAATGAAGTATGTGTTTGACTCCATGATTTCTGAGGTTTCTTTCTCCAATTCTGAAATTCTGGGAAATTACAAGGCTGTGGCAGAGAGTTGTATCTGAGCCTAGGGCCTATGGCTCCAGATCCAGCCTACCTTCCATTATACTATCAACCTCCAAGGCCAGGATCTAATTCCAAACTCAGACCTTCAGATCACTTGTATTTCATTGATCTCAAACCTACTTAGGCCTGTGGAATCCTTTTTAGGGACATTCGTGGCATATCATTTTTTATCCTTTCCTCATTCTCATCTTATTCCTATCAAAACTGATATCCAGAAACATGTAGTCATCTACCCTCCAAACACAATATGCTTCTGATGAAAATTCTACTATCAAGAGTCCTTCATGTTCAAAGTATAAACTGAATAGACTGGAGGAACATTAATGAAACACTGTTTTACCATTCCTTCTTTCCTTCCTTCCTTTGATGGTCTTCTTCTTAGCAAAAAAAAAAAAAAAAAAGTATGAAGAATTTGGATTTGAGGTCAGAGGACTTTGATTCAGATCCAAGCCCTTACCCTTATTACCTATAAGATCTTGGGCAAGTAATCTTCCCTATTTGGTTCATTCATCTGGAAAACAGTCTGATCTAGATGATATCAAAGATCCTTTCCAGATCTTGTTGTTCAGTCATGTCTGACTCTTTGTGATCCCATTTGGGTTTTCTTGGCAAAGCTACTAGAATCGTTTGCCACTTCTTTCTTTAGCTCATTTTGCAGATGAGAAGACAAAAGCAAACAGAGCTAAGTGACTTGCCCAGGGTCACACAGACAGTAAGCATCTGAGGCTGCATTTAAACTAAAGTCTTCCTGACTCCAGGTCTGGCCCTCTATCTAGATGCCGCTAGACCTAGCTGCTTGCAGATGAATGGATGAAATAAAATAATTCTGTATCTGGCACTGGTATTTATTGACTGACTGACTATGATCTCTCAGTTTCCCTCTAGTTCTAAATCCAAAGATCCTATGGAGTTGAAAGGTCTTGTCAACCTCTCCTGCCAACAGAATCTAATTGGTCTCTAGATTCAGGAATTTATTTGTCTTCACAAAAAGAATCAAGAAAGCAGAAGGGGTTTGGGTTGCCATTGTTTATTTATATCCACATATCTACATGTTAAACAAAGTAATCTCCAACAAGTGGGAATGATCACTCAACAAAAGATGTGTTCTCACCAAAGGGGTCCTTTTCTCCTTTGACATTTTAGTTCAAAAATATAACATCAAAGGGGGTACTGAAGAAATCAGATTTGGATCTTTGCTGCTGCAAGTAGATAATATGGCTCTCCTACTTTCTCCTGAGAAAAGGGTAGGGTGGTTTAAAAATTTTTAGAATCGCATTTCTTACCTTAGAAAAAGATGAAAGTGAACGCCCTGGTTTCCTTTATAGGAAAAACAAGAAAATGGAGGAAAGAGGTAGCTTTTTTTTTCTTTTGGTTTGGTAACAGTTTATTTTAACCCAGATGCTTTCTCCTTTTGTAATTCAGGATCACTTGTGTTTTTAGAAGGGCTGCCAATACTGATAGGTTTCCTTGGCCGGGACTTAAGAGCCAAGGCTAAACACAGCTGTCTGGTGCCTGCTATCCTTGGGAGTCCAGCAGGACCTGAACAAGTAAAATAAACTCTGCTGAGGCAGTAGGCCCAGGGTCTCTTGAACCAAAATTAGCATAAATGGGCATAAAGTCAAAGAAGCCGCAGTTCCTCCCTCCACAAGCCTCAAGGTCAGGGGCAAACTGGGGACATGCATTTTAAAAATATAAGTAAATTATTTATACTATTGTTACCATGAGAAAGTAAGGGACCCAAACCCTGTACTCTAAAGCACTAGGATATCATTAGAACAAATTGTCTAGGTCAGCAATCCGTTTTTTG
Source organism: Macrotis lagotis (assembly GCF_037893015.1). NCBI lineage: Eukaryota > Metazoa > Chordata > Mammalia > Peramelemorphia > Peramelidae > Macrotis > Macrotis lagotis. The sequence goes on from NC_133663.1 coordinate 92,835,445, forward strand.
TCAGATAAGCTCTATTTGCGATAAATGTTTCGTTTGCTGGGAATTCCATTAGCACACTAAAGTCCAAATCCCACTTAGTCCATTTGAAGGTTTCATATTTTGAGGTTGGATATTTCAGGCTAAATGTTATCATCCCAACTATCCATGTGATTAGATGTGCTGAAATTGAAAATTCTTTGATAAAGTCTTGCTTTGGACACTTTCAGACTTGTGGGACCAGAAATTGGCATTTTATCCCTTGAGATCTCAGCTTCCTCATTTACACGTAACCTCCATGATTGAGCTTCCCACCTGATATGAAGGGCCCATATCGACTTTGGAGACCTCTTATTCAGCTGGTTTATTGCCTCTCCTCATATGACTGTGGAGTATAAATATCTGACACTCTTCTAGGGTAGCCCCTTAAAGAAATAAAGACTCACAAGTCTTAATCTTGTTTTATTTAGAAGTTAATGGAAACAAAAAAAGAGAATAATCCTTCCCTCAGAAACCAAAACATACTTACCATCTTAAAGTACTACGCTGGGTAGTCAAGCATGGACAGTCAAGGATAAGCAAGATTTGTTCCTAGTAAATAATGCTTCCCTCCACAGGTCTTTTGTCTGTGCCATGCTACTTGATGCCTATAGCCTATACTATTCCAAGAAGACATCTCTATAAATCCTTATACTTCTAACCCTATAGGTTTCTTTTCTCATAGCAAGTGGTAAGGGCTCTTCTCTCCTCTGCCACCCCCTACTTTCTAGGGCTAATTTGCTCATTGCTTTCCAAACTCAAGCTTTCTTCCAGTAGATGATCATCATCAACCATTTGTTTTTTGTTGAACTGCTACTTCATGTTCTTTGTAATGAGGTCCCTCTTCAATAGATGGCATTGTTTCCTCTTCCCTAGAGGACCAATTATTTACCTTGGCCTATTCCTGTGTAGGACAAGTAAGCTTTCTTTTTGTGTATGATTGCCAAATTGTCTGACATCCTTCACATTGAAAGAAGGTAGGATGTAGAGATTATGGGAATTTTTCCCAATACCTCTGGATATCTCCCTTACATTGTTCAAGGGAGTTTCTATAATTCTATACAGGTTTTTGTTATTGTTCAATTGTTTCAAGTCATGTCTGACTTCATGATGAAGAGTATTTTTGTCAGATAAGCTCTATCTACAATAAATATTTAATTTACTGAGGATTTTTATTAACACACTGAAGTTCAAGTACTTCTTAGTCCATTTGGAAATTAGATATTATAGACTAAGTACTATAATCCTAGCTATCCATGTGATTAGAAGTTTTCTTGGCAAAGATGTTGAAGTGGTTTAGCATTTCCTGCCATTTCCTTCTCCAGCTCATTTTACAGATAAAGAAACTGAGGCAAATAGAATTAAATGACTTGCCTAGGGTCACACAGCTATTAATTGTCTGAGACCAGATTTGAACTCAGATCTTCCTGACTCCAGGTCTGACACTCCAGGGAGTTGCCCTCTTTTCTTGCTTACAATAAGACAATACCATTTGCTTCTATTCCATGCATAAATTGTAGCTATTCTTACTCCTAGTAGATGTCATTGGTAACTATACCTTGTTAGTGCTTTTCTAAAGCTCTTCCAATGCTTCCAGCAAGAGGAAATCTCTTCAGAGTTATAACTTCCCCAGGTATCAGGGTTCAAAGGAAGACTTTGACTATCTCAGAGATCAGAGATTCTTAACCTGGAGTCCATGAACTTTAAAAAATAATATTTTGATCATTCTAATTCAGTATAATTTATTTCCTTCATCATCCTATATACTTTTAAGAACATTATTCTGAGAAGGGGTCCATAGAATTTACCCAATTGCCAAAGGGGTCCATAACATAAAAAATTGGTTAAGACCCTATGTTCTAGATTATCCTTCTAGCCCTTTCATCTTCCATATTCTCCTATGGCACATGGATTAGGCTATTCAAATTATCTTAAACAGCTTCTAGGAAGAAGGAGAGATGGTACCAGCTTACAATAGGGATAGTTACCTAGAGACCAGGAAGGAGATGGAATTTGTGATTACTTAAAAATGAGAAATTATTGTATTTGTGCTACTAGTCACTAAGGTTTTTCGTAATGGAAGTGATCTGCTAAACTTAAAGTGATACATCAATAAAATTAACCTCATTATTATGATAAAATATAAAAATTAAAAATTAAAATATAAAAAAATATCTTGTTTTGACCTAAGTTACACAAGAAAATCAGATAACAGGAGAAAGTGGGTCAGCTGGTTGTTTTGTTTTAGTCTTCATAATCTATGTTATTCTTCACTGGCTCTATTCATTGGATAATTAATGATTTCTTTTTTCCATTTTGTTCTCTGTATTCTAACAGAAATAAGTGAGTCTTGGTTTAACAAGGTATCCTATCCCAAAATCTGTTTTTAATAGATTGTTTTATTTTTCCAAAAGGCGTTCCAATCATTTACTCATTATAAAAGTGGGATTCACAAACAACAGGTAGGTAGCCACTAGTTCCAGAAAAAGAGGGACTGGATGTGGGTGGTAGCTGACACATAGGAAATACAGGTCATGTGACGGAGACTGCAAGATAAATATGGAAAGAAAAACAATACTAGACCCCATGGGTGTCATCCCCAGTCCAAGAAAATAAGCAATATGTCACAGCCAACCTCATTCTTTTTACAGAAACTGTAATTGGTCACTAGAGGCAATGGCAAAAGCCAATCTGGGTTGTGGTGATGAATATTTGACTCTGTTCTTAATGTACACCTGCAGCTCTTGGCTTGTCATTGCCTCATCTGAGCATCTCTACAAGAAAGAAACTACAAATCTGTGTGTTTTTTATTTAACAAACTCTGTTTCTGTAGGAGAGGAAATGTTCTTAGAAGTGAATAAAATTCTGGCCTTTCCTAGGCCTAGAAAAAAAAAGAATTTAAGAGGTAACCATGGTATAGTAGTAAAATGAACTCTGTTGGGGAAGTCAGGAGACTAGGGTTCTCCTTCTGTTAGAGCTACCCCCTAATTGCCTGTGCAACCCTTGGGAAGTCATTTGACATCAGTTTCATTTTCCTTATTTGTTACCTGAGGAATTTGGATTAGATCAATGATCGCTAAGGTTTCTTTCTGCTCTTGAAATTCTTTGATAATGACTGTTCACAAAACTTTTTATAAGCAAGTGTTTCTGGCAAGAAGGATGGCATCTGCTGCTAATGACAATTAGTGTCTTGGTTGTTTTATGTACCTTTCCCATTTCAATTGCTTTCATCCAGCTATGAGGGTTTCTATTTTAAACCAATATCAAATCATTTTCCATTGACTTGCAATGTGACCTTTGGAAAATGATAATCTGTCTGGGCCTTGGTTTCCTTAAAAGAAAAATTAAGAAGTTCAATTGGAAGATCTCTAAAGCTGCTTCCAGCCATAACATTCTATGTTGGCAGGTGATTTTCCAAAGGTACTCTGGCCTTTTTCTTCCTATTCAATTCTGGGCTTTGGAGAATTGTAAAGTTATTTTCACTATTCTATTCTTCTCTCTGGAGCAAAGATTCACCTCTTTTTTTACAGCCTGATACAGACTAAATCATAGCCTATTACAGTCTATGAAGAACTAAAATACTGGATCACACAAAGATCAAGGTCAAAGTTAGGGCTCACCCTTCCTCATTTCTTTCACAACTCAGTTCAGGTTCATGAAGTCTTTATTAGTCTCCCAAATAACTAGTGATCTCCTTTACCAAGACCCTCGCATTCATTTTGTAAATATGTGTTATATATGGGCATGTGTATCTGTTATCTCCTTTAAAAGAATGTAAACTCTTTAAGGACAGAGGCTGTTCTACTTTATGCTTTGTTGTTCATTTGGTTGATGGTGGGTATGAACCAATACACTACAAGTAAGACATCATACAAAAAGACTGATGTAAAGGATAAACTCAAAGAAATGTAGGAAAGCAAAAAGAAGGTGCGTCAGCCATGTGGCAAAACAGCAAAGGACAACTGATAGATTATTGTCCATATGATTCACTGGTTCCCTCATATGACACCAAGAGAAATGAGGAAGGTCCTCAGGTTGATGGGTAGAAACTTTATGGTGAACTTATGGGAGAATACAGATGAGCCTCACACAGGATAGTCATTGATTAATTATGATCTGCATCCATTGGAAGATTAGAGTATGATGGCTATTTAAGTCCTAGAACCATTTTGGGGGAAACTATTACAACCACCACCACCACCACTACAACCACTCGCACTACCACTCCCACTCCCACTACTTCTACTACTACTACTACTACTACTACTACTACTACTACTACTACTACTGCTACTACTACTACTATGACATTTACATAAAACTAAATAGTTAACAAAGAAGCAGGAACTGTTCTGTTCTGTTCTGACTCCAATGTGTTTATTTAAGCAAATCCCTTATTTCTTCAAGCCTCAGTTTCCTCATCTAAAAATTGGAGTATTTATTTTTATATTTTTAATTATTTTATTTCATTTTAAAATTAGCTTCTTTTTCATTATCTGTACATATTATCTTTTTGAATCCTGTATTTGTCATCTAACATATTATATTCTCTCTCAGCTTTGTGTCATATGTAAGTTTAGCAAGTATATCTTCCATGACTCATTCAAGTCATCAGTATAAGACCAAGGACAGATTCCAAGGGAACTTCACTAGAGATATTTCTCCAAATTGATATTGAACCTTTAATGAAAATATTTTGTGTCTGGCTGTTCAATGAATTCTAAATACACTAAAATGTATTTTCATTTAGTCCAATATCTCTCTTTTTAAAATATTTTATTTTTAATTCATTGAATAAAACAAGCATTTCCAAAACATAATATATTTTTTTTAAAAAAAGATATTATTGTCTTCCCTAACTGACTACTGGGGAATCCACTGACTTAAAAGATGAGAAAAACCAAGTACAATACAAATTAAAATACATATTTACAGTAAATCTGGTGCAACTATTCTCTCTTCCCCATATTACTGAGTTGTTAATTATCTTGGATGGATTCCTATTGGAAATTTCCAAAATGTGAAATAAATAAAATTAAAAACAGGTAGGAACTTTCAGTAAATGACTCTTGTTGGCTTTAATTAGGACTTTAAGCCAGTTTACTTTGTGATCCTACTGAGCTGTGCTCTGGCCACTAGTTAAAGCATTTTGATTGTTATGGATGAATTCTATGATGATGACAAAGCTGTTCAAATTATCATCAATAAGCCATGTGGCTCTTCTTTTTCCATTAGTTTAGAGACTGTTCATGCTTGTCAGAAGTTTCTCCACTCAAAAGACAGTCAGTGTGAGGGACATTTTCAAAGTTTACGGTCAGTATACAAGACAGACTTCCCTGAAAACCAAGGTGTCCCTGCAGTCACCAACATTCTGACTCAGCAGGAATCTGTGAGGATGGGGAATTCTGAAATGGTTATTGCAACACATTACTGGCAGGGCAGAGAATAACATTGGCAGCAATACATGCCAGCCAAGTAGTGTCTCAGGCTCTGATGAAGGAGAGAGACTGAACAGAAGCAAAGTCTTGGAATCACACTCCCTATGGGCAGACAGACTTGCTGAGATGCCTAATTTCACCTGTAATTTCAGTGTAGAGATTCTACCAAGCAGAAATTGTGATTTAGAAGACGTGCTCACTTTTCAAGGTCTTTTCTGTTTTGACACTCCTATAATAGAATCAGCTTGGGCCATAGACAACAATAGCAGACATAATTAAGAGTAGATAATTGACCATTCAGAACCACAAAAGATCTTGACAGGTTGGAACAGCATTTGGGAACAAACCAATAGTCTTCAGCCTTTGGATGGGGCTTGTTCATACTTAATATATTTTGGATGATTTGGAATGGAATGGCAAGAGATATGATAAAATAATACAATGGAAATTATACTAGATTTGGAGTAAGCCAGACCTGATTAGGTATGACTTTGGATAAGTCCCTCATCCTCTTTGGATCTCAGTTTTCTCATCTGTAAAATTAGGGGATTAGAATAAATGATCTCTAAGATATATAGAGAGAATCTATTATTCTATAATCATCTGAAATGCAACTGTGAACTGAACTGGATTACAGTGGCTGGCATGGTGGTCCATGCCTGTAGTCATTGCAACTAGAAAAGGTGATGATGCAGTTGGGAATTCTGAGCTATAGTAGGTTAAAGCCAACCAAGTGTCCACACTAAGTCTAAGACCAATTTAATGAACCCTCTAGAAGGAAGAGTTGGGTAACTAGATTTGACCCATCTCAGAACTGGAGATCAAATCTTTCATTGTGATTAACCTACATTGCTGCTGTTGTTCACTCATTTCAATATATCTGACTCTTTGTGGAGTTTTCTTGGCAAAAAATATTCACTTGCCATTTTCTGATCTAGCTCATTTTGTAGATGAGGAAACAAACAGGGCTGAGTCTCTTGCTCGGGGTCACATAGCTAGAATCTGAAGTCAGATTTGAACTCAGAAAGATGAGTCTTTCTGACTTCAGGTTGGGCACTCTATCCACTACCATCTAGCTGCCCATCAGCTCATGACTGAGTATTATATTTCCAGCCTGAGGGATAGAGAGAGACACAATCTCAAAAAAAACAACAAAATAAATAAAGAAGACTAGAATTGAATACATAATAATACACTAAGGAAAGGAAAACTACATAAACATATGGAGAAAAGTTTATTTTGTGTCCCAAAGGTCTCAGATGTCACATAGGACTGTGAACGATCCTGGGATGTATAAGTGGAAAATGTGAACTAGTCTATCCATTTAGTACAAAGCAGTACAAAGCAGATCCTCTCTTAAGCACCAGTGGTTTCTGGCTTCTTTCACAGAGAGAACTTGGCAAGAACACAGAACAAAGCAATAAAGATGATTAAAGTATTGCAAAATCAAGCCTACAAAAGGTGATGCCCCTTTCTGATTTTGACAATTTTATTAGTTAAAAGGAGCATAAAAAGGACAGTTGTGAGAAAAAAACACTGAGAAAACATCACAGGAAAAACTCTTAGAGGAGAGATGGATGAAATTTCTTGTTTCTCAGCATCTAATTTACATCCAACTGATATAAGAACTTTAAGGTTGTTAACTAGGGACTATGCTAACTGTCTGGGGAGTATGGAACAGGTGTGTTTGCTTCAATGTGAATTAACTAGCAGAAACAGATTTGGGTTTTTCACCATAAGATAAAAATGAGCCATTCTATAAAAGAGAATCTGTTTTAAAGCAGTAGGGATGATTCAGAACAGACCTCCAAACGAATCAGAACAGTCTTCAGAACTGGGATCATAATTTACCTCTGTTCAGATCTTAGGAATACTACTCAGAGGCTCCTAGAAAGAGGAAATAGAGGAGGAAGGTGTTGTTCTTTCCTTTTTTTGTCCCTACAGTGCCACCTAAAACCTGAGAGAGATGGAAGCCCCTCACTCTCTTAGCCAAGACAGTTGACAGGAGAAGGTCTGCATTTTTGTCTTTATATTTCCCACCCCTGCTTCTGTCATTTTCTCTGCAAAGGTAATATCAGGGTTTTCTATTTTACTGAAAGAACACATACTACCTGAGACTGGCAAATGAAACCAATCTTGAAAAGCTCAAAAACTCCCAGACGAAGGGTTTTTTGGTTGCCTAGGAATGCTGTGTTGGGACAGCTAAGTGGTACAGTGGATAGAGAAACCTGTTTGGAATCAACAAGACCTAAGTTCAAATGTAACCTCATGCACTTACTAGCTGTGTGCTACTGGGTAAGTCACTTAACACTGCTTAGATTTCCTCATCTGTAAAATGAACTGGAGAAGGAAATGGCAAGAAAACCCCAAATAGCATCATGAAGAATCAGAAACAAGTAAACAATAACAGTTGCTCAAAGTCCTTAGCAATGCTTCAACCACACAGATAAAAAGCAGTCTTCAGGAAAGAGTACCAGAAAAAAAGTGAGGAGTCCCAGAAGAACAGCCCATCCCAGTGGTGACTTGTCCTGCATACTGCTCCTGAAGAATTCAAAGGGCATCAAGGCATATGTCCAGAGTTGTGAGTTCTAGACACACATGTTCTATACACATATGTCTTCCTGCTAGTTTAAGTTGAGATTACTCCCCCTACCATCCCCTTACTAAGTGCTTTCATTGGAGGAAGCATGTGTTCCTAGTTTATGAGTAAAATATTATTATTATTTAATTAATATTAATTAATCTAATTATAATTATAAAATTAATTTAACAATAATATTAATATTGATTTACTTAATAATATTAATTAATTAATCTTGGCTTTTTGTTTAATACATATTTCTGAATAAGATGTAATGATATCATCTTAGTTGATTTGTTAAGCCCCATTCCAGGGGGCTCAGGAGCTCCAGTTATGAATAGCAAATGTTAATTGTCTATACCACAATTGCTCTTAGGATTCTAAGAGTGAGTTTTAGCAATGGACGTACATGAATTCAAGTGAGATGAATGTGCTAATGCAGTCCAGAAAGAGAAGACAAATATTGGGTTTAAGATGTCACTTTCACTAACTACACCTATAAAGGAGGATCTAAGTGATGGGTATTTTAATGCCAAATTCAAGGAAAATTGCAGGGAAACTAATGAGTGTTGCAAGCTATTGACAATCTTACATCTTAGAATAATGATTATCATACTGTCTCAAAGAACACATAAAAAACTGGACTAAATATTATTGCATTAGGCATATGAGAAAGCTTCCCTGGTAGAGAAAGTTTTTGAATTTTAGAATTGATGAGTTATTGAAGAAGTCATGATATCTTCTTTCCTGTTTTAAATTTTTTTAAAAAATCATTATTGATCCAGGTATGTTTCTGCCTAAAGGTAGAGGTATGAGGATGACCTCAATGTTGATTAATGCTCTATGATTTTTAGAGTTCTAAATTCTTGGGAGGAGATATCATCCAATCAGAACTCCAAATTTTCTCCTATCATCTCCCTCCCATTATATTGTTTTCCTAACCCTTCTGCCCTTCCACCTCACCCTTACCATATCTCCAAACCCAACTATGGTTTGTGAGAATATTGCAATTGTCCAAGTTATAACATGGAGCTCCCATTGGTGTTTTTCCTATCCTTGATTTGTCTTGTGGCTTCCATTAAAAATGTGGAATATGCTGCCCATTTTTCCAGAAAAAGTGCTTTGGATGAGCAATCTCTCCCTAAGTACCAAATGTTATTGTCATTCTATTTGGTTGGATTTTGTCTTTGAATTCCCCACTCTACCTCTATCTACAAAGCCAATATAGGTTCCTTTTGATCTCTAATTACAACCTATTTTCATAGTTTTCTTTGGCTATAAATTTAGGCCGTATTTTTTAAAAAATGATGTCTGCTGGATAAGTAGATGCTGGGTTGAAATTCAACTTGAGTTCCTGAGGAGGGAGGGCAGGATTATTTTTGGAAATTCCCTTGAAGCTTCCTAATGAATAGTGAAGTCTAGGGTCAATTAAGTTTCCAGAAAACACTTGAGAATCTGGTCCAAAGCTGAACTAGGATCTTTTTCAAATTGGCATTTAAGACTGAGCCTTAAAATCACACCTTTTCACATCGCAATTTACACACTTTGGATCCTGGCTCCGAAAGTAAATCTAATCTTTAAAATGTGTCTGGTGAGTCTAAAAAATACCCTATGACTCATCTAACAAGCCAATAGGTCATCTTGGCTGGCTGCCTGTGCCTGTCCACACTTTGAATCCCTGGGGTATGTCAGTTTGCTATGGGGAAAAGCTTGCTGGGAAGATGTGCTTCCTACTTTTGTCCTCCGCATCTTTTTGAAAGATACTTTTGCTTAATCAAGGAAACTCTATTGTATGAGCTCCTGAAGCCTTTCTTGATTTCTCTTAATGGTAATGCTTTCCCTGAGCTTATGTCATATAATTTCCTCTCTGTTTCTTGCTTGTACTTAGTTGCTTGCATTTTAATTCCCCATTAGAATGTAAGTTTCTTGAGGGTAAGAATCAGTGGTAGAGGGCCAAGCAGACTGGTAGTCCAGGAAGGCAGAAGAGTTAGTGAATGGAGGGGAACAGACTCCCCAGAGTCAGCAAGAGAAATAGCTTTATGGCAAGAGTACCAAACCTAGAATGCAGAAAACCCAACTCTGACGTTTTCTGGCTATCTGACCACAGACAAGTAAGCTAGCACCTTTGAGACTCAGTTTCTTCTCCTGTAAAATGGCAATAATGATAATATCAATTCTTACCATAATTTATTTTGGGGTGAAAATTGCAGATGAACTATTAATCACCATGCAGGACTATGGATATAGCATTTTTATCTGAACAGCTTCTGAGTCAATCTTTCATACCCAGATACCCCTCTTTGGAATACCCTACCTGATGGTATGGAGTCTCTTTTTAAGGTCAGCTTCTTATTTCTATCAGTTACTGCCTTCCTCACTACACCTCATCAGACTGGTTTCAGCTAACTTGATTGCCCCTTACCATTCATGCCTTTTCCCTGACTTTATCTTGAATTTCCCTGTGTATTTCTTGTTTGTATATAGTTGTTTGAGTGTTGTCTAGTAGAATGTGACCTTCTTGAGAGTAAGAATTGGGTTTTTTGTTGCCTTTCTCTGTGTCCAGTGCATGTTAAGAAGGGGAAAAGGAAGGAAGGAAGGAAGGAAGGAAGGAAGGAAGGAAGGAAGGAAGGAAGGAAGGAAGGAAGGAAGGAAGGAAGGAAGGAAGGAAAAAAACTTATTGTGTGGTCCTACTAAGCTGGGCCTAGACTATAATCCTGAGCACAGAAAGAAAGAAGAAAGAATTCATTTATTAATTATCTACTCTAAACCAGGCAGTGTCCACAGTTCTTTTTAATATTATTATCTCATTTGATCCGCACAATACTCCTGGGTGTTTTATCCCTATTTTACAGTTAAGGGCATAGAGGCAGACAGAAGTCAAGGGACCCCCAGTCTCCTATCTAGAAAATGTCTAAGGCCTCATTTGAATCTCAATCTTCCTGCCTCTGCCTCTAACCATGAGGACCTTGCAGTCGCCTTTCCTAGGGTAGAGAGGTGGGGAATGGAGGGTACTGATGTTATAGTGTGAGCAGTAACAGAGAAGAAGGGATACATTATATTAAAATGTTGGCTGGTATGCCCTGATTTTAAATTTATTCCATTGAATAGAACTGTTCATTTTCATGTCCTTATTAATGGTCTTCAATTTTCCCTAAAGCAAAAAGCTGGCACGATATCCTTTTTTTCTGAAGGAGTGTATAGAACATGTGGCAGACTGCCAATAGTATGCCCCAAGGCAGTTAGACCCCAAAGCTTCTTAACTCTTAAGATTCCTTGAGCCGACTCCATGTGTTCCTTCTATTCAGGCTTTGGCTTAAGGTCATTACTTGAACAATGTTATATCAGAGACTCAGACAAGTGGGCACTAAGAATTCTTCAGCAGGTCTTTGTTCTTGAAGGTTTCTGAGTTCTCTTCACTCCTGGGGTGGGACTGGGAAACAATTCTGACAGAGAAGGACTGCACTGTCAACAGACCAGCCTCATGTGGTGGGAGCAGTCTACCATCCTAATGCCTTAGTTCATCAAGGCTACAAAACAGGAGATCTCTCTTGAACAGATGAGTTCAGTTATCAGAGCAGGTAATATGAAATTATAAGTAACCAGGGACTAAACTCAGAAGTTGTAACTCAGGGACAAACCAATTAACTACATTTTTTCCTTCTTGTGTTATTTTATTTTATTTTTTTCCATTTACATTCAAAGATCACTATCAACATTCGTTTTTGTGTTAGCTTTTGAGTTCTGCATTTTTCTATAACCTTCCCTTCCCTCCTCCCTCCCCATGACAGTGAATAATCTGATATAGGTTATATATGTACAGTCATGTTTACCATATTTACAAAACACATTTTTCTCTTCTTCCATTAAACCATTGTCATTCTAGCAGCTGGACAAAAATTGTCACAGATGATGCATCTTCAACTATAAAATGATGTTGAATGGATGAATTAAAAAATACTAAGTGCTTACTGTGTACAAAACATTGTGTTAGACTCTGGAGTGTACAGTACAATACAAGTGAGACTGTCTCCAACCTCATAGTCCAGTATGGGGAGGCAACACAGAAACAAGTGTGTTAGTCCTGTGCAGGTGTTTTCATCTCGGAAGTCACAGGGATGATGAGTGAGACAATAAGGCAGTCATTTGACAGACCATATCCAGAAGTAATGGCGATGGAGCAGCTAGGTGGTGCAGTGGATAAAGCACCGGCCCTGGAGTCAGGAGTACCTGGGTTCAAATCCCGTCTCAGACACTTAATAATTACCTAGCTGTGTGGCCTTAGGCAAGCCACTTAACCCCATTGTCTTGCAAAAAAACCTAAAAAAAAAAAGAAGTAATGGTGATATAGATTTGATTCCTCTTCCTAGAAGAGGAGGAAAGGGGGAGGGAGAATATATGGTGACTTTAGTGGATAGCGGGAAGATGGACAAAGTGAAATAGTCTGGGTTGGGGCTGAATGAGGAAAATAAAATTTCCACTAATTATCTTATAGAACTATTGCATAGAAAATGCTTCGTAAAGCATTATTTAGAGGGAAGTCATATGAACTTGACCTAGAATGTAAGAATGTAACACATGCAACTGCACAATTTCTGTAAAACTTGTTTCTAGGCAGGAGCCACTCAAGCACATTCTCAAAATAATGTCAACATGGTTGTCTGTTCAGCCAAGATGGCAGAGAGAAGACAGGCACAGTTCTAAAATCTCCTGATCTTTTCCCATATATGATATGAAACAAACCTCTTAACAGAAATCCCATCAACAAAATCCAGAAAAGAAAGCCAGGAGAAACAACATGGTGGTCAAAGAAAAAAATAATAATAATAAAGTAGCTAACATTTATATAGCACTAACATTTATATAGAGTGTCGGGCCCCATAGAATCATGTTATAATTTTTTCTAATTTGATTCTCACAACTAACCTGGGAGATAGATGCTATTATTTTCTCCATTTCAGGAATGAGGAAACTGAGAAAGACAGAGGTCAAGCTGCTTGTCCAGGGTCATACAGCTAGTAATCGTCTGAGTAAAGATGTGAACTCAAGTGTTTCTAAATATAGGTCAATCACTCTATTCACTGAACCATCTAGTTACTTCAACTTTCCTTGTGATACTAAATCCATAACTATATCACTATCTCTATCTCAACCTATTTCTGTATCTATAGCTATGTGTATCTATATCTATGTGCCCATGTCCATATCTATATCCATATCTCTATCTCTATATCTATATCTGTAGGCAATGTCTTTGAGATGGGAAGAATGATTTGTTGTTAATTATTCAAAATATTTTCTCCTTGCCTTTTTCCACTGCTTTTTCCTTCTGTGAAGTCATTCCCAGGGATCTTCTCAGTATGGTGGGGGAGGGAGGGTAAGGAAGGTATCTGAAGTTTTATCATTGATTCAAGGTGAGGGTGTCAAATACTCATACTAGGCTCTTCTCTAGAGATGGGAGACATGAACTCAGTCTCAAACTGTCATGTGCAGCTCTTGGGAGAATTCTCTGAGAATACCATCATCATCATCATCATCATTATCATCATCATCACTGAGATTTTTCCCCTCAATTTGTACTTGAGCTCTAAGTTACCCAGGATTCAACTGTATCCCTACATGTGGACATCCAGAAAAGATTAACATGGCTTCTAAGTCCTTGGATCCCTTTCCAGTGATTCAGCTGTCATGGCTAACATCTGGCACTCAAAGCTACAAACTCCCTGAAGCCTTACCTGGTCCTTCACTCCCACATTCTCCCACATATTGAACTGTGAATCTTCCAAATAATAAGTCATCTTGACATTCATGTAACACAGTGCTGATTGCAATTTTAATCTTGCCTAAATATTGTGTGTTCTAATTCTGTCTATTGTGTGATCTAATCTTTGGTTCCTACATTAGGTGAGTTACTCCACCTGAATCCCACATTCAATTCTTAGGAGTGGTTGGAACCAGCATCTGACCAAGGATAATGTAATTCTTGTTAACTGGCCCAGAAGAACCTCTTGTTATCTCAACTTTGACAGTGGTTGGGAGTGAAAAAATGCACTAAAGAAGAATTATGAAAAATATTCAGCAAGGCAAAAAATTCAAGATGAAGAGAGAACCATTCTGAAAACCAGACAATCATCTTATAGCTTGGAAAAGGGGATAATGGTGGGTATCCCAGTGGTTACAACCTCAAATAGAATCAGGAACCACTGATCCATACCTAAGAATCATGGCAGGCTTCAAATTGACTTCATTTTAAGATGGAAGATTATCTCTATTTTATTGTATTCTTATTTATTTTGTCTAATATTTCCCAATTACATTTTGATCTGATTAGGAACTCATTCAGCAGTTTTGTGGGTCACATATGGACCAATGCTCTCATGTTCAACCCTTTTGGCCTAGAATATCTAAGATAACATAGCCTCTAGAACTTAGAGAACAGATTTAAGGGCAGGACAATAAAACAGAAAGGTCAATCTCACCATAAGAATAATACTCCATCATGCAACCCAGAAAAAGAGATGTTAGTATTGCTGAAGGATGAGTGAAGAAAGGAGTGGATACACAGTGTCCAGGGCCCTACACTCTCTAAATGAAAATCTCCCCTAAATTTCATTTCCCATGTTGTCCAAAAAATCCTTGGTATTGAGACAATGGACAAAGAATATTTTTATACCATGGGCAAGTCAATTGTCATCTCTATGGTCACTGTTCTTTTATTTTTAAAATGTAAAGTGAAGGACTTTAATTAGAAAATCTCTAAGGTCCAGATCTAGCTCACAATCTCATGGTAGCTCCTATGATATCCATACATTCTTTCGTCTCCCTTTCCTCACCTCCATCCCAAAAGAAATTTATGCATTCATACACATATGAACCTCTTTAAATGACTAGGGACATATTTAATGAATATGTATGCACAAAAAACTAAAATATAATTCAACTACTTTGAGGAAATTTCAGCTGAATATATTATATATATATTAATCTGCTAAAAAGTATTTTTATGCAATTTGGATTAATTAAAATTAAATTAATTGAAAGTATAAAAATATAGTCATATATACTCTCACAGAATCCTCTCTCCAAAGAAGAAAATTCCCACAACTCCTTTGCTTTTATACCTATCAGTATATATATCAAAAGATCACAAACACTTCTCTCATAGGGTATGACAAGTATGCCCAAGTTTCATTTTCTCAATAAAATCTAGCGTCTTTATGATTTGTTCTTTATCTCCTCCTCAAATCTGAGGGGGAGAAATTGTACCCTCTACCCTCTTCCCATGCTAGATAGGAAATTAGATTATGTCTGTTCTAGGGCTACACTATATATAAAGGTCAGATTCAACTCAATCCAAAATTATTTAATAAATGCTTACTCTGAGCAAATACTGTGCTAATTGTTGGAGCTACAGTGACAAAACCAAAACAGCCCTTGCCCTCAAGGAAGTTACATTCTACTCAGCTGATATAACATGTATTCCAATAAGCATACTATCAGAAAAACTGGAGAGAGAGGGAGGGAGGGAGGGAGGGAGACAGACAGACAGACAGACAGAGACAGAGAGACAGAGACAGACAGAGAGGGACAGAGAGAGAGAGAGAGAGAGAGAGAGAGAGAGAGACAGAAACAGAGAGAGAGAGACAGAAACAGAGAGAGACAGAGACAGAGACAGAGAGACAGAAAGACAGAGAGAGACAGAAACAGAGAGAGAAACAGACAGACAAAAACAGAGAGAGAGACGGAGGAGGAAGGGAGGAAAAGAGAGAGCTGATGGAGGAGATAACACTTGAAATATTAGAAGGAGCATAGAAAGTAATCTGACAGACTCCAAAGGAGATGTCCCAAAGAAAAAAAAAATAGGCATCTGGTTCTTCAGGAAGATCAGAACCCAAGGGAGGAAATTATTTGGAATCCATCTGGAGAAAAGTCTCTCTCATATAGGAAGAAGTCAAAGAAAGGGTCCTCAGCAGAGACTCTAGGGCAAAGGGTGTAATTGTAAGTTTTTTTTGCAGGTTTTACACATGGGAGAACTAAATGCATAGGAAGTGGACTGTTGTTTTTGAATTGGAGATCCACACGTGGAATTACTTTGGGTGAAGGGAGTTCTAAAGGACTAAAACATTGAAAAGTTTTGCCAGATTGTATTTATCCATCAAATCCCTGGAATTTTAACTAATATCCTCTTCACATAAGATTGGACCAACTGACGTCAAGAACCAGATCTAAAAGGTGAGTCAATTAGTCAAAAGAAGAATTAAGAGAGAAAAAAGACATAGTTTTCCTGTCAATGTATGATAAGCTTAGAATTAATTGTTCATTCAATTCAACAAATATTAAGTTAGTTCTGTATACAGGCACTGTGATAGGCACTACAAACTTCTATGTTTCTACAATATTTCTGCAACCTCATTAATGTCTACATTTCTTTGTTTTTAATTGGAGATATGACTCTCACTCTAGCATCTTCTTAATTCAGGTTCAATGTAGGGGTGAAATGAAACACTCACAAGTCACAGAGCATTTACAGAAACAAGTTGATTTTGCCCACTAGGGCAAGAATATTATGCAACAAGGATTCAGTGGTGCTTATCTTCATGGTCCCCAAACTTGTCTGATCAGAAGTCATCACGGTGTGATGCCCCAAAATGACATCTACCTGGTATGAGTCTGAGTCCCTCACTCTACATAACTAGGACTTTTTATACTCCTAGATGACAAGTCAATCGGTAGGCATGTATTTTTTTGCAAGGCAATGGGGTTAAGTGACTTACTTAAGGTCACACAGCTAGGTTATTAAGTCTCTGAGGTTGGATTTGAACTCAGGTCCTCCTGACTCCAGGGTTGATGTTCTATCCACTAGCTGACTAGTCTATTTATTTATTGACTATGTATTTATTAAGCAGTTTCTATGTACTTCAGGGTAGCCTGGGCTACCCAAGTCCCAAGGCAGCTTTGTCCTAGGACTATTCCTTGTTGGGTGTCATAATTTGCTGAGTTATCATCCATATTGTGGGCCTCTCCTTAGCTGCTACTACAAAAAAGAAAAGCTAAAAATATTTTTATACAAATGGGTCCTTTGTTCATTCAGGGGTGGAAGAGTATAAGTTTAAGAAGCTTAATAGTGAGACTGCTTAAAATTCTTGAGAGAAATGTAATATACTCTTTTTCAGGTGCAGGAAAAAAGAAGGGAAAAAACCTGCCTCCTCTCCTTCACAGACTGACAGAAAACTCGAGTTTGGAGAAGATTGGTGATGGAAAGGCAAATGGAAGGAGATCATAGGATCACAGATTTAAAAGAAGGAAAGACCTTAGAGGTCCTTACATCTTACCTCATCATTTTACAGATGAATAGCCTGAAGCCCAAAAAGTTAAGTGACTTGTGAAGCTTTACACTTGTTAAGTGTATGAGACAGAGGTTCAAAATCAGATCCTCCTAACCCAAAGTCTAGCTTTCTAACCCTTATGCTGCAGATTCAAATTTGTAACAGCAGGTATGTGAAGCTACAATTTTAGATAAATCAGTAAAGCAATTAGTTGCTCTTTTTAGTTCTTGAAATGGGGTGTGTTCAAGAAGTTAGAAGAATATAATGAAAGAGAAATAAATTAGACTGGGAGCCAAATTTGGTTGCTTGTCTCAATTCTGTCACTAACACTGATCTTTAGCAAGTTTCTAAAGCCCACTGAGCCTCAATCACTGGGTGTGATGGGTTGTGGAAGAGGCAAGAAGGTCAAGAGTGATGGAAGGTTTCGGGAGAATTTTAGACTTTCTGATAGTTTGTTTGGCCCCTAAGTTCCCCTCCAGTTCAAATTCTATGATCCCCAGGCATTCAGTCCTTATGTATGATGTTTTATCTGACAAATGAAAACAATCTTACAAACTTCCATGATTAAAACTCTTTTGTTTAGAAATTCTTTTCAAGTCTCCATTTGTTTGGGAGCCAGCTTGTAAAACTTTGTTCTTTTGATTTCCCAGAGAATAAAGCATGTGCATATAAACAAACCTACAAATGCAAACGATTTATGTTGCTCAAAAATAAGGATGTACAAGGTTATGCTTATCAATGGTTTCTAAAAAGTGCTGTGGTTAACATCTGGCACCATGACAATTTGTAAACAATAAGCTATACCTTACAAAAGTTCAGTTATATTATACTCATGGCTTTTAGTCCTGATTTTCAAAACAGTTCATAATTGGTACATTAGATTTAAATATAGAAGGACCTCAGGGACCATCTATCCTGGTTCCCTCACCTTACAGATGAGGAAACTGAGACGCATGGAGATTGAGTGATTTTGTTCAAAGTCTTATAGGTAGTAAGTATCAGATGAGATTGAACTCAGAAACTCTGGCTTCATAGCCAATGTGCCTGCTACTAAATTATGTATGTCTCTCTCTCTCTCCCTCTCTCTCTCTCTCTCTCTCTCTCTCTCTCTCTCTCTCTCTCTCTCCATACATCCATACATCCATACATCCATCCATTGCTTGCACATAATAATTTGATTGTTTTTGTGTTGTCTCTTCCATTAGAAGAGCTATCATCCATCCATCTATGCATTCATCCATCCATCCATCTATCTATTTATCTATCTATTGTTTGCACATAATAATTGGACTTTTTATGTTGTCTCTTCCATTAGACTTTGAGCAACTTTAGGGCAAGGTCAAACTTTTGCCTTTCCTCTATCCCTAGTAAGGATTTAATAAATGTTTTTGACTGATCCACTTAAAGCTTCATCCTTTTTTACCCTGTATAGTTGGTAAAGGGGTATAGTTGGCAATTATCTTTGACTAATTAGCTAACTAATTTAGATTAATTCATATACCTACTTTAAAGTTGAAGCAACTGAGTTAAAGTAACTCAAAAGTTAAGTAGCTTGTCCAGGAAACACAGAAAATGGTGGAATGAGAATTTGAAATCAAGTCTATCTTACAAGCTCCAGGCTATACCTTGTAAGAAGACTCCTCTAACAACATTATGGAATACTTTCTAATTCTAGGACTAATCCAGATCCAAATGACTCTACTTAATTCCTAGGTAAAGATAGAAACTAGGAAACGTCACCATTTTGGGAAGAACAAATGGGAGACAGACTAAAAAGTCAACCCAACCCAGATAAGGACATATACAATCAAGGATAAGCCACTCAAATTAGAGGGAACATGGTCAAGGTTCTAGGTTCTAGCTCCCCTCATACATACATATCCTTCCCTATGACTCCTGTACTTAACTCAGGCCATGATTATATCTTTTTATTAAGCCACAGACTTCCCTCAAAACAGAATCCTTTGATAGAAAATCCATGCCTAACTATTGTCCAAATTTTTCTTTTATTTAGTGCTGACACGTGGGGAAAGTTAAATAGTACATAAAAAGTGGAAAACCAAATCTTGCCAAACAGAATGAATATATTAATCTCAAGAAAAAAACCTGCATAAATCAACATATCCTGTGACTCATAAGTAAAGGCCACCCCCTCAAAAAATAAGATAAATATTTGTTTTGATTCCATCTGCTGGAGAATAGTCCTTTGCAGGAGCATCTCAATCCCAACTTGTAGAGAAATTCAGCAACTATATTATAGCTATATTTGAATATTGTCATTGGTCATTTGTATATGATTCTTTGTGACTCCATTTGAGTTTCCTTGGTAAATATGCTGTAGAGGTTTGTCATTTCCTTCTCCTGGTCATTAAACAGATGAGGAAACCGAAGCAAACAAGGTTAAGTGACATAGCTAGTAAGTGTCTGAGGCTGGATTTAAAACTCAGTTCTTCTTGACTCCAAGTCACCTAGCACAGGTAGGTAAAATACCTGACTTACATATGTTACTCCTTCCTCATCTATCTACAGAAACTTAGAGCTCCAGTGTGATTGGTACTAGACCTATGATATCATTGATATACAACAGAGTTTTCTCTTTTCACTGAAAGTCAGCACCTTCTTTAATTGCTAATAAAGAAAGTTATATGTTTGTATAGTATTTTATAGTTTATATAGTTATATAGTTTATATAGTATTTTAAGATTAGCAAAGTGCTTTAGATATATTAGCTCACTTGATTCTCACAATAACTCTGCTATTAATATCCCATTTTCAGAGGAGGAAACTGAGAAAAATAGTGGGTAAATGATTTGTCTTGGGAGAGTGTAAGGCAGGATTTGAACTCTGGTCTCCCTGACTTCAAGTTCAAAACTCTGTTTCCTGTAGTTTTAGAAAGTTGCCTGGAGCACTAAGGAGCTACATGCCCATCGTGATATAGCCACTGTGTGTTAGAGGCAGGATTTGATTTTCCTATTGCAAAGGTCAGTCCTCTATACATTATGGTTTGGTACTTCTCTAGCCCTCTAGAGCTCTAGCAGATGTAGAAAATTTCTCCAGTCTACCTAAGACAACAAACCCACCCCCTTAAGGTACTCACCAACTATAGACAAAAAATATTGAGGTTCACAGTATAAATATTAGTAAAGGAAGATGAAATATAAATTTTGTTTTTGCTCAAGTTGCTGAGAAAAGTTGGTGAAGAAAACCTGAAGAAAAGGGGAAAATGTCTATTGTATAGTAATATAGTAATATTGTATAGATATAGTAATCAATAAATAAGCATTCATTAAGTCCCTACTGTGATCCAGTTATCAATCAAGGTGATAGAATTGACACTTGTATTCAAGGGAATTGCACCCTATGGGGGTGGGGCGGATAGCACATGTATCAAGTCTACATCTGTGTCTATGTCTATGCCTATGACTATGCCTATGTCTATGCCTATGTCTATGTCTATGTCTATGTCTATGTCTATGTCTATGTCTATGCCTATGTCTATGCTTATGCCTATGTCTATGTCTATGTCTATGTCTATGTCTATGTCTATGTCTATGCTTATGCCTATGCCTATGTCTATGTCTATGTCTATGTCTATGTCTATGTCTATGCTTATGCCTATGTCTATGTCTGTCTATGCCTATGTCTATGTCTATGTCTATGCCTATGCCTATGCCTATGTCTATGTCTATGTCTATGTCTATGTCTATGTCCATGTCTATGAATGTATATACATATACATGTGTATATACATATATAATATACACACAAAATATACCAATTGCATATAAAGTAATGAAGGGGAAGGTATTATCAACTGTGAGGTAATCAGGAAAGGCCTCTCATGTTTTAGAAAGTGGCACCCAACCTGTCTTATGGAAACTAGTATAATTTTATTAATCTATCCCACAACTACAAAAGATCTTCAGACTTAACATAATAACACACAATCATATGACTTCAGTATTGGGAGCCCTGTCTGATCCCAGGTAGAAGAAATGTGAATTGTAAAGCTAAAATTAAGTTCAAAGCCTTTACACTTTCCCTTTCTGTGCCCCTGTAAAACCTCCTAATATCCCAGTCTCTCTGTCCCTCTATAGATTTCTGCTGCCATAAGGCCTCTTCACTTCACAATGACCCTGGGTGCGGACAGTACACTTTGGTCACCAGTAGCCCCTGATTCAAAATTAAACCCTTGTTTGCTCCTTCTAAAAGTCTCATTTCCTCAGGATCCCGCTGTTAGCTAATGAAAGGCAAAAATAATTTGTTAAAAGATCTAACTGGAGGTATTCTAGGCTAAGACCAGAAAAGCTCCAAATGCCAAATAAAATAAAAACAGTTATGCCCCCCCCAGTACCCTCATAGTCCATTGTTCTGCTTTTGTTCTGCCTTCCTATTCCCAGGTCATACATTAGGCTTAACAATTGCTTTGCTACAAAACCAGGAGCCCAAAGAAACTCTCAGACAAAAGAAATAACTCCTTTGCCTATTATGGAAGGTTTTTAGACTTGGTATCTTTAGGGGGTCTGTGTTGTATGATCCAAATACATCTACCCTCTGAAAATATATGAAAACAGCAGACATTCTCTCTCATCAGCTCTTCCCACCCACCAGCACACACATACCCTGCCCTTAACTGAGGAAAAATAAATAAATAAATCTTCTTCCTCCTTGTCAAGTTTTGACTTCCTCCCTTTCTTAATCTCATTCCACACACTCAGCAACTAAACAAACATGATTGCCTTCTAATTTTTTTAAAAAAAATAACATCTTTGAATAGCAGAGAAAAAAATGAGCAAATGGTGATTAACTCACCCAAATGCTGACTACAATGGGGCTCTAGCTGGGAAAGGATAAAATTGGATTTTTCTCCCTAGCTCCCTTTTCCCTTCTCCTGCTGGTTGGAGGGGAGCAACAGGAATTTGTTCAGATTGATAATAGAATTTCCCAGTTCCCAGGAAAGAATGAGTAAAGAGAAAGTATTAAACATCAGATCTCTCTCTCTCTCTCTCTCTCTCTCTCTCTCTCTCTCTCTCTCTCTCTGTATATATACACAGATATATGGATGTTTATACACACATATACCATATATATACATATATATATATATATGTATATATAGTCCAATGATCTGATGACAAATCTGGAACAGATATATATGTGCACATGCATATTTACATGTGCTTACATATACATATATATATATATGGGTTCATCTCACTTATTGCCTCTTGGGTCAATCTATTACTTCCACTCATACCAATCTCACCTGACCTGCCTTTCACTCTATCCTATTCTCATTGGCATCTTGGCCTCCATAGGGTCACACATCTCTAATAACTATTCAAGGGCCATCAGATATTATTCAAATCCCACTCAAAGAATTTATATTGGAGAACAGGCTGAGGTTCCACCCAGACCCTTTGTTTTCCCAGCATGGTCACTGATCCTGTATCTTTAAAGTACAACCAAATCCACTAGAATTTGGGGAACATATGAGTATTGTCTACTCACAAGAAGATATCTTTGTTCACCAAGTCTCCAAGTTAATGACTCCAGAGGAAGTGGGTAAACCTAGGGTTATAAAGTCATATTCAATAAGGTATGAATCCCCAATTCCAAAGGCAATTGCATTTTTACAACATTACCTTAACTCAAATGTCTGTTTTCACTAGGCGGTCCAACTAAAAGAGGAAATATATTTGAACAGAGATGCCTTGCTAGTTCCTTCTAAAACATATCAGGACATAACCTTTTTATCATTGACTCAGATGAAGACATAGATAGAATGCTTATCTGATTTGTAAATTATATAAATCTAGAAAAGATTTATGACAGAATTTAGATATAAAAAGATCTTAACATGCTGAAACAATGAACTGACATCAGGAAGATGACATTTAATGAAAGCAAATATCAAGGCCCACATGTAGGATCAAAAAATAAATAAATAAATAAATAAATGAATGAATAAATAAATAAATAAATAAGTAAATAAACAGTGCGGCTAGGTGGCGTGGTAGATAAAGCACTAGCCTTGGAGTCAGGAGTACCTGGGTTCAAATCCGATCTCAGACACTTAATAATTACCTAGCTGTGTGGCCTTGGGCAAGCCACTTAACCCCATTTGCCTTGCAAAAAACTAAAAAAAAAAAAAAATAAACCACAAGGGCTCATCCTCAGTAAAGGCATTTGATAAAACTGCTGAAAACATCATGCTAAAAAGCATGGGAGCAAGGACACATCCTTATTTTACTCCATTAGATCCACAGATCATGAAGAGAAGACTAAAAAACAATTCATGTGAAGAATATCTGGAAATTTTAGTTAATTTCATGCTCCATATGAATCAACTGTAAGAAGCAGTTGCCAAAAAAATGTGATATTAGACTGAGTGAATAGTAATGTAATAAGAAAACAAAGACATTAATATCAATATCAATATATATACTCTGCTGGTTAGACATGCATGCATCATTGTATTTAGTTTGGAAGCCACATTTTAGGAGGAACATTGGTGAACAAGTATGTGTACCAATGATCTGATGACAAGTATGGAATACCTGCTATGTTGGTTGGTTCTTGTCCTTCATTATCAAAGAAAAGTAAAATGACATCACTATGTTTGAGACAAACTGCAATGTGTCCAACTGTGGTTGATCAGACTAATCCTTGGAATGCTCTGCCACAGGTAGAGCACAAAAAATCCATGTGAACACCTGGGGTGTTTACTCTAAACTTATATATGGCATGTTTCCTTTGAGCTGCTTCCATTTTGCTCTGCTTATAGAGAACAGAACCCTCACTGATAAGGGCACACCATGCTGGATGGTCCTGTGCCAGTATCTCACATACTGTACAATCAATTCTAAAGTTCTTAAGAGAGACCTTCAGGGTGTCTTGATATCACTTCTTCTGACCCCCTTATGAGTGCTTATCCTCTATGAGTTCTCTATAAAATAGGGGTTTTGGGGGGCAAGCACATATCTAGCATTCTAACAATGTATGTTGGACTCTCTGTAGTTATGTTGAAATGCTAGGCAATTTAGTTTGAGAAAAGACCTCAGTGTCTGGTGTCTTCTCCTGCCAAGTGATCTTCAGAATCTTCCTAAGGCAATTCAAATGGAAGTAATTCAGTTCTGACATGGTGCTGGTAGACTATGTTATTCTAATACCTCTTCTCTCCCATACTTTGTTTTGGAGCTTCCCAAATACTGAGCTAGCTCTGGCAATGCATGTGTCTATCTCATTGTCAATGGATAGGATATTGCCAAGATGAGTGAACTTGTCCACAGTACAAAAAACTTTTCCATTTATTGTAATTTATGGTTCCACATATGCATGGTGTGTTGCTGGTTGATGGAGCACTTGCATTTCCTTGGTGTTAATTGTTAGGCCAAAATTAGCACAAACATCACAATCCACACTCTGTTGCATATCAGTCTAAGAGGCTGCATTCAGTGTAAAATCATCGGCAAACAGAAGATCATGCACACTTCCTCCACTTTGACCTTGGCTTATAACCTTTTCAAGTTGAAGAATTTGCCATCAGTGCAGTAGCTGATCTTGAAGCCATGTTCATCCTCAGTAAAGGCATTTGCTAACACAGTTGAAAGCATCATGCTAAAAAGAATGGGAACAAGGACACATCCTTATTTTACTTCATTGGTTTCAGAACATGGGCAAGTATGCCAGCATGAAATGGACATGCAATACTGATGAACTTCTCTGGGTGACCAAATTTTGACATAATTTTCCTTAAACCTTCATAAACTGTAGGTATCAAAGGCCTTGGTCAGATCTACCAATGTAGTATACAGAACTGTTCTGCTCTTGGCATTTTTCCTAGAGTAGTTAGTCTCCACAACACCATGTCGACTGTTCCTCGAACTTTTCTGAAGTCACACTGGCTCTCAGAAGATGATCATCCTGCAGGTGAAGAATCAGGCTATTGAGAAGGATTCTGGCAAGAATCTTACCAGCAATGACTAAAAGAGTAATGCCCCTGTGATTATCACAGGACAATCTCTTCCCTTCACCTTTATAGAGATAGACAATGGAGTAATCCTTGAATTCTTGGGGGATAACCAAATAATCTGAAAATTGAGTCAGCTTTGGGGTAAGCAATGGACCCCACTCCTTGTCAGCTGGAATGGAATCAACACCCGGTGATTTGTCACTTGAAAGGAGCTTAATGGCATTCAAAAACCTCTTCTTCGGTTGGAATATCAGCTAAAGACTGATTGACTTCAACTTAAGGTAAATGGTCAATGGTTTCTGCATTGATTGATAATGGTCTGTTAAGAACACTATGGAAGTGTTTAGCCCATTCCTGTTGTTAATAAATGTGGCTCCATCAGAACTGAGTAGTTGAGATGCACCATAGGTTTTTGACCCACAAATAGCCTTCAGGTCATCATAAAATCACCTTGATTTGTTACTATCTACAGAGAACTGAATTTCATCTGCCTTTGTACTGATCCAAGAGTACTGCACCTCACTAAGTTTTACCTATACTTTACTTTTGAAGGAATTAAATGCTGCCTTATTAGAAATGTATGAACTATCCAGCTGGTAAACTCCTGTGGTGTTCTTGTTTTTCATTTAGCAGCTTCTGTATTTCCCCATCATTTTCATTAAACCAGTCTTGATGTTTGCAAGTACTCTGAACCATATGAGCAAATACAGTGCTGTTCACCAGATCTCTGAAAGCTGTCCATTCTTTTTCTGCTCCACTGTTACCAACTGTGTGTTGGCTCAGTTTTCCCTCAAAGTTAGCAACAAATTGTTCCTGCTGAGAGAGATACTCAAATCAGTTGACATTCATTCTTCTAGTAGTCATTTTGCCTTGGCTACTCTGCTTCAGTTGAATGTGAGCATTTAGCTTGGAGGGGATGAACAGTTCAGCTCCCTACACTACATATCCTCTTCTTATGAACACATTATTGTATTTAGGAAGACAGTGTTTGTGATAAGAAGGTCATAAGATGTACAAGTCTTCAGTAGTAGATGACCATTGCTATTGTTGTTTTCAACTCCATTTCAACTCCAAGAACTCCCTGTCACATCTTAGCCTACTCTAACATTAAAGTCACTCAGAATTATAACCTTGTTCTCTTTTGCTTCATTGAAGATAAGGGTCTCCAGGTCATCATGATTTTTTTCTTTTACTTCATCAGGGTTTGTCATGGTGGGAGCATAGGTACTAATGATGATGGCATGGGATTTTCCTGCAAATGACAATCTCAACATCATGAGCCTGTCATTTATTTACTCCTTTTAGTAGGCATTAAAGTTCATTGACTAGATAAGTTTTGATTGGAAAACTACCTCAGTTTCATGGTGCTCTCCTTCACTTTGGCCACTTCAAGAAAAGTGTATACAGCTCTAACTTCAGCCTTCATTTGTCAGCCTTGTTTCACTCAGGGCTGTCATTTGGATATGATACCTGCTAAGTGTCTTTGCAAACAAGAGCTGGAATATGTTAAAAAGGAGATTGTTCATTAGTAATTTTTGTTAATATGAGGACTAGTAGGAATCAATGTAGTTTCAGAAAGAGTAAAATCAGGTCAAATAGATGACTAAATTGAAGAGTCAGATTACCCTGGAGTCCTTCAGTATTCTACATATAACTTAAAAGTATCTAGAGATACATTTCAAACTTCTACCTATGTCATTTATTGCCACTTAAACTGGAGTGTGTGCACATTTCATGCACTGATGATGAATGGAATCTCCTTTGAAAAAGATTTTGTAGATTTTTTGTGTCTAGGTCACACTGTGGGATTACCTGCCTGCTGCAGTAATCAGGCCAGGTTTGGGTAAGCAGACAATTTTTAGGGCACCTCTTCTAGCTCCTTCCTTACATCAGGAGGTGAGCACTGAGATTCTTAAAGGAACTGTTCAGTCACTCAGGGCATTGATGAATCCCACTGCTGCTTTCATTGGGGAGACTACCCTATGACCTGGGCCATCTGTGTGCAAGATTGTGACTACAGTTCCTAATGAATCTGCACCTGCTGCTTTGACACTTGCCTTTTGCCACAGCACTTTGAGAGAGGAATGGTGAAGTAGCATGGATGATATTTTTTGATTTGTGCACAACTTTGAGGCACAGTTGCACAAAGTTGTTGGCTTCACTCTCTCTTCCAAAGTCATCGTGATCCAATGGCAAGACAGAGTCAGCTCTGCTGGTGATGGCCCTAGATGCAGTGGATGATCTTGAAGAATTCAATGACTAACCAAGTTCTAAGCACTCCACTGAACCTGCTTCAGCTGCCTCCACAGTCAGTAGAACAAATTCTTCTCATCTGCCTGTTCCACCAGTGGAAGACTTCACATGTTTAAGGGTAGATACTTCCAACAACTCACCTATGAGTTATGAGTTTGAAACTCCCTTGGTTACCCTTATCCAGTTTTAACCCACCTCCCAAAACTGTTTGTTGGGGTGTGGCCACTGTTCATGCTCCAGTTTCTTTGAGACACAAGTGAGAGTTAGATGGCTCAGGTGGACATCAAAAGTGGAAAACATCCTTGAAAAGGACCTGGAAGCCCTCACACCAGAGAACTAACCTTCCTTGAACACACTCTACATCCCACATATATGTACAGATTAGCTGAAAGAACTGAGATCAAGACTAAGACAAGACGAATTTGCTCATTTTCCACAAGATTAGTTTGGGAAACTATTGAATGATAAACACAATATGAGTTTCTGGATTATGTTAAAAAAAAAAGCGAGATTGTTCAATAGTAATTTTTTTAATGTGAGGACCAGTAGGAATCAACATAGTTTCCGAAAGAATAAAATCAGGCCAAATAAATGACTAAATTGAAGAGTCAGATTGCTCTGGAATCCTTCAGTATTCTACACATAACTTAGAAATATCTAGAGATGACTTTCAGGCTTCTCCCATTTCAACTGGCAGTTCTGATCTGCAGAGCTAATGAGCCTTGGCAAGAATAACAATAATAGCATTTATATAGAACTTTAAGGTTTTACAAAACATTTTACATAAATGATCTCATTTGATCCCCACAATCCTGCAATAAATTATTTTATTTTCTTTTCCTCTCCTTCCCTGCCCCTAGAAATTTTCAATCTGGTTTTGTTTCTCAATTACTTCTTCCATTCTTTCAAAAAAAACTTTTATTATCCCTGATAAGTTCTAAGTCTTCTGAGTTTTCTGGAGCAAATGCATTTTTCTTTTCAGGTACACTAAAGGAATTCATCTACCCAAATCAATTCCTAAGAGATCACTGTATGAAGTTATATTTTTGTCTGGATAAGATGCCTCTCAAGGCTTTTCATCTCCTCTAGGTAGAAAACTAGATGGTATTTTAAACAGATAGAATTAGTAATTGCCACAACTGTACTATTCACAGAATATACCTAGCAAACCAATATATCAATTCCTTCTATAAATATATATATATGCATATATATATATATGTGTGTGTTAGATCTATAGACAAGCTCAGCCTTATTTATTTAGGAGGTTCCACATAAGGCATTAATATTCTTAAAATAATCATGTGTCCCAACAAACAATTTTCTCACCATTGTGTGGTTCTTGTTCTCCCAATGGAGGAGAAGATCCTGGAACTTTTATTAGAGGAGTTGAAGAACAATGAAGAACAGCAAGTCCATTGATTTCTAAAGATTTTATACAGTGAAGTTTTTTATTTGTTATTGTTATTCATTTTTATGTCCCCATAAATAATAACTGGGGCTCAAGTAGATCAAAATAGAGGAATGATTCAGAGGGGCGTGGGAATAATTCATAACAATGAAATAAATGTTGGCTGCAAATATAATTCAGGAATGAAAAAATAACATTAATTCCATAAAGATCAAAGATATAATAATCATATAACTTTGGCATTTTGAAGGGATGCCTAGACATCTCTAAATTTCTAAAGTAACGTTCTAAAATCTAATGTCATTTCTTCATACATATGTAAAAATCTTACAGAATGCCATGATGAAACATCTTTTTATATATATTTTGAATATAAAACCAGACAAGCTGTTTCCTAATGCAGAAAGGACATTAAAAATTGTTGGAAAGAAAAATTAGGATTTCAAATGTCGTGATTAAAAAAATATAGTTAACTCTACACCCTACATATTAAGCTAATCAAGTGATCAGTATAACAAGAAAGATTTATCTTTACCTCTTTTGCCTTAGCCTTTACTCAATATAATTCTTTCTCTGTTCCACTCCATTATTCCTATCCTCCATTTCAATTTCCCTATCTCTTTGTGCCTTTCTTTTTCTGCTTATTTCCTTTTTGTTGTTATTCTTATTTTTCTTTCTCCTAATACTTTCTCACTACTCTTATTTTTCTATCTTCTCTCTCATTCTCTATCTCTCTCTTATCTCTATCTTCCTGTCTCTCTGTCTGTCTCTCTTTGCCTCTCTCTGTTTCTGTTTTTCTCTATCTCTGTCTCTCTATCTCTGTTTCTCTCTCTGTTTCTGATTCTGTCTTTCTGTGTCTCCCTCTCTGTCTCTATCTCTCTCCCTCTAGTCACTCTTTTTTCCAATTGATATTTTATTTTGTTTTTCCAATTACATGTTATGAAAGTTTTTCAACATTCATTCATATGCATATTTATAAGCTATATAATTTACTTCCACCCTTTCTTCCCATCCCTCTCCTCTCGGTGACAAACAATCTAGTTAACATTGTACATGTACATCTGTATTTAACATGTTTACATTTTTGATATTTTATGTATGAGGAATTAGGACTAAGGGAAAAGAAAGAAAACCATGGGATAGAAAGGAAAAACATAAAAGAATTTTTTTTAAGTGAACATAGTATTCATTCAGATTCTGTAGTTTTGTTTATTTGTTTTGTTTTGTTTTGCTGTCATCTGGATGTGGATAGCATTGTCCATAACAGGTCTCCTGGGCTTGTCCTAGCTCTCTGAACTGATGAGAAGAGCTGCATCCATCAAGGTTGATCAACTTACAACATTGCTGTTAAGGTGTTACAATGTTCTCTTGGTTCTGCTCCCTTCACTCAGCATCAGTTCCTGTAATTCTTTCCATGCTTTTCTAGAGTTTGACCATTCATGGTTTCTTATAGAGTGATAGTACTCCATAACAACCACATTCAATAACTTGTTCTGTCATTCCCCAATTGATGGGCATTCCCTCAATTTCCAATGCTTTGCTATTACAAAAGGAGCTGCTATGAATATTTTGGACCATGCAAAATTTTTCCCATTTTTTATGATTTCCTCTGGATATAGTGCTAGTATTGATATTGATAGGTCAAAGGGTTCAGTTTCATTGCTCTTTGGGAAAAGTTCCATATTGCTCTCCAGAATGATTGGATTATTTCACAATTCCACCAACAATGTATTAGTATCTCAAACCTCCCACAACCTCTCCAACATTGATCATTTTCCCTTTTCATCATCTTAGTCAATGCAAGAGGTATGAAGTGGTCCCTCATATTTGTTTAAATTTGCAGTTCTCTAATCAGTAATGATTTGGAGCATTTTTCCATATGATTAATTATACATAGCATTAATTTCTTCATTGGTAAACTGCCTGTTCATATCCTTTGACCATTTGTCAATTAGGGAATGACTTGTAACCTTATGAATTTAATTCAATTCTCTATATTTCAGAAGTGAGGCCTTTATCAGAACTCTTAGCTTTGAAAATTGTTTCCCAGCTTTCTGTTTTCCTTCTAAATCTTGGCAGCATTGATTTATTAGTACAAAGACTTTTTAATTTAACATAGCCAAAATCATCCATTTTGCAATTTATAACGTACTTTGTTTCTTGTTTGATACAAATTTCTCCCCTTTCCATAGATCTGATAGAGTATTTCTTGATTTTGTAATTGGTCTATGGTATCACCCTTGATGTCTAAATCCTGTACCCATTTTGACCTTATTTTTGTATAGGGTGTGAGATATGGGTCTATGCCTAATTTTTACCATAGTTTCCAGTTTTCCCAATAATTTTTGTCAAGTGGTGAATTTTTATCCCAGAAGTTAAATGACTTTAAATTTGTCAAATGTTAGATTACTATAGTCATTTAGTATTATTTCTTTTGTACCTATTCTAATCGACTAGTCAAAATTTATCTATTTCTTAAATAGTAGCAGGCCATTTTGATGACTGAAGCTTTATAGTATAGGTTTAGATCTGGTAGGGCTAGGCCACTTCCTTTATATTTTTTTTCATCATTTCCCTTGATATTCTTGACCTTTTGTTACTCCAGATGAATTTTGTTACTATTTTTTCTGGGTCAATAGTTTGAGTGGTATGGCACTGAAGAAAGTAGTTTAATTTAGTTACAATTATCATTTTATTATATTAGTTCCACCTAAACATGAGCAATTGACATTTTTCCTATTGTTTAGATCTGACTTTATTTGTGTGAAAAGTTCTTTGTAATTCTGTTCCTACAGTTTCTAAGTTTGTCTTTGGAAAAAGATTTCCAAGTATTTAATGTTGCCTGCAGATACTTTAAATGGAATTCCTCTTTCTTTCTCTTTCTCTTGCGATGTTATTCATATATCAAGCTGAGGATTTATGTGGGTTTATTTTATATGCTGCTACTTTGCTGAATTTGTTAATTGTTTCAAGTGGTTTTTTTAGATGATTTTTCGGGTTTTCTAAGTATACTTTAACATCTACTTCCTCACTGTCAATTCTAATGCATTCAATTTCTTTTTCTTCTTTTTGCTAAAGCTATATTCTATATTGAATAGTAATGGTGATAATGGGCATCCTTTTTTTCATCCCTGATCTGATTGGAAATGCACCTATTTCATTCCTATTATATATAATATTTGTTGATGGTTTTAGATAGATACTGATGATTATTATTTGAAGGAAAACTCTATTCCTATACTCTCTGGTGTTTTTAAATAGGAATGGATATTGTATTTTGTCAAAGGTCTTTTCAGCATGATTTCTGTTAGTTTTGTTATTGATATGTTCAATCATATTGATATGTTCAATCATATTGAGTGCTTTCCTAATATTGAACGTTCCCTTTCTACCTGATATAAATCCTACCATTCTACCTGATTATGCTATGTTATCTTAGTAATAACTTGCTGCAATCTCTTTGCTAAAGTTTTATTTAAGATTTTTATATCAATGTTCATTAGGGAGATTAGTCTATAATTTTGTCTGTTTTGACTCTTCTTGGTTTAGATATCAGCATCATACTGGTGTCATAGAAGTAATTTGTCAGAACTCTTTTTCCTATTTTTAAAAATAGTTTATTTAGAACTTGAATTAATCATTCCTTAAATGTTTGGTAGAATTCACAAGTAAATCCATCTAGACCCGAAAACGTTTTCTTAGGGAGTTTATAGATGGTTTCTTCAATTTCTTTTTTGGAAATGGGGTTCTTTAAGTATTTTATTTCCTTTTCTGTTAACTGGGTAGTTTTTAGTTTTATAGATAATCATTCATTTCACTCAGGTTATCTATTTTTTGGCATACAGTTGGACAAAATTATCCCAAATTATCTCTTTAATTGTCTCTTCATTGGTGATAAGTTTTCATTTTCGATACTCATTTCATTTGATACTCATTTCATTATTTCATTTTTTAATCAGATTAACCAAAGATTTATCTATTTTATTGGTTTTTTCCATAAAGCTAACTATAAGTTTTATTTTTGATTAATGGTTTTCTTGCTTTCAATTTTATTAATCCTTTGATTTTCAGCATTTCTAATTTGGCACTTAATAGAGGATATTTAATTTGTTCTTTTTCTAGTTTTTTTCATTTGTATACCAAATTCATTGATCTCTGCTTTCTCTATTTTATTCATATAAGAGTTAGAAATATAAAATTTCCCCTAAAACTTCTATAGTTGCACTCCATGTGTTTTAGTATGATGTCTCATTGTTATCATTTTCTTGGATGAAATGATTGATTATTTCTATGACATAATGTTTGATTCACTCATACTTTAATATTGTTATTTAGTTTCCAATTTATTTTTGGTTTATCTTTCCATGGCCCTTTATTACATGCAATTTTTATTGCATCATGATCTAAAAAGAATGCATTTATTATTTCTGCCTTTCTGCATTTGATTGTAAGGTTTTCAATGTCCTTATATGTCCATTTTTATGTAGATGCCACATACTACAGAGAAAAAGGCACATTATTTTCTTTCCTCATTTAGTTTTTTTCTATAGATCATCATATCTATATTTTCTAAGATTTTATTCACCTATCTAACTTTCTTCTTGTTCATTTTGTAGTTAGATTTATCTAGTTCTGAGACAGAGAGGTTGAGGCCCCCCCAAACATTATAGTTTTACTGTTTATATCTCATGATAATTCATTTAGCTTCTCCTCTAAGAATTTGGATACTATACTACTAGTTGCATATTTATATATATATATGTGTGTGTGTGTGTATATATATATATATATATGTGTGTGTGTATATATATATATATATATATATATATATATATATA
Source organism: Macrotis lagotis (assembly GCF_037893015.1). Lineage (NCBI taxonomy): Eukaryota > Metazoa > Chordata > Mammalia > Peramelemorphia > Peramelidae > Macrotis > Macrotis lagotis. Next base: position 92,869,279 of record NC_133663.1, read on the forward strand.
TGATATAAGTTCATTGCCTATGGTGACTTTTAAGAAGATGTCATTTCCTTCCTTATCTCTTTTAATGTGATCTATTTTTGCATTTGTTTTGTCTGAGATTTGGATCACTGCCCCTGAAGCATAATATATTTTACTCCAGTCTTTTATCATTACTTTGTGGATTCTGGTTTTTTAATCCATTCTGTTTTATCCACTTCTGCTTTATGGGAGAGTTATAAGATTACTAAATCTTTATTTCCCTCCATGTTATCTTTCCCTGTTTGTACTTTTTTCTTTTCTCTTGTTACTCCTCACCAATGTTTTGCTCCTTTTCCCCTTTAGCTTTTCTTTTAAATTTTAACTTTCAGTTCACTTTTGCTTATAACTTTGCCTTCTCTTTTATCAGTCTTTTGTTCCATTTTCTTTCCATTTTCCCCCACTACTTCCCTGAAGGGTAGAATCAATTTTTAAACCCAATTGGGAATGTATGTTATTACCTCTCTGGGACAAATATATTGAGTAGGATTCCCTGCTATAATAGATCTTTTTACCTCTTGACCTCAGTGACTAATAATTAGTCTTCTCCTAATATAGTGCTTTTGTTTTAACCCTGTCTTGTACTTATATCCTCTTTGTCAAAATATACTCCTTTTATCTGACCTGATAGAAGTATTATCAACCAAAAATTCATTGATTGATTGTTTTATTGACTGGTAAGCATCATTGTCTCATAGTCATTAAATAACCTCCCCTCTTCTATCTTATTAGAAATACACTTATTGGGGGCAGAGCCAAGATGGTGACAAGAGAGGATCATCTCTTAGGTGCTCTCTCTCAAAACTTATAAAATAAGGTCTCTAACTAAATTTTCAAGATACAGAACACATAGGGGAATCCAGCGAGGCAGTTCTCCATCCCAAGGTAACCTGGAAAAGAGTGGAAAGGCTGGGCTCCACAGGGTTGGAGGGGTAGCCTGGGGTAGCCCGCCAGAATGAAGGAACTTCAGCCTCCCAGAGGCAGCCCCAGGGAGTTGGCAGCCATGGCCCATAGCAGCAAGGGCAGTTTCCTGATTTACACCCTGGGGAGCACCAAGCACAACTTGGGGGATCAGCAGGGGGGACCTCTACCAGAATGAGCACATGAAGCCCAGCCCTCAGGGCACACAGTGAGCAACCTGGCCATGGCAGCCCAGATACAGGAACTGGAAGCAGAAGCCAGTAAGCAGGAGCCACCAGGGCATGAGTGCTAAGCCTAGGGAGGGGAGTGAAGAGAGACTGCTGAGCTCTGTCCTCTGTCCCTGGAACAGGACTCTGGGACTCTGACTACATTGAGATCCTGATCTCAGTCTAGGCCCCCCATAGAACAGCAAGGGCTCCCCCTCACCTCAGCCCTGGGGAAGAGGGGTGCGCTTGTGGTCATTCACAGACCAGGAGGGAAGACAGAGACTCACACACAGAGATCCTTGTGGGGGGGGGGTCCCAATAATACTCAAAAGCTCAGGAAGCACCCCAAAACCAGGCACAGGCTGGAGAAATGAGTAAGCAGAGAAAAAAGAGGAGCACCATTGAGAAATACTTTGCCTGTGATCCCAAGAAGGTTCAAAACACTCAATCTGAAGATGAGGAAGTAAAAGCTCCTGCATCTAAAGATTCCAAGGAAAACAGAAATGGCGTTCAGGCTATTACAGAGCTCAAAAAAAGACTTTGAAAATTAAGTGAGGGAGATAGAAGAAAAATTGGGAAAAGAAATGAGAGAGATGCAGGAAAAACATGAAAATGAAATCAGCAGCTTAGTCAAGGAGATCCAAAAAAAAATGCTGAAGAAAATAACATGCTAAAAACGAGCATAGGTCAAATGGATAAAACAGTTCAAAAAGTTGCTGAGGAGAAGAATGCTTTAAAAAGCAGAATTGGCCAGATGGAAAAGAGATAAGAAAGCTCTCTGAGAAAAACTAATCCTTCACACAAAGAATGGAACTGAGGAAGGTTGCTGATTTTATGTGAAATCATGACACAATACTTCAAAACCAAAAGAATGAAAAATTAGAAGAAAATGTGAAACATCTCATTGAAAAAACAACCAATATGGAAAACAGATTTAGGAAAGATAATTTAAAAATTATTGGACTACCTGAAAGTCATGATCAGGAAAGGAGTTTTGGCATCATTTTCAAAGAATTACTACAGGAAAATTTCCCTGATGTCCTAGAAGCAGAGGGCAAAATAGAAATGGAGAGAATCCACCAATCTCCCTGAGAAAAAGGATAAAAAAAAAACACAGGAATATTATAGCCAAGTTCCAGAACTCCCAAGTCAAAGAGAAAATATTACAAGCAGCCAGAAGGACACAATTCAAATATCGTGTTGCTGCAGTCAGGATCACACAAGGGCTTAGCAGCCACTAAATTAAAAGCTCATAGGTCTTGGAATATAATATTCCAGAAGGCAAAAGAGCTTAGAATGCAACCAAGAATCAACTACCCAGCAAAACTAAACATTCTCTTCCAGGGGAAAAAGATGGACTTTCAATGAACCAGGGGAATTTCAAATGTTCCTGTTGGAATGGCCAGAGCCGAACAGAAAGTTTAATTTTCAAATATAGGACTCAGGTGAAGCATAGAGATTGGAGGAGAAGGGGAAAATATGAGGGACTTAATGATGATGAACTACATGTATTCCTATATAGAAAAATGATACTGATAACACTCATATGAACCTTCTCATTTAATAGAGCAGGTAGAAGGAGCTTTTATAGATGAAGCACAGGAGAAAGCCAAATTTGAAGATATAATGTGCTATAAAAATGGAGTCAATAGATAAAAGGGAAATGGAATAGGAGAAAGGGAAAAGGAGAGGAGGAATAAGCTAAGATATTTCATATAATAAGATTTTTCTTTATTACAATGAGCTATTGCAATGATATGGAAGGGAGGAAGGCAAGGGGGAATGAGGGAATCTTTGCTCTCATCAGAGGTGACTAGGAGAGGAAACAGCATATATACTCAATGGAGTATAGACATCAGGACTAAGAAGAAGAGAAGGGGGGGAGGGGGAAGGAAGGGATATGAGGATATGGAGGAGAAGATGGACCATGGGGGCAGAGTGGTCAAATATAACACATTTTGGTTTTTATTTCTTGCAAGGGGCTGGGATTGGATGGCCTGTCCAGGACCATAGGGCCCGGTGGATGCTGGGCCTAAGGGGCGGTATGGGGGCTTGGGGCCTCTTGGCCCCAGGGCCAGGGATCTGTCTGCTGTGCCACTCAGCTAACCTATAGCAGAGTCAGAGTGAAAGGAAAGAGAAAATATAGTTCATGGTAGTGGGGAAATACGAAAGGAGGGAGTTGCGATCAGCAATGGAAACAGTGGAAAAATATGGAAATAACTTTTGTGGTGGACTTATCATAAGGAATGTGATCTACCTGCAACAGAGCTGGTGGTGTTGGAACACAGACTGAGCACATTTATTATTATCATTATTATTATCATTATCATTATTATTATTATTATTATTATTATTATTATTATTATTATTATTGGAGAGTTGCAAGGCAAATGGGGCTGGGTGGTCTGCCTGGGGCCACACAGCTGGGTGATTGTTGGGTGTCTGAGATTGGATTTGGACCCGGGTGCTCCTGACTCAAGGGCCAGTGCTCTGTCCGCCACCCAGCCACCCCTACTATTATTATCATTATTTTATTTTATTTTGGGTCTTTTTTTTTTGTTTTTGCAGGGTAATGGGGTTGAGATGGCTTGCATGGCGGTCACACAGCTGGGTGATTGTGGGGTGTATGGGGGGTCAGATTTGGGCTTGGGTGCTCCTGGCTCCAGGGCTGGTGCTCTGTCCACTGTGCCACCTGACCATACCTACAATTATTATTATTTTTTTAATCTTAATTTTAATTTTTTCTCTCCCTTTTACATTTCACTCATGCAGGTCTATATTTGGGGAGGGTATTATATTTACTCTTAAACAAGAATATTTTTAATAATGTATAAAAAACATTATTTGTACAAAATAAGAATAAACAAAAAATAAATAAATAGATGAAACAAATAAAAAAATGGAAAAAAGAAAAAAAAAGAAATACACTTATCAAGAGTCATGAATCACATCAAATTATAATCACTTTATACCATACTATGGACACACAATCCTCATGAATCAAAACATCATACAAAGTCAAATCATTTCATGAGCTATTTGTTACCTCCCCCAGCTTACTTCCTCCAAATGCAACCAAAGCTTCAAGCAAAGAATATCTCTCTTCATGATGATTTTGTGTCTAGTTCTTCTAAAAATCCTGTCTCCCTCCATCTCTATAGAATTCCAACCATAGCCTTCCTCAACCAAAGTATCAAGTATAATCTCTCCCACTGTTCCTTGAGCACCCCAACCATGGCACAGAAACACCAGTTAACTAAAGTATAGATTAAGATAATATCACATCCTAATCTTTTTATGTCCAGCTCTTCTAAGCTTCCTTCTCTCTGCCCCTATTGTACATACTTCTAAGGATCTGGTAAAGTAAAATCACTTCTGATTTAATTATGGATAGAGCCTCTAAGTATTCTAAGTACTGGGATACCCTGAAGGTCTCTCTTAAGAACTTTAGCATTGATTATAAGGCATGGGAGACACTGGCACAGGACCACCCACCATAACATGCCTTTGTCAGAGAATGTGCTGAGCTTTATGAGTAAGGCAGAATTAAAGTAGCTAAAGTAAATGTGAGATACATAAGTGTCACTTGAACTATTTGTACATAACTTGTGGTAGAACTCAGTCAATTTGTCTCAAATTTGTCTGAAATTACAAGAAAGAATTTTGATTTCTCATAGATTCATTAGTTTTTACTTGTCTGATTCTAATTTTTAGATTTTTATTTTCTCCAGTTAGCTTTTGAGTTTCCTTTTCCAGTTGATTAATTTTGGTCTTCTTCAATATTGAAGAACAAGAACCAACCACATCCTTATCCTTGCAGTACAATCTCTTCAACTATTTTCAATCCTTAAAACTATATTAAGAGAAATAAAATTCTCAAGAGTTACAACTGTTATCTTCCCTTGAAGGGTTGTATATAATTTAATGTTCTTGGCTAACATTTTTCCCCTTTCTGTTTACCTTTTTATATATCTCTTGAGCCTTGTATTCAAAGATTGAATTCTCTGTTCAATTTCTTGTCTTTTTATCAAGAAATTTTGGAAGACATCTATTTCATTGAACATCCATTTTTCACCCTGACAGAATATGCTGAATTTTGCAGGGTAGAAAATTCTTGGTTGTAATCCAATTCCTTCTGAAATATCATATTCTAGGTACTCTAATCCTTTAATGTTGAAGATGATAAGGCTTGTGCAATTCTGATTGTCCTTCCTTTATATTTAAATTGTTTCTTTTTGGCTGCTTGCAGTATTTTCTCCTTTATTTGAGAATTCTGGAATTTCACTATGATAGTCCTTGGAGTTTTTATCCTGGGGTCTCTTTCTGTAGGTGTTCAGACTTTGTTAGCTTACTATCTAGCTGCCCAGACCTATTCTATTGTCTAACTGCTGGAACCTAAGCTGCACTGTAGCTAAAAGCCTCCCGCTGGCTTTCCTGCTCTCCTGTCTACTTGGACTTTACTTTCCCTTTTCCCTGAAGATCCTCCATGATGTCTACAGTTGAAAACTTGTTTCATTCTTTTTGTTTGTTTGTTTTTTGGTTGGATCTGTAACTTTAATGTCTGTGTAGAGGCTTCATTTAACTTTGTGTAGGGAAAATCTCTGGGAGCATGTGAGCCACTACCTTGGCTCTGCACCACTCTAGTAACTCTTTTCTCTCTCTCTACTTTTAGACCTTAAGGACTTTAGACTTTAGAATTAAGGTACATATAGTATATAAGTCCAGTTATCTAATCTTGTCTGCCCTTTATTTCACCCCACAGTGAATAATAGTTCATTTTTGCTTAGCCAATTTTCCTTTGACATGTTTTAAGTTTTAAATAATATTTCAATTAATATAGCCTCTTAAGGTTCACAATATGCTTTCATCACAAATCTTTCAAGATATGTGGTTGTAAATATTATAAATATTCTCAAATAGAGATAAGTAAAAGGACCTAGTCAAAATCATGTGCTTAGAAAATATGGACGTCTAGATGTAAACCTCAATTTTCTAATTCCACATCCACATCCACATACTTCAGTTTACAGAATTAGATTCCCAAAAACCACACACCCAAATCATCTAGTTTCCGTTTAAAGATAATCAATACAGGAGAACTACCATAAATTTGCCTCTTGGAACCAAATAAATAATAGGATTCCCTTTTCTATAAGATAACTTTTCAAATACTTGAAAATACCAGCAATGATGAGAGCATGCCAGTCCACCTCTCTATGATCCTACTCAAGTCCCCCTAACTTTCTGGACTAAAGTATTTCTCTTTGGCCATTAAATTCCCTTGTATTCTATTTCATCCATTGAAATAAGCCCTTGAGGGCAGAGGAGATTGACTTTGCTTTTGTGTTCATATGCCCACACATAGTACTAGATATGTCATAAAGCGCTAATAAATCCTTTGTTATTCATAAGATTAATAATGAAATATTCCTCCCACTTTATTTTTGTTAGTTTTTGCAAGGCATTGGGGTTCAGTAACTTTCCCAAGATCACATAGCTAGTAAATATTAATCATCTGAGTTTGAATTTGAACTCAGGTCCTTCTAATTCCAGGGCTAGTGCTCCATTCATTGCACCTCCTAGTTGTACCCCCCATTTCTTACTGAAGAGATGATAAATTTTAGGCACAGAATTAGATATAATTCTGTTTTTCTTGATTAGAATGATTTGATACAAGATAGGAGTTTTGTGGACAGAGCAAAGGGAATAGTGACAGTTATGTAAAAAAAGAAGACAAAATAAAAATAGCATCAATGAAATATTAAAAACATGCATAACAGAGACACAAAGTTCAGAAGGGGATACAGATAAGTAAAACAATGTTGGTCCTTCCATATTAAATTTAATTACTTAATATTTATAAAAGTTGTTTGAAATAGTCATGATTTCATATCTTTTCCTGTATTTTTTTATTTATGGAAATGTTCATGATTGCTGTTTTCTACTTCATAATAATATGAAGTAGTTGTATGTGTGAATGTGTGTGTATGTAAACTATAACACTGAGGACTGAACATAGAAGTCCAGATGTGATCGAACCAAGATGGTTTACAATAGAAATCTCTCATCCCTATTCCTGGAAGCTATACATGTTTTAATAGAGCCCAAGTGTGCATTATCTTTTTAGGCTACTATATCATTCTGCAGAATTACATTGAGTTTGCAGTTCACTAAAACTCCTAGATTTTTTTCAACTTATCTGCCATCTAACTGATGTCTCCTCATCTTATATTTATGAAGTTGATCTTTTGAGGTAAAGTATAAAACTTCACATTTATCCCTACTAAAATTTCATGATTAGACTCAGTCAAATATTATAGTTTTCCGTGATATTCCTGCAAATTAATTGTTATAGAATGGATTAGCTATTTCTTTGTGTCTTCAAGAAAAGTATGCTATTATGTCTTTACCCAATTCATGTTTTTTAATGTTCTAGAACAGGACAAAGCATAGATCCCTGGAGCACTCCCCCTAGAGATTCTCTTCCTAGAGGATATGGAATCATTAATGACTCTTCAAACAGATCTGAATAGTTGTGAATATATCATTACCCAGCTGAAAGGGACAGGAAATTATAGTCTAAAAGCAAAATCCAGTCTATTGTCTGCTTTTTTATGATATTTCAGATTTGGCCCTTTGGGCATAGTTTACTGATCTCTGACATGACCCATATTTTTCCATATTTCCCCCCAAAAGTAGCACAAAATACTATAGCAAATTCTTTGCTAAAAATCTAGTAAGTTGTTTATATTCATTGTCTCTGTTCACTTATTTTTCTCATGGACCAGAAAAGAGGATTCATAGAGAGAGACACTGAAAAAGAAATTTCTGAGGAAGACAATAATCATCTTATCCTTGAGTCTCCATGAGCTTCTAATTAGGAGAATAAGGGGAAATGAGATAGGATAAATGCATATTATCTCTATATTGTGGCACCCTCTTTTTTGCTTTCTATCTTCCTACAACCTTGTCATTAGGAATTCTTGGAAAGAAAATGGAAGAAATTTTAATGAATAGGAAAGCAAAAATGGAGCCTTAAGTACTGGTCAGCAGTAACTAAAGTCCAGTAGCTGCTATGATTCCCATGTGTCTAAAGAAAGGTATAGTGAGGGTGTCTTTAGTGAACAAGGGCAATCTGGTGCATACTGATCAAAAACAGGAAGAGAAAGATCCAGATTTTCTGAGATTACCAACTATTATTATTCTTATTTATCTGGTGAACTCAAGGAAGTTATTCCTATTTAGTCTTTGATTCTACAAAATCTCTCCTTCCCCCCTTGCCAAGATCTGTGGACATGTTTCATCAATATTTCTCTCCTCAGACTCCAAAGAACTAAGAAAGAACTGAGAAGGAGGGCTAGAAAGCTTTTGATCTAGTTTCCTTTCAATTAATTTAGTTAATTTTAACTATGTAATCATAGCATGTTAAGTCACTAAATCTATGAATGAACTGAAAAGTTAACTGAGAAAATGGATTCTACTATGAATTTGGGGACTCTGAGCTATCTGTTGATAATATATTTCATATTTTAATATTTTGAACAATTTTCTACTAAATACCAAATATTAATTTTTTAAATTTAAATTTAATTTAATTTTTCTTACATTTGAGTTCCAAGCTATTTCTCTCCCTACTCTCAACCTTATAGAAGAGAAAGTAACATTTGACACAGATATGTGTGTGTGTGTGTGTGAAACTATACAGTATATAGTTCCATATATCAATTCTTTCTCTGAAGGTGAAGAGCATCTTCCTTCATACATCCTTTATAGTTGATTTGAATAACTCAGAATAGCTTATTCACATGTACTCTTCAAATGATATTGCTGTTACTGTATACAACATTCTCTTGGTTCTGCTCATTTCATTCTTCATTATTATGTACAAGTCTATGTTTTTATAAGATCATCTAGTTCGTCATATTTTATTACTCAATAGTACTTCATCATAACATATCACAACTTACTTGATCATTTCCCAATTGATGGGAATCCCCTCCATTTCTAGATCTTTGAAATCACAAAGAAAACTGTTTATAAATATTTTAGACCATACAGATTCTTTTCCTTTTTTCCTGATCACTTTGGGAAACAGCCCTTCTTAACTTTATATATAATTTTATATATAATTATATTTATATATATTACATATATATTTATATATAATTTTATATATAATTCTCAAATTTATCACTTGATAGTCAGTGAAGAGTTTCCCCAAAGTCACTTTAGTACTGTCCCAGAAATATGGAATTGGCTATGTGAGGAAGAGTCTAAACATTTGCAGGATGGGCTCTTTCTTAGGGAAAAGCTTATCCAGCTAAGTGACCCAATACACAGAGCACTAGCCCTAGAGTCAGGAGGATCTGAGTTCAAGTCACCCTTGGACACTTACTAGTTGCATGACCCTAGGAAAGTCACTTAACTGGAATTGCCTGGCTCCTCCCCTGAAAAAAGAAAACAGTCCAGGCATACTCATTAAAAAGGAGACAGCTCAAGTAGAGTGTCATTTGTTGGGCAATTATACTCAAATAATTCTTTAGCTATATGTAATTAAGAAAGTTACACATCTATTAATAGGCTTCAGGAAAGCAGCAAGTGGCAATATGGCAAAGTGGGTAGAATTGACCTCTGAATAAAGAAGAATTAAGTTCAATACTTGGCTCTGACATATTCTGACTGTGTGACTGGTTGCATCCTCTAGTCTCTCAGGAACCCTGGAAATTCCCTAAGACTGTCAGTTTTAGAGAAGTTTCTAATAGTAAGCAATACCAGAGTTCTACACATAGATCCAGTCCAAAAGCACAAAAAAATGGAGGCAGAATTACATAAGTTTATGAAGTTCCCTTGATTTTATTGATCATCTCAAGAAAAGAAATGTTATTCTAACATGACCTATTCTTTAACTACAGTTTCAATCACCTCTTCCTTTTTAAATTATTCAATCACTTTAAAAGAGGTGGGGGGGTTTTCCTGGCATTTTGGCTTAAAGTCAAGCATCCTTTCATATAGTTTGTAGACTCTATTATCTTCCAATAGTTAAGAGAGATATATATAGAAACAGAGACAGAAAGACAAAGAGAGTTGTTCTATTCTAATTTCATAGATTTCCCATTCTCCATAATTTTTCACTATAACATCCACCAATGTTTTTTCTTCAATATTAATAACTGCCATTTTTAGTGTTTATTGCATTTGATCCTTACAACCATAATTCTGTGAGTTAGATATGATTATTACCCTTATTTTATGGATAAGAAAACTGAAGCCAAGTGACTTGTAAAATTTATAAATGTCTAAAGTAGAATTTGAAATAATGTCTTATTGACTTCTAATCCTGTGCTCTAATCCCTACAGCATCTGGCTATCTGTTGTCCTGGAGGATGAAGTTCATCTGGTTCAGCCAACTAGAATTCACTGAGGACATTACGATCAAAGTTGTTCTATTACTATGCCTTTAATTATATCAGGCATCAATTCCTCAGCAACCAGTTTTACTCTGTCTTTTCCATTCCAAAGGTCATTCTCTTGGCAAAGAGAATCAAATTCACTGCTCCTACCCTGACATGCCCTCTCCAAGATAATGGATAAAAATATAGTAACAAGTCTTTCTTCTTTTGTTTTCCTGATTATACAAGAATAAGCTCAGTATTGCCCTTCACTATTTTCTATAAATTGCTAATTTCATCATCTCTCTTTTCCCACCAACATCCCTTTATATAAAGACTTCTGTGGGAAAGCATAGGCAGAGAAATGCTTCCTTCCAGACCACCATTGAATGGGTTCCAGACTTCCTGGCTGCTTATTTGAAGGGAGTTTGAGTGATGCTAGGAACTGAAAACAACAAACTCACTCTCTGACAAGAGGGTGTGCTGGCTCCCTGCCACTGGCTGCCGGTCCTTAGGAGAGAACACAACTGCAGTAGTTGGCTTCCATCCATGGGTAAAAATCTAGTGAGTCGAACTCTATTTTTCTTCACTTTGACTCGGGGAATTCATTTACATATGTCAATTAAGAAAAAAAAGTTGTAGTCTGTAGGCTTCACTGTCTGGGTTCTCACCATGGTTGCCTCCTTGCCTAGGACAAGTAATGAATTGGAGTAGTTTTAAAACATGAAATTGAGAAACAATAAAGTCAAGAAAAGTTAACGCTTTGATCTCTTCATTCCCTGATTCCTCTTCCAAATTTTCCTCAGGGTTAAAACTGTACAAGGTTTCAGAGCTTCACTTTTCCCAACTTTTTGTCTCCAAAGAGTTCACATTTTGACTCCTATTTAACATTTTTTAAAAAGAAGAATGGCTAGATATTTTAGATAAAAAAAGATAAACAAGACCTCAACTCTAAAAGAGAATTTCTTAACCTATGGTCCATGAACTTTTTTTAAAATAACATTTTTTCCTTTGTAACCTATGTATTTTATTTATGCATTTGAAAATATGATTCTGGACTTTATCAGACTGACCACCAAAGGGGTCCATGACCCAAAACATGAAGAATTATGCACTAGATTCCATGTTTGAAGGAGACCTATCATTCAATAGAACACTTGTCCTTTCTTAAAGAAATCTTTCCATCTTATTCAGTAGTTTTCCAGATTTGGGATTTGAAGGCCAAAGGTCTGTGATACCAGGCCATGATAGAAGAGGTATTTGAGGCAACAATATCTGCTCCATTGGTCACACAGCAGAGATCTGTGGAGGAAGATTTTGAATTCTCACTATCCAAGGTCACGCTGCCTCTACTCCCTCTCCCACACTCAGATACACATGGTAATAACAGGGTGGGAGAGCTTTGGTCAAGTGAGTACTCCTGGGTCTTTCTTGTAAAATCTCAAACAGTAGCTCCCTGTAACCATGACTCATGCCTTCAAAATATACATCTCAGTAACAGTTGCCAATGGATAAATTTAGGGGAAAAATAGCAAGATTTTGAGCTCTCCATTGGCAGAGATTGTATTTTGAACTCTGTAGGTCTCCACAGGACAAAGCATTAATAGTAGCCACTCAATCAATACTTGATGATCAAAGAATTAAACTAAACATTGATTCTCTTCCCACTTTTGAAACTTTTCCACTTAACTTTATATTTTCCTTCTTCAGTGTTTTCTCCAAATATTACAGTAAAAAAAATAGGGATTTGTTTTCCATACACAAAAAAGAGAAGTTAACAAAGGGTCAAAGGTTGCTTGGATATTTATTACAAAACCCTTGAGAATTCCCCTTTGACATCTCAAAAGCTCTGGTTAAGTCTAGAAGTTAGAATGTTTTAAAAATTAGATGCTTATGGAAAAGAGAGTGTGACACAGTGGATGAAAATCCTGAGTGTAAGTCTTATCTAGGATGCATTCAAGTTGTGTGACTATGGATAAGTCACTTAACCTCTCAGTCACTCGGGTAACTAACTCTTTAAGACTCTAGAAAGGTGTTTCCATACAAGCAGTTCCTTATGCAAATGTTCATAGGTAAAGGAGTAAGGAAGGAAGGAAGGGAAGAAGGGAGGGAGGGAGGAAAACAGAAGGTAGGAAGGAAGGAAGTAAAGGAGGGAGGAAGGAAGGAAGGAAGGAAGGAAGGAAGGAAGGAAGGAAGGAAGGAAGGAAGGAAGGAAGGGAGGGAGGGAGGAAGGGTGGGAGGAAGGAAGGAAAGAAGGAAGGAAGGAAGGGAGGGAGGGAGGGAAGAATGAAGGAAGGAAGGAAAGGAAGGAAGAAAGGAGGAAGGAGGAAAGGAAAGAGGGGGGAGGGAGAGAAAAAGGAAGGAGAAAAGGAAGAAGGAAGGAATATAAAGAGAGAAAAATCCATTCTACTGAACTGCTGCATAATCAGAGATGCAAGCAGAATTTCACCAATTTATACTTATAATTTATGACTCATATCCATGCCAGACCCTGATTTAGGTCCTTTAGATGCTTTAGGTCTCAATCACATCTGGACTGCTAGAATGGCCTCCTACTTGGGCACCGTGCTTCTCTTCTTTTTCAGTTCCAGTTCATACATCACTGTTCTATTAATCTTCCCCATCCCCTCCTCCAAGTCCATTATCACTTCACTACTTCTTGGTGCTTTCCTTAAATCAACCAAAAGATAATTTAGTTAACTGAATATAATATTTGAATCGTCTACCAAATGGCATCTGTCTATCCATACACGATTTTTATTCTCTGATGCATGTGCCATTTTTCCTACAGTCTGCCATTAGAAGACCTACACAACCTTGCCTTGACCTAGGCTCTTCTAATTCAACCTCTGAGTTCCAACCAAATTGATTTATTCAGTCTTCATGTATATGCCTTGTGCTTTATAACCATTAAGATTCTTCTGACTTTGTTTCCTCTCCTGAGGTTGCTCCGACTCTCACTACCTTGCCAAATTGTGCTCTTCCTTCATGACCTTATCAGCACGATTTCTCTCTTATCACATTCAACTTAGATCAATGTATACCATGGAAACAATGTAAAGACTAACAGACTGCCTTCTGTGGGGAGTGGGGGGAGGGAAGCAAGACTAGGGGAAAAATTGTAAAACTCAAAATAAATAAAATGTCTTAAAAAAAGGCCCTATTGGCCCCACCTCATCTATCTCCTACACTAAAACTCTCAGAGCTTTTTCAGAACAGTTGATATCTTTCTTTGCTCCCTCCATTATATTTTTGTGAGGTTGATTCCCCCCCAGCACAAGATTTTACTTTTATCACCACTAAATTTATTCTAATAAGATTCAATTCAAAACTATAGCCTGTCAATTTTTTAATCCTTAATCTGCCATCCAGTGCTGCTTTTCCTCTCTGTTTGGTAGCATCTGCAACTCTGATGTATATATAAGTTTTTTATAAAAATGTTAAAAAGCACGAGCCAAGCACAAAACCCATGGCAGTTCTACTAGCAACCTCTTGTTAGGTTGAAATTGAACCATTAATAACTACTCCCTGGATCAGACCATATAACCCGTTCTTAATCCTTCTAATTATATTAGCATCTGTCCCAAATCCCTCAGTATGACACACTTTATCAAAAGCTTTGATAAAATCTAGAAAAAACTATAGCTACAGCATATCTTTCATATAATAATCCAGAAGTCCTATAGGTGAAAAACAAAGAAATGAGATTACTCTGGAGTTTGAAGCTATACTGACTCTTTGTAATCACCCTTTTTTTAAATGTTCTTCAGTCATCTCTTTAATGCTCCTTTCTATAATTTTACTAAGAATTAAAATCAGTTTCATTGGTCTATATATTGTAGACTCTTTTCTCATTTGTGAAAATCAGAATGACATTTGTCCTTTCCCAGTCTTGAGATACTTCTTCCAATTTTCATGATCTTTCAAATATGGCTAATTATATACAGGCCAATTTTCAAATCATACAATTCTTTCAAGGATGTAATTCTTCTAGGCAAGGTGACATGAATTCATCCAGACCACCTGGTGTTCTCTTATTACTTCTTTAATTATCTTAGGTATCAAGTTTCTGTTAGTTATTTTTGTTCTGTCAGTTTCTCCTTTTGCAAAGAAAACAGAAGCTAAATATGGTACAAATAAATCATGTATTTTTATTTATCCATTCATATAGTTAGAATCAGGATATAAAGTTATTCCAGAGTTGCTTGAAAAATAAGGGAAAACAAATAATTATACTTACTATGAATTTACAGGTAACTAACTTATTTACAGGTAACTAACTCTTATAATTTACAGGTAACTAACTCTTATCATTCTAAACTATTTATGGTTATAGCCTTGTTCAAAATGCATTCTAGTTATATAACACTTTTAAGATCTCAAAATGCATGCTTATCATTTATATCATTTGATTTTCTTACTATTCCTAGGAAGTGGACAGAGACCTTATTCTCATTTAACAGATGAGACAAAGTTCCAATAAGCTAAGTAATATTCCTAAAGTCATGAAATTAATAAATGATAGGACCAGGATGTAGCTCCAGGCCTTCTGGTTTTTAGTCCAGGGTTCATTTCATAACAATGCTACTGTTCAAATTAGTCTTTTCTCTTAAGTTTTGGTCTTGTAACTTACCTCTTATACTTACTGCCCAATTTATCATAAAATATATTACATTTCTTCCTCAAAATATGTGATCCAAGTTCTTGTGGTATAGGTGACCCTGGTTCTCACCAAGAGAGATGGTAGGTAGTTATAACTAATAAGTTATGGTAGATTTTAATAAATTTCAAAGGCTTTGAATAAAAGCCCAGAAAGATAGGCTCTACCATTGAAGGACCAGTCAAGCTGACTATGGAGAAACTAATAAACACTTTTTTTTGGTCCCAGCTAACATGAAACTAATGAAAATATTATCCTGAATTCAGTATAATTTCCTTACTTTCCATAATTGTGATATCAGAATACAAGAAAAAGAGCAGAATAAGTGAAAAAATGTATAATTCCTATGTT
Organism: Macrotis lagotis; assembly: GCF_037893015.1. NCBI lineage: Eukaryota > Metazoa > Chordata > Mammalia > Peramelemorphia > Peramelidae > Macrotis > Macrotis lagotis. The sequence goes on from NC_133663.1 coordinate 92,884,821, forward strand.
GTCTACAAATATTAATTTAACTGCTGATATTCATAAAAAGAGATATCTTTCCAATGACCAGAAAACACTATATCAATATTCCTGAACAAACTGAACTCCATCCATATTGATATTCACATTTTCAAAAAAATCAGAAAGCCTAAATAACTTATGGTCAAATAGAATGATGACTTGTTTCTTCTCCTAGGGGAGGTGTTTATAAACTTGTTTTCAATCATATTTCTAAGCCATACATAAACTCATGAGACACTTGGCAATCTTGCCTAACAAGTCTCAGGATGAGATTCATCTATAGAACCACAGTGGTGATTGTAATTTCCATACTAACATTCTTGGAAGAGAATAACGAAGTCATGAAGAATTTGACAAGATCACCCTTTGGGGACCTATAGAAAATCTGGCATATCTGAGCAAGGATGACTGCTGTTCTCCAACTATACTGGGTCAGAAGGCGCCCAGGAAAAATCACCATCTTACCAGCTGCTTGCTCTGCTTCCTGATTCATTTTCTCCGACTTACTTGATTTTGATTTTCCTAGTTTTAGACCATAGCATCATAACTAGAGCTAAGAGGGGAACACAGTCCGCCTCTAGTCCAATCCCTTCTATTTACATATATGGAAACTGAAACCCAGGGGAGTTGATTGATTTATCCAGGTTCATACAGGTGATAACTGCCAGAAATGAGATTTGAATCCAGGTCCTCTGACTCCAGGGCTGGCACTGGTTTTCTTTTTCCATTGTAGAATGTTGCCTCTATTTCTATCTATGAAATCTAGAAATTTAACTTGATCTAAAGTGAAATCATGTTTATGCCATTATCATATTCTTCTATTAAAGTCCCCAATCACCCAAAGGGAGAGGGACCTTGACATAGTAGATGAAGAGCTGATGTCAAAAACAGGAAGACTCGCATTTAAATCCACTCTCTATCACTTGTTACTTGTGTGGCTTTGGGCAAGTCACTTCATTTCTTGGGACCTCAATCTGTTTCTCAGGAAAATAAGAGGCTAAACCAGATGACCTCTAAAGTGTAAATCTATCATTCTAGGAAGTTGTGTAATGGTTTTCTCATCTGCAACAGCAGAGTTCAATAAAGTCAAAAGCCTAGAAATCAAAGGTCTAGAACACCCACTCACTCATTGTCTGCCCATTCCACCACCACCACCACCACCATTACTCAATCAGTCCTTTACCCAAAGAGGCAATACATTTGAAATCTCAAGTCATCCTCAACCAAAACAAACCCTCTTCCTTTCCCTGGTTCATGGATAGGCTCTTTGTTGCCCTGCAAACCCTGCCTAGCATCATGCCCACCACAGAGCAAGCACTTATTGAATGCATTGTAATTGAGGCATGAACTAATTGAGGCATGAACTAGATCCTTGAACTAATAATATCTTCCTATTATAAACTTGGGACTATGGAAATCACAAGGCCATGAAAATAACTGGGTTATCCCAATCTGCTCAGAGATGACTGCATGCAAAGCTGTTGTGAGTATTGTTAATTCAGAGTCCACAGCTCCCTTTCATAACCTATTCCCACAAGCTGACTTCTCAAAGTAAAGTCCCATCTGAGGCATGGGAGCACAATATTGAGGGAGTGAAAGCAACTTATTTTCCACATTTACTCTAAGAACCTAAAACACTATCCAGTAGTTTTAACCAAAACTAGGTAGATAAGCAATAGTCATGAATTTGGGGATAAAACTACCTTCATTACCGCTGATGCTCTGTTGCTATTGTTCAGTTGTTTTGATCATGTCTGATTCTTCATGTCTCCATTTGGGGTTTTCTTGGCAAAAATATTGAAATGATATTCTATTTTCTTCTCCAACTCATTTTACAGATGAAGAAACTGAAGCAAACAGGATTAAGTGACCGGCCCAGGATCACACAGCTAGTGTCTAAGGCCAGATTTAAACTGAGGGAAATGAGTCTTCCTGACTCCAACCCAGTGTCATATTCACTGCACCACCCAGTTGCCCCTTAGATCTGACTTTCAAAGATATCACAATTAAAAACTAGAAATGGGACATTCATCATAGTAATATCCCAATTCACTTTCCTCCAGGACATAAATTTTACAGTCACTTAACCTTAACTGAACTTACAAGATCTGGTCCACAGGGATCAGGAAGAAGATGCCCATCCTTAGGTTCTGCTATCTGCCTTCCATGGTGCCCTGATTTCTGAACCCAGAGGATAAATAGTTTCCAATATGGTCTGCACCTCTGGTCAAGTTTTCACATCTCCCCTTCACAAAAATTAATGAGTAATATACCACCAAGATAGCCCACTGATAGACCACAAGGATCTATTCAAAACTATATAGAATCAACTCCCTAAATCTTTGAAGGATCACAAATAAAATATAACTTCTGCCAGTGTCTCCATTCCTGGGAGATAAGTGCCAGCAAGGACCTAATGAGGAAACCAACTGACTAGATGGGTCCCTTAAGGTTCTGAAAAGGAAAAACATTGTACTTTACCACCTGACCTATCTTTATTCCACATAAATAATGCCATTCTGGTAGAGATGAATACACTGACCAAGATGGTTTCCTTCTTCTCTTGACCTGGCCCATCTATAATCATTCAATTACCTTCCTGTTCCTGACATATTTTCTGTTTCTAAGATCTTCCTTCCTTCTCAGATTCCAAAAAATGTACCAAAATTCAATTTTTCTTGGACTATGCCATTCCTCACTCTCCAATAGCATATCACTCTCAATATATATTATCTCCCTCAAACTACCAATGGAATGTAAATTAATTATTGGATTTTTTATTTTTATATTTTTATTCTTAGTCTCTAATATATTTACATGTCATATAGTAGGTACTTAATTCATACTTTTTGATAGATTGATAGATGATTGGTTGTAGTAGAAGTAGTGGTGGTAGTAGTAGTAGTAGTAGTAGTAGTAGTTGTCCTTTACGATCAAAGAAAACCATGACACCAGGAAAGTGAAGTTACTACTAGCACATATGAGCCTAGTAAACTGACATAATTAAATCAGTGGGAGACCTAGGCCTTTTAGAGACAGGTCTTTCCAAAAACATCGAGGCTCTTTGACAGTAGGGTGACAAACTTTCAACAGGAGGGTAAAGCTAATCCATTTCTCAATGATCTAACCATCAGTGTTTTTAATTAAATGGTCAGGTTTTCCTATTTCACAGCAGTTCCGAGTCAGCTTCTAAAGACTGGTTGAGTTCTTTGGGGAATGCACAGAACTATGCACCCTGCATATTGAGTCCAATGAGCAGACAAAGCACATGAATTGGAACACCTGAATGGTGTCTCCTAATAAAAAGCAGTATGTGGGGCAGCAAGGTGGCACATTCTTGGAATCAGACGAATGGGAGTTTGAATTCAGCCTCAGATACTTGTCGCTTACTAGTTGTGTGACCTTGGGCAAGTCATTTAACTCTGACTGTCTTGTATCCAGGGTCAACTCCAGTTGTCCTGATTCACATCTGGTCACTGGACCCAGATGGCTCTGGAGGAGAAAGTAAGGCTGGTGTCTTAGCATAGCACCCCTCCCCCAATCAAATCCAATTCATGTGCTTGTCATGGCCTCACCTCCCTGATGCCATGGTCTTCTTTGAGAATGAAAGACAAACATCAAAAGGCAGTATGTTGTATAAACAACATCACCAAATCTGGAGTCAGAAAACCTGGGTTCAAATCTTATATCAGATACTAATGTGCTTAGTGACCTTGGCAAACTTAGTTAATCTAAGTTTATACAAAAATGAGGGTATTAGATTACATGTTCTCTAAAGCTTCTTAAATTCTAAATCCTCAAATCATAGGATTTATTATGCATTGCTCTACTACTCACCCATCATGAAATTCTATTATAACATCATTACTTGTCTACCCAATACACACCCTTTTGTGTGGTATCTGGTTTCCTTCCTTGGGATTTTCCTGCATGCAACCCACACACCTCTGTTGCTGAGGCAAATAATTTCTTGGATGAGATAGCAACCACTGGACTCACTTGCAAAACACCTTACTAACTTAAAGGTGACCTTTAGGCATAGGAGATCAGGATTAATTGTCACAGAATGATCGACACAACCAATGGGACAAGAAATATTTTCCCACTCAAGCAAGTGATCAATGTCATATTTCCTTGACTACCATTACCCCAGCTAATTGTTGATGGGAAAAAGGAATTTGCAGTTAGAAAAATCTTAGACTTATAAAAACAATGGAACTTCCTCTAGGAACTCATATACTGGAAGGGTTATGAGGCTAAGGAAATGATGGAGTAATCAGTGTTCCATATGCAAACTCAGTTGTTTGAAAGAAACTTTTTACTGCTAGGCTGAAAAATCACAACTTCATCTTCCAGGGAGGCATTCTAAAGGGTGTGACAGGATTTAGGTCCATATTTCCAGTAATGAATAAAGATGATAGATGTCTTTTCATCTTATGTCATTCTTATCTATGTTTTCTCATAAATTCTCCAAGGGTGGACTATCCAGTGTCCTCAAGGATTTTTTTCAAAGATATTTTCATTTATCAGAAATACCAGAGCAGCCTTCCTTAGGCAATAATGCATTATTGTCATGGAGTTTACCCTGTCTAGAATCCAAAAGGAAAAGTAATTCCTTATAGGTGGTGGGAGTCTTAAGGTACTCATCATCTTCATTGTCCATGACATTGTATTGATAGCATCAATTCTCATAATAATATAGAGATGTACAGCTATTCAAAGAAATCAATCCATATAGTTATGTCTTTAGTCTAGATTGTGATATGATGTTGGATAGAGAGCTCATTGAGCTATTACATCAGTCTGTATGTATATATATACACATTCTGAGTGTATGTATGTATAAATACGTATACATCATATACATATATATCAATATACACTTACATACATACAGATTTATATATAAATATATTGTATTTCCCTGAAAATAAGCTCTAGCTCCTGATTTTTTTAGGATGCTTATAATATAAGCCCTTTTCCCAAAATAAGACCTAGTTAAGATCATCATCCAAGCAGAAATATTTAGTACATCATTTGCAACACAAGATGGACATATTGGATTATAAAATAATAATATTAATATATAATTAAATATAAATAAATAATATTATTGAGATTAATACTTAAAAGAAAGGATAATATAAATTATAATTGTATTTGTAAATACCCAAGCAAGTGCCTTTGGATAAGAGGTAAATGCCTATGTAAACAGACAAACTGGAAACTTATAGTTCAATGACCAATCATGAATAATGTGTACACTTGGTGACAACTGGATGGAAAGAAAATCCCCCTTCTAATCATCACTAAGGGCAAGAAAGATATGATTGAATGGGTTTCAGGCATTTATGTTCTTGAAACCAAAAAAGCCTGGTGTCCACAAGCAGTTACAAGGAAGTGAATTGATTTAATGCTACCACTTGTTTTTTGAGATGACCAGAGAGGTCCGCTTATCTGGATTCAGCCAGCACTCACCATGCCAAAGACATGAAGAACGTCCTTGCAGAGAGAAGAATAGATTAAATAATTATTCCCACCGGTATGTCTGTCTAGCTCCAGACTCTTGATATTGCAACAAGCAAGCCATTTGCACATGGTAATCAATAACTACAATGAAAATAGAATGAAGAGAAATCAGCTTGGAAACTTTGTGAAGTCGAGCCTGCAAGAGCTCATGCCTAGGATGAAGAATTCATAGGATAAAATCACTGACAGCTATGTAACCAATGCACTACGAGAAGGCTACTGCACAAGAAATGCTCATTTAAGGAGAGTTCTGTTGCTGAACATGAGAAATTGGAGCCCACTATTCTACAGGAATTGGGGTCACAAGAAATTCAGGATGGAATTTGGGGTTTGGAGAGTTAGGACAATGTTATAGAAAAAGATGACATGACTGTATTTGAACAAATGTAGATTTATTTAAAAAGACATAATATGCTCAGTATTATTTTCCAGGAAACATGATATACCATACAGTGTGTGTGTGTGTGTATAATATATATATATATATATATATATGTATATATATATAATATATGTGTGTGTTTGTGTGTGTATATGTGTGTATATATATATATGTACATATATATATATACATAATATACTGTTTTCCCTTCCATTATATATTCTGGACCCTCACTGTAGATGAACAAACAATTGAATCAAGAACTGAGTAGGAAAAGAGACTAGATGGTATTTGGAAAATAGCTGTACCTGAACCCTAGTTGAAAAGATGAGGGCTTCGAATTATGGAACACCACAAGCTTCAAAAAATTCAGGGCAAAGGAGAGATACATGGTAGATATAAATAGGCTGTTTCACATTGGCAAAGCTGACATATCATCCAGGAAATGTATGACTAGAAAAAGAGGTACATTGATCATGTAACAAGAGCAAGGGATAATCCTAGGGAATAAAAATTATGTGAAACTAATTATACCTGCTTAAGTTTGGTATCTTGATAAAATCTGAATTTCTCTGAAAGAAATTTCATTTGGTCTCCTAATACTGTACCTGAAGACTTTGCTTTCTGAGAGTATTTCTGCTAAATTGTCACCACAGTCAGAAAGACCAGTCAACTTATCTATGGAGCAGTAAACTAGCAGCAGTTGTCAATGAATTTTGTGAGGGAAATCTTAGCTCTCTTCATCTGTGGTCACACCATTAAAACAGAGTTTGCAAAGGCTGTTGAGCTAATATTCCTAAACTGGACTTGGAACTAGACAACAGCAGAGTCAGGTTGTCAGACAGAAAGGGTTATATGATTTCAATATGAGCCACTGATTTCATCAGTGTGGGGAACTCCTGATGTGAAAAACTCCCTTCTCTGATGCAATCTGTTTATAACTTTCAGAATTAGAGAGTTATCTCAGACTTGAAAGATTCAGTGCCTTGTACGAGAACATGGCTAGTATGTGTCTGAGGCAAGATTTGATTGGATCAATCTGGCCCCCAAGGCTGCCTTTCTATCCATTTCCCCCAAGAACATAGCCAAACAGTCCCAATGTCCCAACTATATAATAATCACTTACTTCCATACAAAGTTTTAAAGTTTGCAAAATCCTTTACATACATTATCTTTTTAGAACTTCCCCACTATTCCATGAGGAAGATATTATGGGTATTAATATACCTATTTTGAAAATGAGGAAATTGATGTTAAGAGATTAGATGACTTAACCTGTCGTACAGAGAGTAATTTTAGAGGAAAAAAATTGAACAGAGATCTTCTCAGTTTTCCATTCAAAATCTAGCTTTCAAAAATACCATGAGGTTGACATAACATCTCAAATAGAGGATGTATTAGAGATGCAGTCTAGGATGTTTCTGGGAGGTCTTATCATAGACTCATCTATATTAGAACATCAAGCTTCCAACCTGCAGGTACAAAGAAGAGATAGAGCAACAAAGATAACATAAAGGAGAAGGGGAAGGGTAGTCAAATCCCATGGATCCCCTAGTTGTCTCTTCATGGGACAGGAAATAGGAAAAGAGACAAAGATAGATAGATAGATAGATAGATAGATAGATAGATAGATAGATAGATAGATAGATAGATAGATAGATGATAGATAGATAGATAGATAGATAGATAGATAGATAGATAGATAGATAGATAGAAATACCTATGTCAGGAGAATTTCCCAGCTATTCCAAACATTGAAATCTTTGTTTTACTCAAAATTTCATCCCATTTGGGTCAAAAACTCTCTCAGAAAATAGCTCAATCTGTTCAGTTTCTAGTATCAGATTCAGACTAGTTACTTCCAGCAGTAGTCATTGTTCTTTCTCCTTGGTTCCACTCACTACACTTCATTTCTGCATTCCTATATTAAAAAAGAAAAGCATCTTAGCAATAGTTGGCTCAGCAAATGATCCTGCCCTAGTGCTGATCAAGTTATCTATATCAATTTCCTCATATTCCTGACCATGGTGCCGATATTAAGATGAAGTCAAGGAGAAGCTTCATGGGACCAAGCACATGTAGAACAAATATATCCAGGAAGAGACAGAATGTTAAAGACATGTAGGAAATCAATATTATCTCAAGATATCATAAAAAGGAGATTACAAAGTAATAGAAAATATCATAGGTAGCACTCTTACCCCAAAAAGGTGACCCAAGGGTCAGCAGCAACTATTAACCTATATACCTACTTTCTCATCATTGTAAACTCTTTATGATAATAGTCAAGGGTATTTTGATGAAAATATGATGGAGATATTAACTATAGGTCAGGAAAATTACTTCAAATTCTGGAAAGTTCTAAAATATATTAAAGAAAGTTTTATTAACTCTCTAGAAAATAAAAGAACAATCACAAAGAGTCACTATGACATTATCTAGATGAAGTCATATAAGACTATCATAATTTCCCTTTCTGATAGTGTTTCTGGACTGATAGAACAGGGGAAATGCTATAAACGTAATCTGTCTAGTTTTCAGTAAAAGATTTAACAACATTTCTCACACTATTGTCATGGAAAAAGATGAAGAGTTATGTGTTAGATAATAGTTGTTAGACGAATTTGGAAATTAGTTGAATAGCTGAACCCAAAGAGGAGTCAACTTGCATCTAGATCTCTAATGAAATGCTCTATACCAAGTATCTGTACTTATCTTTATGCTGGTTATCATTTTTTTCAATCACTGGGCATAGATATGTTCATTGAGTCTGCACAGGATGCATGACTTGAAGGAAATAATGTAGATGACAGTATCAGGATCCAAAAATATCTTAACAAAATGAATAACATTCAACTGAATTTAGTAAGATAGAATTTAATAGAGATAAATATATGGGATTAAAAATGGCACACCACTCTAGGATCTCTGCGAGCAGTTAGGTGGTACAGTGGATAAAACACCTGCCCTGGTGTCAGGAGGACCTGAGTTCAAATGTGACATTTGACAATACCTACTTAGCAAGGTAATCTTAGGCAAGTCACTTGATCCCATTGCCTTGCAAAAATCCAAAAAAGAAAAAAGAAAAAAATCTGAAATGGAGTCACAAAGAGTCAGACACAACTGAAAAAATGAATGAACAAAAGTATATAGACTCAAACTCCAGACATGACCAGAGAGCAATTCTTCTGTAAAAGGTTTGGGGGTATTTAACTGTGTACCATGGTAGCCCGAAAAAGTAATATGAATTTGAGCTTCATCAAGAAAGGCAAATATTATGGGATTAAGGATGTGAAAGTCATATTATACTCTATTTTGGTCAATCTGTGATCTGGAGCTCTGACCTCCAGATTGGGTTCAATTCTGAGGACCACAATTTATAAAGGACATTGATTACTTGAGACACATCAAAGGAGGACAACCATGATGCTGCTTTGCTTCAGGTTCCTATTATATAATGATTGTCTGAAGGATTTGGGACATTAACCTGAAGAATAGGAGATTTGATCCTAGTCTGGATGCTGTTCTACAACTGCCATCTTCAAGTATTTTAAGGGATTTTAGATGGAGGGCATCATAACATTTGTTCTACTTGGTCTAAGACAATAAAAATAAAAATAAACAATGGTGGCAATCACAAAGATACACATTTAAACTCGATTTGAGGAAAATAATTAACAATTAGAGGTATCCTTAAATGGAATGGCTGCACTGGGAGGATGTAAACCCACACTGAGAGGTTTCAAGCAAAGGTTGGACACCTACTTTGTGGGTAAATTGTTTACAAAAAGATTAGACTGCAACAGATTCTGAAGTTCCAATTACTTGTGGTAATTCTATGCAGGAAATAGGCATACTTTCCTAGATAATTTTCTAAACCAGATCACATCATTATGTGACTTGAAGCATAATAAAAAAAAATGGCATCCTGCTGTCTTTTTGTTTACTGATTTAAGAGAAAAAAAATATTGGTTCAATAGAACAATATACATCCCTGAAGACTCTACTTAAGGTATCTCCTACATTTAAATTATACAAGATTCTATAATGGATATAACTACAGAAAGAACTTTGTTCAATCCTCCAATGAGTATTGATATCCAGTGTGGGTCAAAGCAGAGGATCATATGAAAAGGCAGATAATGGAGCATGGCACACTATTGAAGAAATAGTTTCAAGAGCACTGAAGCTCAGAATGAACTGAGTCTGGTCATGAATGCTAAGGACAATAAAAAGGAATTTTTTAAAAGCTTTGTTGATAAAGAGAAGGATTAGAAAAGGAATTGAAATGAGACTTGGGGGCAGATGGAATGATAATTACAGATGATGAGAAAAGGAAGAGCTGTCAACTTTTTTTAACTCCTCTATGCCAAGGAAAATGATTCTTAGATTGAAAATGACCAAAAAAAACGATTAAGTGTAGAGAAGCCCAAGAAAAATAAGAATAGACTAAGAGAATACCATGTCACCAAACTATGGCAAATGACAACACAGAGTATAGAAAGAAGATTAGATCCAACCAGCACGCTATTATGAATAGTGAGTAAATTAACATGGAGAATGAAAAAGTAACTTCAGGACTAAAGAAAAACAAATATTGACCAGTTTTCCAAAAAAAGTGTAGTAAACAAACAATAGGTCAGTGATTGGGACTTCAGTTACTGGAGTGTATTATTTTGAATACTTAGACGAGAAAGGTGATCACAAAATGCCAGCATAGCTTCATCAAAACAAGATTTTGAGACCAACCTTCATTTCTTTTTTAAAACAATTACTATATAGTAAGTTTCACAGTTACATATTCTTATGGACAAGGTGGTAGTAGAGCCCACTAGATTTAGTAATTAATGGCTCAAAATTGAAAGAAGGTTTTTAATTTTATTTTTACTATTTTAATAATTTATTTGTTCTTCATTGTGCAGATCAAAAATTTCTCCTTCACCCTATCTCCTTCACATTTTTGTTCACTTGGATTGTCACTTGGAAGAAGGCATCAACTATAGCTTAGCCTAGTGTTTAGGGTACAAAATAGATGCTTAACAAATTATTATTGTCTGATTGATAGCATTCTTTTCAAAGTTATCAATGGCATAAAGCTGGAAGGTACCAAATTGGTATCCAAAAAAGAGTTTAAGAGGCTAGAGCAACAAAAGGCTGAATATAATAAAAATATTTTTATTGAAAAGTACATCATATAATTGATATCAAAACTCAACTTTATTAGAGCAGTTTAGAGAAAGAATGACTTCAATTCATTTTTAAAAAATGAGAGTTTTGACATCTAGAGCAAATTCAATATGAGTCAACTCTGGGACACAGTAGTGAAGGAAAGTTGAATGTGATCTTAGGTACCATTAAAATGGATGTGTAATATCTAAAATGAAAGATACAATAATGCTGTCAGTTCACATCTGTAATACTGCATTAATTTCGGGAAGTTATTTTTTTAGAAAGCCTACTAATAAGAATGAGAGTCCAGGATGTTGAGGGAAAACATTAGGTAGATAACTTGAATGAACTTGGAATGTCTACCTGAAAGAAAAGAAGGCATTGCAGGGATGTGATATAACTATTTAAAGTGTGGTCATATGGAAGAGAAATTTCTTGGCTCTAGAGGACAGATCTAGAAGCAACTGGAGGACTTCAGGGAAACTGATTTCCCTTCAGTAGAAGGGAAAAAAATACATGATAGTGAAAACTAAACAAAAGTAAAGTTGGTGGGTAGGAGCAAGTGGAAGGGGGAAAGCTAGATGGCACAGTAGATAGAGCACTGGTCGTGGAATCAAGAAGACCTGAGTTCAAGTCCGACCTCAGATACTTGATACTTACTGTGTGACCTTGCGCAAGTCACTTAACCTCATTACACCACAAAAAAAGAAAAAGAAAAAAGAAAAAGGGGCTGCCTCATTAGGAAATAACAGCCAGGTGACATAAAAGAATTGGACATGGAATCAAGAAGATCTGAGCTCAAATCCAGTCTCAGACACTTATAGTTGTGTGACTACTTGTCTTGGTTTCCCATCTGAAAAATAGGAATAATAATATAATGACTTTATATTATTATATATTATCTAAGGCTCAAATGATATGTGTGGCACTTTGCAAGCCTTAAAGCATTACATAAAGATTAGTCACTATAATAATGATCATTATTGCTGAATGTTCCCTCATTAGAAATCCCCAAGCAAAGACTAGATTTTTACTTATTAGAAATCTTTAAGAGGAGATTTCTATTCAGGTATAGGTTGAACAAGAGAGCTTCTGACATCTTAACTAACTCAGCAATAAGAAGAATACTATGCATTACAATGGAAAGACCAAGGAATTTGTAGTCAGAAAATTAAATTGCAGTTCTGTGTCACTTTTTTGTGACTTTGGGTAAATCCTTTAATCTCTCTTGATCTGTTTTGAGTTTTTTAAAGTAGAAAATTTCAAATTTTCTCATCCTATAAGCAGTGCAAAGGATTGTATATGATTTGAAAAGGTAGCAATTAAAGTATGCAGAAAGAACAAGAGTCAGTCAACAAGAATTTATTAAACTCCTTTATGAGTCTAGCCCTGTGTGCAAAGCCTTAGGGATAAAAAGAAAGGCAAAAGCACTGTCCCCACCCTCAAGTAGTTCACATCCTAATAGAGGAGGCATGATGTAAAAATTATATAAATATAATATATGTTGTCTACTCATCTTCCTGAATTCAAACCCATCCTTAGCAATTTACTAGCTGTGGAACCCTGGGCAAGTACCTATTTGACTCAGTTTCCTCATCTATAAAATGAGTTGGAGAAGGAAATGGCAAACTACTCTAGTAACTCTGCCAAAAAAAAATCCCAATGGAATCACAAAGAGTTGAATACAACTGAAATGATTAAATAACCATCATGACAAACAGCAAATAGATAGCCAGAATGCTTGAACTATACTATTCATCTTCACAACTCTTGGAGGTAGGTATTATTATTCCCAATGGGTAAGGAAATTGAGACAATTAGAATGCTTGATAGTACTGGGCTTCTAAAGGAATATGTACTACCACCACCACCACCACTACTACTACTACTACTACTACTACTACTACTACTACTAGAACTACTACTATTGCTATAAGCATTTATATAGCACCTACTAGGCACTGTGTTCAGCACTTTACAAATCTGAGTTCATTTCATTTTCACAACTCTAACAAGTAAAGGTTATTACTGTCCCAATTTATAGTTGGGGAAACTGAGGTAAACAAAAGTTAAGTGATTTGCCCAAGGTTATTTATAAAGTATCTGAGGCAGAATTTGATTTCAGATCTTCCTGATGCCAGGATCTATGCTCTATTCACGAACTACCTTCTCTATGGAAGTTTCATGAAAAGACTTGAATGATAGAAACTGAGGGCAGGTATATGGAAAATAAAGAACTATATCCATCTAAGTATTAAAGGAATTAGATGTATATGAAAAAAATTGGTTTTGAACCTATTAATATTTTATAAAAAAAATTTGTAGTGCTTTTTGATAGATTTGGAAACTGCTGAGGGAAAGCCACATTGTTTGTTAGCTTTTTCATAAGACTATTTCAGATCAATACTTGTCACAGTACTAACCAAGATGCATTTCTTTTCAAAAAACCCATTTATATACCCTATCTTTCCCACAGCATAGAGTCCAAGTAGAGGAGAAGTTACACTTTGTATCTATCAGTAATAAAGGCAGCCTCATCAAGGAAATCAGTTAAAGGAAAGCAGGATGATTGTCCCATAATCAGCATAGAGTGTATCCTTGATAAAACATCACAGATTTTAAAGGATCTTATCCTTTGGTAAGTCTGAAGGCAAGATACCACCAGAAGAGAAAGAGCCCCTCTTTAGTATTAGAATTACTCACGCAATCCCACAGACAAAATAGCTTGTGAAAGGTTACTGAGCAGTCCAGAGTCAGCTGTAGGCTTTTTCTTATGCTTACTTATACTCAGTGAAAGCAGTTAATATAGCCCCAAAAATTAAGGGAGCTAAATTTTCTTAGTTCTGCAAATTCAATTTAATTCAACAAGCATTATAAAGTACCTATTATGTACCAGAACCTAGGCTAGAAACACTGGGAGATATAGACAAAAAAAAAAAATCCCTGCCTTCAAGCTTACATTCTGTTGGGGAAGCTTGTATTCTATACACTTAATGGTTCACACTGGGCAAGTTCTTCACTTTTTGTTATTACATTTTCTTTGTAAAGTGTGGGTAGCAATATTGAAAATGAGGAAAATTATGACAATTTAAATCTATCCAGGCTTTGAGATTCATGTCTCCCAGAATTTCAGTTAATATAGGAAAATGCCAAGTCAGATCAAAAAGAAAGAAGAAACAATTCTGAAGTTATTAAGCTCAGTGAAAGCCATTCCTTTCTTTCTAACAACCTTTTGATGTGTTTTTCTTCTGGATCCTTCTCATAGTGCCTGATTCCCCAAGGGGCAATTCAAAATAGTGCAGTAAAAATGATTTCCATGCTCAGCCCAATGGCCTGTAGCCATTTTCTTCAAATCTCCTCTGGGACTGTGCAGTTTCCTTATATCCAATTTAAGCTTCTTTAAAACGATAGGCATCAGTCACTAGACATGCCAAATAAACTCCTATGCCCTTAGAAGAAATAGGATTCATGAAATCCATACAGCTGCTTTTCCTTATATTTTTACTTCTATTCTCTTTTTAAGCTTATAGTTTATTTTCTTGCTTCCAACTTCAATGAAGCTTCATAAGCCTGAACTAATGGTTCATCGATCCATCCTCCACCATTTTCTTCTCCAGACCTCTCCTCCAGTTATACTTTGTTTGGGAAGCTGACCAGAATGATATAATACTCTGACTATTCTAGACTTCCATAGTCATATAACATACTTTATTATGTAAAGAATATTGAATTTAGTTAAATGCTCTTTGTTCAAGTCCTAATGAAAAAGTACTTGGTCTAGAGTCAAAAATTATTCAGTCATTTCTGTCTCTTCATCACCCCCTGAATATAGCACACCAAGTGCTTCTATCACCCACTATCTCTCTAAGTCTGTCTGAGTTCATGTTCATTGCTTCCATATTACTATCTATCCATCTCATCCTCTCCCATTCTCTTTTCCTTTTGCCTTCAATCTTTCCCAACCTCAAGGACCTTTCCAATGAGTTATATTTTCTCATGATGTGGTCAAAGTATTTTAAGCTCGGGTTTCAGTATTTACCCTTCCAGTGAATAGCCTGAATTAATTTTTTAAATATAATCAACTGATTTGATTTCCATTCTGTCTAAGGAATTCATAAAAGTCTTCTCTAGTATCACAACTCTAAAGTTTTGGCATCAAAAGAGACTGGGGTTAAAATTCTACCTCTGTCAATTTATAATGGTGTCTTTGTGAGGAAGCCATTCAACACTTAATTTCTTTGCCTGTAGAAATAAAAATACTGCAGTATAATTCAATAGAGTGTTCTGAGAATTAAAGAATATAATTATATAAAACAATTTGCAAACCTTAAAGAGCTATTTAAACAATGTCACATATTTACTAACTAATCATGTAGTCTCTTTGAGACTCAGTTTCCTCATCTGTAAAAGAGGGATAATACATGCCTATACTATTAACCTAACAATGTTATTATGAGGAAAGTTCTCTGGAAACTGTTATGTTCTTATAAATATAAACAATTGCTATCCTTTCTTCCTTTCCTGACCTCCCTAATTTTGTATAATTTCGATCATAAGTACCAATACAGATTTTCAGCCTTTGGTATAATATTTGCTCACCATTAATGATTAATATATATATATATATATGTATACATATATATATATATATATAATACTGATGATTATGAAGAAGGTAAAAGTGATTGTGGTTATAGATGTTAAGAAAGAATGTTTTAGGGAACATATGTCAGCATTGCTGCCATTCTCTATGGGCTGCCAAGATCTGCTTCATTCTTCAGGGAGAGGGAAGAAGGAAGTCCAGTTTCCCAGCTGCAACCTAACAGAGTGTGGTACGGTAGAAAATAAAGAAAAGCATCTTTATCATCAAATGAATCTGTTTCTTGACAAATATGTCTTGCTGGAATATACAAACTTACCACCTAAAAATAGCCATCATTTAATGAAAATACTTTTCAAAATTTGGAAATAATTCCACAAAGCACAAAAGCTTGAACAGAGAATATTAAGTACAATTTGTTCATATGTTAAAAGATTAAGGGACAACTAAAATTCAAATAGTCTATTGATGTCAATAATCAAATTCTTTACTTTTGCATCATATGAATAAAATATTTTTTATTCCTGTTCCTAAATAAAGGTCCTAAGTTTTGCCTTGACTTCAGCCCTCTTTATGTTCTTCTTCTAATGTATAAACCACCAATACCAGCTCTTTCTGATAGTCAGACCTTTTTTTGAGATTACCCTAAATATAGCAGAGTGGTGGGAAGCCAGTGCTGTGATGGTCTCCATGGCAACAGTTACCTGTCTGTTTTTGGGGCCCTGATGCCCACTGTTGGGCAATAAGAAACCAGAGGAAGCCTGGCAGATCCATTTGAAAGAGGAGCTGTAGGTGGGATCTTCACAGTTTTCAATCTTGTTTACTTCAATTCTGATGCCCACTTCATGTGGCCTCTGAAGTGATGTAAACATTGACCTTGGGTTGATAGAGAGACCATACATCTCCCTTCACACCATGCTGATGGCACAGGGGGGAAAAAAACTCAAGACCAAGCACCATAAACATACTGACAGCATAATATCTAAGTTCACCTAGTCTCATCCTTGCATTTATTTCACCAATTTTTGCCATATGATCTTTCTATTTTTTTGTTATTTTGTTTATGTCAAATTTGAGTGAATGAACAAATATTTATTAAGCTTCTACCAAATACTGTGATGAGCATTACACATACAAAAGTGAGCCAGTCCCTGTTCTCAAGGAAAGATACATAGACCAATACAACATAAATTAGGAGTAGGGAATAGGGGAAGGGAGTTTTGTTTGGAGGTTATAGGGATTGTGAGTGAAACCATAGGACAAAAAATTGTCACCTTTTCCATTACAATTTATCAACTTAAAAGCATTTTTAAGGCATTATTAATATATACTAGGCACTAAGTTAGATGTTGGGAATACAAAGATAAAAGTGAAAGAGGCTCTGTCCTCAAGTAGCTTACATTCTATATATAAAAAATAGATGCAAGAAAAATATGACAGAGAGAAGGGAACCAAGGAAAGGCTTCATGCAGAATGTGGCATTTGTGATAAAGTCTTAATTAAAACCAGGGATTCTAAGAAGCAAGGTGAGAAGGGAGTTCATTCCAGACAGGGAGATGGAAGATGGAGTATCATATTTATGAAAGCCAGTTCAGTGCATCATAGAGTGTGAGGGGAACAAAGTATGATGACACTGGAAAGGTAACCAGGGAGGAGGAAGCTTTAACTGTCAGAGGAATATATATTTGTTCCTTGAGATGACAGGGAGCTAGTGAAATTTAATGAGAAGAAAGGGAAACCTCTGATCTTTTAAGAGAACCACTTTGGCAGGTATTAGATTAGAATGGATAGAGACTTGAGTTAGGAAGTTTGATTAGGAAGCCATTCCAATAAACCAGGCAAGAGTTGGTAAGAACTTGAATGAGGGAGGTAGAATTGATCATGTGACCTTTCCCAGAGTAAGGTATAAACAATGGAAAGCTAAAAGGAATAATAACAGAAGATGGATAAATTTTGTAGCAGGGTAGAGGACAATTCCCCACTGGCTAGGATCTGGTTGACTGTTGTATGACTAGATGAGGAGAGCAGCTAGGTGGGGGGTCGTAGATAGAGCACTGGCCTTGGAGTCAGGAGGACAATTGTATCACATCCAGGACCATCTCAAAGTCATCCTGGTTTATACCTGGCCACTGGACCCAGATGGTTCTGGAGGAGAAACTGAGGCTGGTGACTTAACACAGTATCCCTCCCCCCATTCAAATTCAATTCATGTTCTTATAGCATCACCTCCCTGATGTTGTGGTTATCTTTGAAAATGAAGGGGGAAAAAACAGATGAGATGTAAAGGATGGTATGGACCAGGTTGATATACTTGTTTGATTTCACTCTTTCACCTATCAATTTAAGAAAGCTCAGCTCCAATATGATATCCCAAAACTGAATGAATAAACTCAGAGGAGGTAGCCTAAGTAAACCAGAGTCTAAAACATCACTATTCCAGGTGAGGAAAAGGGGGCACAAAAGGGCAGACAGTAAGATTTATTTGCTGGGTTAACCCTGGTTTCCGGTTAATTTATTAATTATTTCTCTGTTGGGGGTCAGTAGGAGAGACAGAGAGACTTTCCTTTTCATTTACATATTTATTAATATTATTTTTTTATATTCCTTCCACTTCCCAATCACACTCCTACCCCTACACCTTCCCCTCACAACAAAATCCAATTAAACAAACAAATCAACACATTGGCCATGTCTGACAAAGAGCCATCTGCTCTGTCTTATAATTATATACAGACTGGTTTAGACCAAGAGCAGCAGCCCCTTCACATGGAATGATAGAATATTAGAATTGGAAGGACCCTTCCAGAGCATACAGTTCAGCCCCTCACCCTCCTGCCTGCCATTTTGCTTATGAGCAGATAAAGGCCCAGAGAGGCCATGAATTGGTTCTTCTAAATACCCTGGTAGAAGTCTCAGAGTAATCGGCTACCACATGTTGTTCATCCATCAGCTGTTCATGTCAAGTCAGCCCAGTGACAACATTAGGGAAAATTGCCTATATTCAGTGCAAGATGCTGTTTCCTGCCTTCTTCTATCTCCGTGCTCAAAAGCATCCTATTTTCCCTTATCAGCGTATCCTCTCCAAGACATGCACACCTTCCTGCTTGTCTCATAATATTCAAAAAGGTCCCTTCTTTTAGAGCAGAGTGGAAAGTTGCTGATTTAGTTTTTGCTGATGAAATAAAATAAATGGTGGACTTGCATAAAGAAAGGCTTCCATGTCTTCAATTTAGCACTATCTAAAAGATTTATATCTTCATAAAGTTATCATGAATATGGGACAATATAATAATGATAACTTATACATATATTAATGATATTCTGTAATATAACATTAAATAAAGTGATGGTATATTATGATGTAAGAAACATGTTAAAATAGAGTAGGTATAATATATTATGGCATAGCCTATGTAAGTATTAAAATATAATATAATTTACATTATATGAATTACTGACAATTCTTTAATACTATAATACTATTTTATAATGTATAATAAATAGAATATAACTATAATATAATAATTGGTAATTATATAGAGTTTTAAGATTTATTAAGTGTGTAATTATATGCTACTCACTTGATTTACTGACTCATTGAAGGATGGCATGCCTCTCATTCAAAGGTCAACCCATTTAAGTTTGGTGAAGCTCCTTGCCAGGTCAAAGGTTTTCAATTATGGGTTTTCTAAGCTAGAGGATACTGATAGCACATAATTTATAAATACCCAAGTCATCAACCTTTGGAAGGGTGATGAAAGATATTGGAAAGTGATAAGATAGATGATGAGTAAACAGTTTGAGTTAGATGGAAACATTATATAGTACCAGCCAGGAAGTCCAAAATCAACCCAGAAGTCAACAAATTGTGAGAAAAATCGATGCCAAAACAGAAAGAGACAGATCCATGGGTTAGGGTCTAAATGTTTGCTTGTTTTTTCATTTTGATTTGCCAGAATCATTGGAAAGTGGGCATACTTCTACAAAGATAGATCCAAATCCATTTCTTTTGAATGACAGGAATAAATGGTCAACTAAGAACCTGGCAAATTAAAGGCTCATTATGCAGCAAAACATGGTGGAGGGTGAAAAATGCAAGTCATCTGCTACTTAGCTCACCATTTTTAGAAAGGTGTTGCCATTTTCCTGTTCCTTGAGCATCAAGTATTTGAAAAGAAGTGGACATACATGCAATTCCTTGTGTGATCTCGGGTAAGTCACAACCCAATTCCCCCCAAAAAAGAATTCATCCATTCAAATACTGCCTTAGATACAAGCTGTGAGATTTTTCTCAAGTCACTACTTTCTGTTAGCTTCTGTTTCTTCATCTATAAAATAGGAATAATAATTGTACTCACCTCACAAGATTGTGAGAGGACCAAATGAGTGAAAGATTTTGCAAAGCTTATAGTTCCAGCCATATAAAATGCTAGCTGTTATGTCAAAGATGATAATGATAATGATGATGATGATGATGAAGATGATGATGATGACCCTTAGTAAAATTAACAATAGTTTTGTTAGGAACAGAGAGAGGCATCGTAGTAAATGATGAAATTGCTGTAGACCTAGAGTTAGAATGCTTGCTTTGAATCTTGGCTCTGATATTTTTTAGCTCAGTTACCAGGAGCAAGTTCTTTAATTTCCCTACATCTCAATTTCCTCAGCAAAAATTTGCAACTACCATACTGCCTAAATGGGATAACTAGGTGGCAAAGTGTGCCAGACCTGGAGGAAGGAAAATTTATATTCTTGAGTTCAAATTCAGCCTCAGACATTTACTAACGGTGTGATCCTGAGACATTTACTTGACTGTTTGCCTCTGTTCAACCATCTGTAAAATGAACTAGAGAAGGAAATGGAAAAAACATTCCAGTATCCTGGCCAAGAAAACACTAAATTGGGTCATGACAATTGAAATAACTGACAACAACTATATCATTCTTGAGGAAATCTAGTAATTAGAATGCAAATCTAGGCTCTTTGACTTCAATTTCAACTATTTCTACTATACCAGAGAAAAATAATTCAATAAATTAATTTGTACCAAAGTGCCTTATCTTCACAATATTTTCCTTATAAATAGAACTTTTAGAGAAAAAGTGTTTTGACATGAATTTGATACATTTTAACTGATAAATTTTCTATCAGAGTAAGTTTTTGGAGAAATTGTTGGGGGATTTCTCAGTCCTCCTCAAATCATATCATATCAAGATCTCCCTATTCTATAACTCCAGCCTGCCCCAGTTCTGTTTGGATATGTTCGTCTTTTTTTTTTAATTTTATTGATTTTTATATTGCAGACACAGATTATTCTCACTTTGTGAAAGGTCCCCTGAAACAAAACAATATCGTTAAGTAAAACTAATAATACTAATAATAACCTCATCTGAAGCTGCATACAGTAACTCACATCTTTAACTCTCTTAGCTCATCTCTCTATTTTTCAAATTTAAAAGAAATCTATTTTCTCTCCTTACCATCCCCCAATATCATTGAGAAAAAAAAGAAAAGAAAACAAGCTCCCTTTAACAACTATGCATAGTCAAGTAAAACAAATTCCTTCAAGGGAGAGAGGGAGGGAGAGAGTCAGAGCAGAGACAGACAGAGAGAGAGAGAGAGAGAGAGAGAGAGAGAGAGAGAGAGAGAGAGAGAGAAGACTGAGAGACGTGTAGAAGTATGACAGAAAATATTTGCTGTTCAGTCATTTCTCACTCTTTATGGGATTTTTTTGACAGAGATACTACAATGGTTTGAAAGTTACTTCTCCAGCTCATTTTACAAAGGAGGAACTGAGGCAAACAGGGTTAAATGACTTGCCCAAGATCATGCTGTTAGTAAGTGTTTGAAGCCAAAATTAAACACATGAAGTTCAATTTTTCTGGGTCCAAGTCAATCTTATCCACTTTGCCACTTAGCTTAGCTTAGAAAATATATAGATGAGATCAAAGGAGAAAAATTGTCATTAAAGTATACTATAGGCCACCTAGACAGAAAGAGGAAATAGATGAGGAGTTTAATAAACATCACAAATCTGTCAGGGCTGGGGGAACTATCCAGAAGTTTGCTCTCTCTGCCTAAAAAGTGTAACTGAGGCTGAGGAATCATCAATCTCACTAGCAAGGACTAACTGGAATGATCACAATGAAGAAAACCAAGCATGATCTGACTTATACCCTAGATGTTTGGAGGGCAGATTTCAAAAAGATTCAGGAAAAAAAGATAAGTATGAACTAAAATTCTACAGGGCAAGTCATCTTGGAGGGATGGGAAACTTTTTTACCCCTTTGTCATATTTAATTTAAATGATGGCTGTAGAAACAAAGGAAGGATGACAAGCTAAGAAATCCCTAAATACAGATGGTAAGATTCTTGAATAAAGTCAGGCAAAAATCACCAGTGTACTCCAGAAGAGACTGTTGACTTCCCCCCCCCACACTCAGGATGGGAAACTCTTAATAAAAAAATGTTTAAGACACAAAGGGAAACAATGCCATTGAGGAGCTGGGGGGAGGGGGGAGAGGGTTGATTAAAGAAACTGATGTGCACATTCAGCTTAGATCAATGTAAACCATGGAAACAATGTAAAGACTAACAGAATGCCTTCTGTGGGGGTGGGGGAGGGAAGCAAGAATGGGGGAAAAATTGCAAAACTCAAACTAAATAAAATCTTTCTAAAACAAAGAAAATGATGTGGATACATAAGGAGTTAACCAAATAATTTAAAAGAAATATACCCAAGGTAGAAATAAATCCAGGGAAAAGAAGAGGAATAAAAGAACGAGGTGTGGTTCTTTATGACCAGTGTAAGGAATGCAAAAGTTTGGAATAAGCTGAGGCTTGTTAGAGGTTCTAAGGATAACAACATGGATGTTTTCAGTTATATTGGGAGAAAAATGAGGATCAAATAAGCAATGGATTCTTTGCCTGGGCAAAGAGAATCCAGAGTTTTTCGGTACTTAAGTTTATTGCTATTTGTTTCTCTGCAAAAGAGAGTGGTATTGACACTGGAAATGACTGAATGAAATAGAGAATTGATACTCATGATAAGACAGGGAGAATATTTAACTGTTCTTGATGAAATCAAGTCCCTCACACTTGGATTCCATTTTTGAATCCTTAAAGGACTAATAGATGTCATTGTTGAGCCACTATCAATGATATTAAAAAAAAACTATGAAGGACAGGAGAACGAGTACAAGATGGAAAAAAACAAATGTCTCAATTTAAAAAGAAATAAGAAAAGATTACAATTTTCAAACTATAACTCATGAAGCTTAACTTGGTAGGAAAATTCTTGAATTGAGCATTAAGGAGGTAATTCGCAAAGAAAGTAGTAATTCCAAATAATCGGCTTGGTTGCATCAAAAACAAATCCAGGAAAACCATCCTAATTTCCTTTTTTTTCTTAAGACAGCTGAAGTAAAGAGGAGGACGAGAATGTTATGGATGGACTTTATCTAGATTTTAGTGAAGTTTTTGATAAAGTATCTCATACTATACTTGTAGAAGAGATTGAGCAATATGGGTTAGACTCTAATCATTAGATAATAATACACTCAGATTTATTCAGAACTGGTGTTAGATTATGTTGCACAAATAATAACTGTTAATAATTAAATTGCAACATGGCAAGAGGTCTCCAATAAGGTACCTCAGGATCTGTGCTTAGCCTTAGGCTATTGAGCAATTTGATCAATGACTTGGAAAAAAGGCAAAGATGATATGGCCATTGAAACTCCAGATGATACCAGGCTAAAAGAAATAGCTAATATAACAGATGATGGAATCAGGATCCCAAGGGATCTTGACAGACTAGAGGGATAGACTGAATCAAGTTGAAAGCAATATTGCTAATTGTCATAACTTGCATTTGGGTACAAAAGAGCAATAAGGTGAGGAAGTTACAGATAATTGTTCAGAATTTGTTCTAATAGAGATCTCAAAGTTTTAGTGGTAATATGAGTTAGTAAGTGGAATGTGGCAGCCAGAAAAGTTAAGGATTGCATTAAATGTGGCAATAATAAAGTAACAGTCTAATCATACTCTTATCCTCAAAATACTATTTTGAGTTCCAAGCAGCATAACTTATGAAGGACATTCCTAGATGGAAGAATATCTTGGGGAAAGGTGGTGAAGAACCTTGAGTCAACATTATATGAGCATTGGAAGAAGGAACTGATTATGTTTAGCCTGGAGGAAAGAAGATTCAGGCAGAATGAGAGCAATCTTTAGGATTTTGAAGGACTGTAATAAGAAAGAGTGATCAGACTTGTTTTGATGACCCCATAGGGCAGAACCAGGAGCAACAAGAGGAAGCTGAAAATATGAAAATTTAGGTTGGATGTCAGTGAAAAACTTCCTAATTATTCAAGCTGTTTAAAAGTGGCATTGACTAATTCTGGAGGTGATGGGTTATGTCTCCCTGGAGGGGGGGGGGGGGGACTATCAGGCAGAGTCATCTAGACTATTTGTGAGGTCATAACAGAGATTCTTTTTGTTTTATGGGCAGGACTAGGTGTCAAAGATGGGTTTTTTCCATCTCTCAAACTGAGTGGTACCACCTCTACACTGCACCTTTTTATCAAGTTTAAGACATCTGGGCAAGTCTAACCTCAACATAACCTGAGTATGCCACAGGTACTACTGGGAATACCCCCTTTCACCATCAGCATACACATCTCCAGCTTTCTAGATCACTTTATCAGCTATACAAGATCTCTTTTGTAGGATAGGCTATAAACTCTAGGGTAGTCCTGGTAAGAAATCATATTTTAAGTAAAACGAGAAAGACAGATAAGGAGTAATAACAAAGCTATAAAAGAATTATGACAGTGAAATGTCATGGGAGCCAAGGGAGAGTTTCAAAAAAGGAATAGTCTCAGAGAGAGGCCAAGGATGAAAAATTGATTTTAAAAAGTCATTACATTTGGGGATTTTTTCCCACTGATGACTTTTAAGAAAGCAGTTTCAACAGATTACAAGATATTAAGCATCGTAATGATGATGATGATGATGATGATGAAAAGAATAAGTGAAATCAATGATACAAGTAATTTTGAGGACTAAAATCGATGAGAGAAGTTCAGGTAATTCAAGAAAAGTCAGAAAACTGAAACCTTGGTTGGTTTGTTGTTGTTTAGACTAGCAGAGAGTATTCATAGGCAGAGGAAAAGACCTAATGAAGAGAGAAACTGAAGATGTAAGAAAGCAGGGCTAATTGAAAGAAGGATTCAGAGGAAGTGGGAGGAAATAGAATCAAAAATAGGATTTATAAAAAGGATTAAATCTTGCCAGCAGGTGTGAGGATTAATTTGTAAATACTAAGATTATTTCTTTGCCATAAACAAGAAAGAGGAGCAGGTGGATAAAGAGAGAAACATATTCAGGTAGAGAACAGTAAAGTGTCAGCCTCAGTCTTCCCATTAAAGTAGTCACTGAGCTCATCTGCAGAGAATCAAGAAGAGGAATTTCAAGATCTCTTCTTTTGACAAGCTGATTCTTTTCAGAGGTAGAAGGTAGTATGGTCATTGCCTGTCAGTTCCCCATTCAAAGGAAGCTATGTAGAAGTATGAACTATGTTGAGCATGTTCTCGATCTTTCCCATAGCTATTCCTAGCTCTTCACTTGGACTGTTCCTCAAGCATTTTGACCTTAGGGTACTTTTATCTCCTCATTTTCCCCTCAGTCCTCCTACTCATGGATAGTCACTTGCCACTTACATCTTGCAGGGTTCACCGTACTTCTTGAAATTAAAACAATTCCCAATGTTGATGAATTTTGAGGGACATTAATGCTTATAGGTGACTGAAATGAAGTGGACCTGATGTCATTGAGCTTGACAGTGTCAAGATATATGAGGTGAGGGACAGCTAGGTGGCAAAATGAATAGAGCACTGGCTCTGGAGTCAGGAAGACTTGAGTTCAAATCTGAACTCAGACACTTAATAATTACCTAGCTGTGTGACCTTGGGCAAGCCACTTAACCCCATTGCCTTGTTAAAAAAAAGATCTATGAAGTGAAAGTCCTAGAAAAAGCATTAATGTGAATGATGAAGTCACTGCAAAGGATAACAGGGAATGGGAATTAAGGCGATGTATCAAAGGCTTAAGTCACTGAAGGAGTTGGGTGAGCATCTTGGGATCCTGGAAGAGATGAGGATAGTAATAAGATTTTATGAATAAGTAGGATGGAAAATGAACCAGGATTTCACTGGTTCTTTTAAAGTTTCTCTTAAGGCTCCCAGGTATAGAAACTCCTTCTACAATGCCGGTCAACACCTTCTCTGAAACTCATAGTCTTAGAAAATTAACCTTCAACACTGAGAGTAAAAGTACCTGGTTCAGAGTCACACAGGCTAGCCATGTCAGAGGTGAAACATGAACCAATTTAAGGATGGCTTTCTATACATTATACTGCCTTTCTGATTAGATGGCATGGACTTTAAAAGAACATTATTGAATTTTAGGGGCAGAACCATGGTTTATAGGTTCATGATCTGAGTTTCATGGAATCTATGTGGACAAATTTTAGGGGATTCATAAACATGAACCAGAAAATGATTGCATCTTCATTTCAATAGAATTTTCCTCTGCAATCCTAAAAATCCTATTTTTTAATTTTATGAATATCACCATTTTTGAGAAGTCAATAAGCAATGTCAGATTTTGTTCAAAGACTGTTATATATTAAGTATTGAGGATCTTGAGAAAAGCAAAAACTACAGTCCTTGCTCTCAAGAAACTCACAATTAAATGAGAAAATGACTTGCACTCAGCTATGAACAAACAAGATGCAATAAATTAGAGATAACCTTAGAGGGAAGTTATTAAAATTAAGGGGAATTAAGAAAGACTGTTAAGTGGCCTACAGGATTCACCAACCCAGCAAAGATGTCTATGAAAAATGTCTAGCAGCATCAATGGGAAATAAGGAGTATCCCTACCATTCTGCCTCTATCATTTAATCAGTGTGAGTGGAGAAAGGAGCTGTCACTTCTGAGAAGTGTTTGAGGTGTGATGTGCTGAAAATTAAAGCAACTCTATGAAAAAAAAAAGTATGCTTTTAAGTTTGATCTTCTATCACCTTCTTAAGTCTAAATAATGAATAAAACAAAATCAAGCTCTAATTTGTTTTTTTAGAAAGATTTTATTTATTTTGAGTTTTACAATTTTTCCCCATTCTTGCTTCCCTCCACCCACAAAAGGCATTCTATTAGTCTTTACATTGTTTCCATGGTATACATTGATCTAAGCTGAAAGTGATGAGAGAGAAATCATATTCGTAAGGAAGAAAAATAAAGTATAAGAGGTATCTAGCTCTAATTTGTAGTGTTTGCCAATATCCAAGGTATAAATGCTCACACAGATTTTGAACAATCAGCTCTCCTGAGAACTGGTTTAAGCTGGCTCCATAACACCCCTGTTTGATGGAAGATTTCAGTGAGGAATCTATGTTTCCAGCAATAAATGAAGCAAAAGGAATACTAGTAGAAAGGTAGAGGAAGGAAGCTTGAACACAATAGCTTAAGAGATCCATTGAATGGAGGTAGGAGACTGAGAAGCATTTTGATAGGACATATAAGGAGAAGCAGGGAAAAACAAGGAATCAAGTATTTATTAAATATCTACTGTGTGTATGATAGAGAGCTAGGTGGTTCAGTGGATAGAGTCTGAAATTAGGAAGACATAAGTTCAAATCCAGCCTCAGACACTTAAGATCTGTATGACCCTGAGAAAGTGATTCACTCTCTATTTGCTTTAATTCACTGGAGAAGGAAATGGCATACTATTCCAGTATCTTTGCCAAGAAAAACCAATGTATGTGCTATGACCTAGGGGGTCAAGAAGAATTAAATGTGACTGAACACCAATGTAATAAGCACTGTGAAAATGCCAACAACATCATCATTTAATCCTCACAACTATTGTTATTATTATCATTATTATTATTTAACATTAAGAAACCCAAGCAAATAGGAATTAAGTAACTTGCCCAAGATCGTACAGTTAGTAAATGTCAGACTAGAATTAATCTCAGTTTTTCCTGACTCTAGGTGCAATGATCTATGTACTATGTCACCTAGCTGCTAGCGTCCAACAATATTGTTCTGTACCACATGGCACTATCATTGGAATAGTTTGTGCAATGAACTGATGCATTAACATTGAAATAAAGATAAAACAGCATGTACCAGTGGCAAAATTTAAAGATGATAGGAGGGGCAGCTAGGTGGTGCAGCCCTGGAGTCAGGAGTACCTGAGTTCAAATCTGGCATCAGACACTTAATAATTTCCTAGCTGTATGACCTTGGGCAAGTCACTTAACCATATTCTCTTAAATTTTTTAAAAAAGTAAAAAACATAAAGATGACAGGCTTATAATTACTTGCAATTTATGATTTTGGCAACATGTTTTTGGTAATGTAGATTTCAACCAATACCTGAAAGGATGCTTTAAAATTCCAAGTCTACAAGGATTTTGTTTGCCTATTTGTTTGTTTTTCCAGTTCTATTGGGGAGAGAGGTAGAAGAGAGGGGGGGAATAAATCTTGTTCATTTAAAAAATACAATTTTAACTTAGAAATGAAATTATACCTTTGTCTCTAGTTTATCTATTTAAAAAATTTTTATCTCCTGCCCTTTCCTTTTTTTCTTATTCTTTCTATCCCTTTTATTTTTATCTCTCCACTATTTGTTAACATCTAAAAGGTCAGAATTTAAATCTAAAATAATAAGAAAAACTTTTAATAGCAATTTAAAATTTACATATTACTCAACAAATTACTATAATTTTTCTAGTTTGCCAAAAGCTATTGTCTGTTTCAAGATCTGAGCAAGGGTCTTCTTAACTCCAAGTGCAGTACTTTATCTGCTGTGCCACTTAACTGTTCCTGGGAAGAAAGAAAGACAATATGAAGTACCAAACACCATCAAAAATTATTTTTTTACAAATTGTGAAAATCAAGTGTGGGACTATTGCTTCAGAGAAAATAGCTACCTCTACCTACATTCAATAATCAAATAGATTTAGAATTCTATATATGATTTAGAAATCTAAATCAAATACTTTAAGATTTAAACAATCTGTCCCTCTTGAGGGGACTCTGAGATCTATATAAAATAATCCAGAATCCAGAAGGATAGATGGAAAAGGAAGAATTCCAAATCACTGATTAATTGACTATTTGGTTAACTAAACTCAGTAATGTAGTTTCCTTCTCTCAAGCTACATAGATGATCATGGATTTTCATCATTTCCACCTTACCTTTATCCTTCCCAATTCATTGTGGCAATACCACTCAAGATAGGGGTAGAATCCTCTTAAAGACCAGGAAAATCCTCAGGATGCCAAGCTACTTGGAGCTTTCACGATGATAGGAAAAAATAAGAGCAGTTACTCATATAGTATAGCATTTGAAATGTTGTTCTTCCTATGCTATTCCAGAGAAGTAGCTCATACAAATATATTAACCTCATTTTACAGATAATACAATTGTGACTCAGGAAGGTCATCTAGTTAAGAGGCAGCTAGATAGTTTGGTGGATAGAATGATGAACCTAAAGAGAGCAAAAGCTGTCCAAATCTGCCATTAGACAGTAGGTCTATGACACTGGGCAAATCACTTAACTGCTATCTGCCTCAGTTTCCTCATCTGTAAAATGGCAATGACACTAGCTCCTATCTCATAGGTAAAGATAAAATGAAGTAACATATGTGAAGTGCTTCACAAACTTTAAAAGTACTTTATAACACAATTGTACATTACAGCTTTTACCAGATTGGTCGTTGCCATGGGAAGGGAGGAGGGAAGGGAGGATGGTAGAAAAATATGGAATTCATAAATTTGTAAATGGATGAGTATTGAAAACTGCCTTTTGTTGTAATTAGAAAAATAATGGGGTTAAGCGGCTTACCCAAGGCCACAGAGCTAGGTAATTATTAAGTGTCTGAGGTCGGATTTGAACTCGGGTCCTCCTGACTCCAGGGCCGGTGCTTTATCCACTGCACCACCTAGCTACCACCTAGCTACCATGTAGCCACCACCTAGAAAAATAATTTTTAAAGGTGCTTTTTAAATGCTAGCTTGGAAGAGGAGGAGAGAGGGGAGTAACTTATCAGATCTAGTTTTCCACTCAGATCTTACTGTCCGGGACTCTTTCCCCTATACCACTCCATATCTCATGACTCTCAGAATTATTGATATCCTGGAAAATAGAATGGGCAGGGGGCAGCTAGGCAACACAGTGGATAGAACACTGACCCTGGAGTCAGGGGGACCTGATTTCAAATCCAGCCTCAGACACTTAATGATTTCCTAGCTGTGTGGCCTTGAGCAAGCCGCTTAACCCCATTGTCTAAAATAAATTTTAAAAATTTTTTTTAAAGAAAAGAAAATAGAACGGGCATAGACCTAGGCAACCACCATTCTTTACTTCTCTTTTTTCAGCCTCAGGAAGAGTCCCAGTAAAGTCAAATTCTCTGTCATCTTCACTCAATCCCTGCCTTTACATATCTTAACCAGTTCAGGGAATAGAGTTCAAAAGTGTCACTGGACTGAAAGACTGATAAAAAAAAAAAATCCTGTGAAAAATTACCTTGTTCTTTTTCAAGGTTAGAAAATTGAATCATCTTGTGGGCAAATACTTTTTCTGTCATAGGAAACATTTAATCAAATTTAAGAGATATTATGATGTTAAGAATGTCTGGGGGGCGGCTAGGTGGCGCAGTGGATAAAGCACTGGCCCTGGGGTCAGGAGTACCTGGGTTCAAATCTGCTCTCAGACACTTAATAATTACCTAGCTGTGGAGCCTTGGGCAGGCCACTTAACCTCATTTGCCTTGCAAAAACCTAAAAAAAAAAAAATCTCCCACCAAAGGAATGCCTAGACCCAAGGTTTCTAGCCTACATATATAGAGATGACTGTTCAAAAGCTGGAGCCAGTGGTCAACATTACAGAGTTATTCAGTTAGGGGCAGAGGTGAAAGACAGTGTCCATACTAGAAGCAGAAGTCACTAGAAGTATAGCTACAGATTCTAAAGAATAAGCAAAAAGACAAAGTCCAGTGGTTTTGCTGCATTCCATTTCACACAGAGACAAGTATACATATTAAGAAGCCCAGTCATGCAAGAAAAAAATCATCTTTTTTAACTCCCATAAAAGAACTAGAACTGAGCAATTTCCAAAGAACTGGTAGCATTAATTTCTAAGGCAATGGCAATCGTTTTTTAAGCTTTGTGGGACAGATATGTCCATACCATAATCCATGTGAGAAATGTAAATTTGAAATAAAAAGTCCAGATTTATAATGTGGTTATTGTTAATCCAATTCTGGAAAAAAGTATTTTAAATTTTTAAAAACTATATTTTAAGGTTTTGCTTATGTGACTTGAAGAACAGTTGGATGGGGTGGGGGGAGGTAAAGCCAAGTAATCTTATTTTACTATGCAGTATAGCTTAACAATTTGGTGTTTGCACTTTGTTTTTGAAGAGGACCAATAACATCACAAGGTAATGTCTTGACTTATTCATGAATTGGATTTAAGTGAGGTAGAACTACACAAAGTCATCAGCCTTACTCTTTCCTCCAGAATTATCAGAGTCCAGCAACAGGACAAAAAGTCAAAACAACTGGCAATGACCTTAATTAAAATTTATATAATACAAGATATGTGGCATTGCCCTTAAATTTTTCAATTAGGTTTTAAGTTCACACAATGGTGAGGCAAGAGACCAGCAGTTCATTTGGGGAAGTTCTAGGACATAAGAAACCTATGGGATAGTGTCAGTAGTTAGGAACTAATTAAAGGAGTAAAAAAAAGAGTAGAGAAGAGATAAAGTAAGAGAGACAGGAAGGAGA
Source organism: Macrotis lagotis (assembly GCF_037893015.1). NCBI lineage: Eukaryota > Metazoa > Chordata > Mammalia > Peramelemorphia > Peramelidae > Macrotis > Macrotis lagotis. The sequence goes on from NC_133663.1 coordinate 92,916,376, forward strand.
GCATGGAAATGGGATATTTTAGAATGCTCTTTATCATTTAGGAGCAGAGAGCTGAAGATGAACCGAACATGGAAATGCATTCTACTGAGCAGAGGACACCAGTCCTTCAGCTACATCTGGAGGATGGGGACCCAAGAAATTTCCATGAGGAGAAAGTTGGAAATTCAAAGCTGGAGGCCTCAAGGTACTGTGGTAAGTTCTCATTCCATTCACCAAGAGAAGCCTGAGAGAAAATGGGAGAATAGTTGCCAATTTTCTGTCAGTCCTGTTCACCCACGTACTAATAAATCATTTCATCGCCCCCTCATATGTTTTCCCTGGGGGTTTTCTTCTCAATCCTTAGGGATGTAGAAGATTATGTCCATTTGTATATAGGAGCAGAGAACATTCTATTATTTAATTCCTTCTTGTTATTTACATTGATTTTATGTTTTGATTAAATACTTTAAAAAAAAACATTGGGTTGATGAATCTTCCTCCCAAAAATAGACACTGATGATTGGGGGGGAGGGGAAGACATTGTTGAGTTATGATTTGCAAGACTGATTAGTCAAAACCACCCAAGCTACAGCTGTGAAAAATAACAAGGAACGCCAAAGTCAGGAGTCCAATTATCACAACCAAATTACTTACATTAACATCATTGTCATCTCCGAAAAGTATTTTTTGTATGTTCCCAAAGTCTGGATGACATTGTACTTAACTCTAAGGAACTCAAACCTTGTGTAGACATGCCTGTTAATTCCAAAGGCGTGCACAGAACATTTCTTAAGGTGTGTACCCAGGGAATTTCATTTTGTTTTAAGGTGAACATTTATTAAAAACACAATCATAAAGAATATTATTTTTGCTCACCAAAGAAGCCAAAACAACTGAACAAAAATTTAAAAATAGTAATTTTATTTAAAGTACAGATTTTGCAAAGGGTTCCTTTTAATCTAATTCTTTCCTTTATCAAATGAACTATAGAACAATCCTTTCAGTTTTATCTTTTTGTTTTCTTTTCAAAAATATATCCTGTTTTTTCAACCCACTGTCCCACCATAAAGGGTCATTATTAGAATTTAAGGATTGGTGACTAGAGGCACTTTTAAAAATAATTTTAACTTTTCTTGGTCTTCTTTGCCTGTGCTAACCAGAGTCCCAGGGACACATAGGAATGGGTTTGATCATGGAAAACAACATGGTCAGAAGAGTCAATGGTGAAAGAAAGGTCTACTTGATCTGCCCACCACCACCTTCAACCAGTTGGCTGGAGTCCTTGGGCAGAAACAGATGCTTCCAGGAAGCAGGGAAGAAATGGAAAGTCTTCTGAACTTCAACAGGAATTCTCCTCTGCCAAGGAGAATTACCACCAGAATAGGCAAGGCAGTCCCCTGGAGCTAGATAGAAAGGGGGGTCAAGTCTTCAAGTCACCAGATGCACCATCTTCTTCCTACATCAGAATCTTGCAGAACTGACAGAGGAAGAGCAAGAGAAAAAAAGGAAACCAAAATAATGATGGCATTATTTTCATTTACTATTATTATTGATAATAATAACTGGCATTTTCATGTATCTTTAAGGTTTTCAAAGCAATTTATATATGTACACATACATGTATATTTTATATACATATATGTATGTATACATATATGTGTGTATATACATATATATACATACATACATTCTCATTCTGTTAATGAGGAAACTAAGGCAGACAACATATAAGTGTCTAGCCCAGGATCACACTAATAAGAAGTGTCTAAGGGTAGATTTAAACTCGGGTCTTCCTGACTTTGAGGTCCAATACTTTGTTCATGGGACCACCTACCTGTCTATGATATCCCCTGAGATTGTTCTGTTCCTCATCTGTTGGAAGCCAGATCCTATGGTTCTATACCACAGTGAGAACACTGCTGGCATATAAGGTGTGCCCACACTGCATATTCATATAATCCAAGGAATACCTCTAAGTTTAGAGAAGAGAACCGATATGCACTTTGCAGGGCTCCCTTTCTATCTAGTCACTTCAGATTCTGTCTGTAGCCCTGGGTTCCTCATTACTGAGATTTCTCCACAACTAGTCCTACACAGCCTATAATATTGTCTTCCACCCATCCCACTCACTGCCACCCTCCAACTCCACTCTTCCTGCATCTAGTTCTGGAAATCATAATTGAAGACTTCCTCCATGGGTGATAAACTTTCATCTTAAATTATTTCCTTTCTGATTCCTTCCTTCTTCTGGTTCTCACAAAGTCTTTACTCCCTCTGGATGGACAGCTTGCCTGGCCATTATTTCCCACACTGTTTGCACTTTAATTTCTCCCAACTCACTGGTAAACATTTAATAAATGGGTTTGTTCATTCATTCATTCATTCATTCATTCATAACCAAAAGAAATCTTGGAGATAATCTAGTCCTGTTCCCTTGTTTTACAAATTGAGAAAACTGGACTGAAGTACTAAACTGACTACTCACAGTCCTGAAGAGAATAACAATAACAGCTCAAATTTTTAATAAGTGACAGAATTGGGGGTAAAAGTCACTTCCTTTGATTCCAAACTCCTCATCACTGTATATTTAACAGTGAGCAATAGAGATTTAAACTACTTGTCAATAATCATCTCACTAGTGAGTGACCCAGAGGAAGACCTAATCAAACATTTTTTCTGCCACTCTTTTTGCCCTTCTGATGTCTGTGGATATCCAAATTATTCACCCTTTGCTTTTCTAGAGGGGTGTGCCTGTCCCTTGGTTGAGTCTGATGATTGACTTTAGGGAGGAAGCCGGTATTGAAATTGGCAAAGTAACCAGTGATTTTAGAACTTTAGATTGACCTAAAGGCTGTAGTTTTGTGTGCTAAGGGAGGGGAACTTCAGGATAGAGGTTTTACCTCCTTCCAATACAGTTCAGTTAAAGCCAGTGACTGGAACTCAGCCTTCATTTTCTGGCCTCAGCATCATTGCCTCTATGGAATGGGATGAATTGATGGTAGGACAACTGTACAAAGGACCCATTACATTTTGAATGGACACCTGAAGAAACAACATTTCTCTAAGAGAAGATCTTTTTTTTTTGATTATTAGGAAAAGAAAAGAGTGACTTCTTCTGGCTCTATTTATCTGCTACAAAGCTTCCACTAGGGAATGTAAGGGATTTTCTGTGGAGAGCTTTGTAAACAACATACCACATTGGCTATGTTTTAGTGTTTTCCTTCTTGTAACTGGTACAGCAAATCTTTCAGGTTTGCAACGGTGGTTATTGGCTGAATTTTGAGCTTGACTTTATAGGGTTTTTTTAAATGCATGCATGCATCTTATTTAATACCAAAAAAAGGATGGTATATAGCTTGCAGGCATACATCAAAGGAGTAATGTTTTGATTGCCGGCTGCTGAAAAGGTTTGAATTTAAGACAGTTGACTAAAAGCTCTGAATTCTATGAGTGCCCCCCCCCATAAAATCTTTATACATGCCTCCTTTTATTTGGTTTGGCAATGGCAAAAAAAAGCAACACAAAAATCACTGCCTAAAAAGCAGGTAGCTTCTAGCTCAAACCACCTTCTCCCTACATTCCTCTGAGTCTTGTCTATTAATTTTATTGACAAGAAACCCATTTTTAATCTGTCTGTGACACTGAACCAGGGGACCAAAGGGAGAATAAGAGTGGATCCCATTCCTTGTGAATTATTATTAGCAAGATGTGAGTGGCTATAAATTCTGATTATTAATGACAATACAGAGAGACAGAAAGAATACAGCACATTTTACAGATCCTGGTGGAATTTATAATATGCAGGATAGAAAAATGTCACCTCTTGAACTGTAAATTGAGCAAATGTGATCTATTGTGGAATTCAAATAAATATAGAATTCTGCAATAACTGTGGTGTTAGGCCCTTTCATTATTGATGGCAAGAATTGTTCATTGTGATTTACTGAGCATGCCAAGCATTTTTTAATTGTGAAGTATGGAATCTAAGAAGCCAATCTCCACGCATTGAGACTCCAAGGAATGATGACTCAGCAGTTTCAGAGCCACTAGGAAGGATGGACTAAGTGGGTAGAACTAGAAATTTGGGGTTGTGGTGGAAAGTAGCCATTGTTCACTGGCTTCCAAGTATGTCTGTCATTGAACTTGGAAGAATGATATTGGGAAAGAGATATGTTATAGTGCAGAGTTCTCAAACTTTTGGTCTTAAATCCATCCAAGAGTCCCCAAGAAAGTGTGTTGGGAATCACTGGTAGAAAGAGCATTCACTAACTCTGACGTTAGAAGATTTGAGTTCCAATCACATATTCCACTATTCGTACCACTGTAATTTTAGATAAGTTAAGTTACTACTCTGGATCTCAGTGTCCTCATTTATAAAACAGCAAGGGGTGGGGGTGGGGAGTGGGCCTTCTCTTTTATTTCTAGATATTTCTAGAACCTGTGCTGACATAAATTTGCTGGGAGGTTAATGGAGACTTTTTTTTTAGATTGTTTTTTTTTTTTTGCAAGGCAATGGGGTTAAGTGGCTTGCCCAAGGCCACACAGCTAGGTAATTATTGTCTGAGGTCAGATTTGAACTCAAGTACTCCTGACTCCCGGGCCAGTGCTCTATCCACTGTGCCACCTATCTGTCCCTGAGACTCTTTAAAACAAAAAATAAAATCTGAAAAAAACAATATTAAAAGTTAAAACAGAAAAAGAAAAAACAAAATCTGACTTGGGAAGGGTTGGGGGTCAGATTTGGTCATGTCCTAAAGGACTTTTCAGAGAATGGACCTCCAGAGAATAGGGGACACAAGCAGAGTCTAATTATCTCTGCTCTCCACTCTAGTTTATCAATGCTAGTTAAGGGAACAGGAAAAAGAGTTTTCCCTCTTTATTCCTACTTGTTTCTATTGCAATACCTCAGTCCAACAAGGCACCAAATATCTCAGGACTTAGAACCAAATTAAAGCAGAGCTGCAACAATTTATGAATGGCAGAAGCAATCGCTGCTTTGTCCCCTCCCCCTTGTTACACACAGATGTTATTCCAGATGTTAGCACCATCAGTTCAGTGGAACCAGGGGTGTGACAGGAGAAGGCAGACACCCCTTCACTTTACTGCCAGAAACCCAACTGATGCTAATCTCCACAACAGCTTCAATAAACTACTGTAATGAATCTTCAATGAACAAGGATCTGACGGGTAATTCAGCCCTCCACTTATCTTTCTGTTGCCCTTTGGGTGACTTGTGAATTTGGTTCTTCAGTATCTGTGCTAATGGATCTCATCTGTGAGTTGTTGTCCATCCGGCTGCATATCATTAAGATAAGGATAGGGACTGGACCTGTTATATCAGTTTTCTCTCTGATGAAAAAACACTCTCTGTCAATATAGGGCAAAACCCTCATTGCAACTTTTAGCCTTAGATAGAAGCCTAAGAGAGGTTAAGTGACTTGCCCTAGACCACACAGTTGGTAAATGTCAGAAACGGGATTTGAACTCGGGTTTTTCTGATTCCAACACTAAGTCAACATTCACTATACGAAGGTGTAAGACAAGTGTCTCAGCTGTGTGTGTGACCTGAATCAAATTAAAATGTAATTAGGAAATATTTCATATAACAAAAAAATACAAATGTATATAATAAATAAAATATAAATATAAAAATATTTAAAGTATTATAAAATACAATAAAACACAGGTATTAATACATTTAAAAACTGAGTTATTGTGGCCTGTAAGGATCTTTGTTTTCTTTTTTGGTTTTTTGGCCTGTAAAGGATCTTTATGTACAGATGAATGACCCTAATTTCTAACTGAACTTGGCGCCATGACACTATCAAAGCTGCCTCCTTGGACATATTACAAAGATAGACCTGTGTATTATATGCAATGTAGAAAATCTCATCAAAGAGAGGTAGAACTAGAAAATGAGACAAGACAGATATGAAGGGATAGTAAAAGGGGATCAATGAAAACCTTCACATTACATCATTCCTCAGGTAATGATCAAGAGTCTTCAAGAAAGTCTCCAAAACATTAGACAGAGCTTCTGTGGATGATGTGGAGGAAAAGATAAAAATATTCAGTGAACTGTTCTGTTGGAGGAGATGCCTACATCAACAAAATTACTTTGATTCATTGATCTAGCAATAATCCTATGCTCCAAAAATGAGGGCAAGATAAACAGTGCAGAAAGATGTGTAATCACAGTGTTCTGGGGCCTCAGATGCCTTTCCCTTTGAGAATGTGCTTTGTGTTTTTCTCTGCTGGATACTTTCCTCTCTCATAAGAACTCGAAAAGGGTTAGGACCTGTACTTGTGGTTTCATCCGTATAAAATGCATTTAGGGAACTCCTAGATGAGAAAATTCCCTCCATGATGCAGATCTATATTTTCTCTTCAACTGATGGTCTTAGAGAGTAGTGATTTGTCCTGGGTCAGCAAATGTGAGAGATAGAATTTAAATCTAAGTTGTCTTGGTTTCAAGTATAGTTGCTCCACTAAGTCATCTTGCTTCTCTAAAAACAACCTTTGTTCTTGGGAACATTGTTCCTATATTTCTAACTTTATCCTGGCCTGCTTTTCATAAAATCCAGAACAGAAATAGTTATTATCCCTTGTATATAATCTACATGGCTATGTCTCTGTGTATTTGTTTATGTATAGATATTTCCCCTGGGGAATGTCTTGTGTACCTATAACCTTACTGGTGAGCTGTCCAAAGGTCTCAGTGCTGACAATATGAACCAGTTATGTTTTGGTGGCTAATGGGTTAAACTGATGGTAGGACTACGGGAGATAGCCCTAAGCAATGGGGTCCCAGGATGAAGATTAATGATATATATGGTGGCTTAAGGGTAACAATAAAGACTTCTCTTATTTCTTTCTCAGCCAGGGCTTGGTTGGGAATGTAACAACATTCCAGGGATTACTGGAACTAGGGCAGACTAGTCTGATGAAGTGAGGGTTGCTATGCAACAGGAAAGAAAAGGAACTTGGGAAGGAATGATAGTAGAAAACCTATAGACTGTTAAAAGATAAGCAGAAATTGTGCCTCAGGGAAAAGGAAAGCTGGCTTCAAAATATGCTATAGCAACCTTAAGGTGACTGTGGGACAGAAGTCCAGAAAAGGACTTTTTGATGGGGGGTTAAATATAGCAGGACATTTGTTTAAAATGGGTCTGCTTTTATATTGAATACTTTGTGACTGGGATAGTGAAGATAGTACTGAATCTGATTTCATGTCACAACTCTACAATTTGCTATTTCTGGGACTCAACAAGTCATTCAACTAGACAAATATTAAACATTTCCTACATGTGAGAGTGAACCTCAGTTTCCTCATACATGCAATGAAATGGTTGGACTAGATTATCAACAAAGACCCTTCTAGTTACTGAGAACCCATGAAACAGATTCTTAGAGGGGAAAAAAACACTCTTTATAGTTTTGCCAAGCTGAATTAATTGGCAAGCAAACCAAATATTGATCTAGCATCTCATTCAGACAGAATTGACCCCGATGATTCCAATGACAAGGCCCATTAAAAAGATGGTAGTCATGCCCCAGATAGAGGAGTTATGGATATAATATGCAGAATGATATATACATATATTCTGAACATAGCAGATGGGTTAATTTATTTATATTGCTCTATATTAGCAGATTTGCTCATCAGGAGTTCCCAATTGCTGCAAAATCACAGATCTTTTTTTTTAAAGATAATCTTTATTTTGCTTAGAAATAAATTCCTTCAAAACCCCTCTTAGAGGGGCTCCATGCTGGTTTCAGGGAGCCAGGCAAGTGAGAAAGTTTCATGTTCACACCTGTAGTCCTGATAGGGGATTTGAGTTCTAAGTGGAAGTTAGATGACACAAGACAGTATATGAGCCAAATCAGAAAAACAGTGGGTTTAGAGATTATGGTAGTTTTTGCCATATAGTCTATAGTTCTAGCCTTATCTTGGCTATTTTCATGGACCCTAAACTCCAGAAGAACAGAACTAGTCACTAGACCTTGTGTATCTCCAAAACACTCTCTAAGTGTCCTTCCTCTTCTCTAGGTATTGAATTACCATCTGGGTTCTCATGCCTTCCCTTCTCAGAAACCCTCTTTGATCTCCTATCTCTCCTGTCCAATAGGTAATGACATATCTTCCTGGATGTCACAAAGTGCTTGGACTGAATCTTTTACACGTTAAGATCTTGACCATGGCTCTGTGTTCTCATTAATGTGAGCATTCCTTCAAGTAATGCAGGCAGATCTCAGATTATCCAACCCTTCTCATCCCATGCAATTTTGTCTCTGAGGTCCTAAATATTCTTCAAAATGAGATCCGCACATTGTGTTAGGAAACTTCATCTGTGTAATAATCTAAAACTTGGATTGTCGATCTCTCTCACTACATAACTGGTCCATTTCCTTTTGGGGATTATTCATTTGACTATTGATCATTTTTAAGAGGTACATATATATGTATCTTGGGGTCATTAAAAACTCTAGACACTTTCTCAAATCCAGTTTAGCCCATTCTATTCCTCCTCTTCTATTCTGGGATCAAATTGTTCATCTGCAGGATCTGCCCAAAATATCCATTTGATATAATGATTCAATGAGCCGACCCTCCAGATAAATATCATTACCTGAATTTATTCCTGTGTGGATTGATCCAAATGGTCATGGAATTCTTTGTGAAGGGTCTGCAGTAATTTGGAACTTGATGCACTTAACACAATGTTATCTATAAACAGGAGCACATGGCTGTCTTTACCAATATAAATGTAAAACATTTGCCATGACTGAGGCAAGTGTATGGTAAGCGTACGGCTCTCAACTTTATGCCTCCCTTGCCAGTGATTATCAGAAAGTATTGATCAAAGTCATCCATTATCAAGAAATCATATGTGATCTCAACATGTGCATGGGGGGGAGGGAAGAGAATAAGAATAAGGGAAGAGAATGTATTAAGTTTATGTACCAGACTCCGTATTAAGCACTTGACAAATATTTATCTCATTAAATCTCACCATAACCCTGCAAGCTAGATGCCATTATTTTCCCCATTTTATAGTAAAGGAATCTGAGATCGAATGATTTACCCAAAAACATATAGCTAGGCTGTATCTGAGGCTAGTTTAGAACTCAAGTCTTCCTCATTCCAGGGCAAGTGCTCTATCTATTATACACCTAGCTCTCCTAGGATTCTCTGTTGAAGAGAATTCCCAATGTCCCACCAAATAAAACATTTTTTAAAATAGACAACTTAGTGCAACAAGGTGGTGCAATAGATGGAACATGGACCATGGAGTTAAGAGGACCCAAGTTTAAATACAGACTCAGATACTTGACTCTTACTATCTGTGTGACCCTGGGAAAGTCCTTTAATCCCAATTGCCTTGCAAAAAAAAAATAGACAACCCACAGTAAACACAGAAGAATCCTATATTCTTTACACCTTTCAGTCAAATGCATGTATGACGATATTATTTAAATCTTTCTATCCCTTTCTCAGATTCTCATCAAGACCAAGAGCCTATAAGCACTATTTCTTATTTCAGCTTAGCATTTCATCACCTCAGATTGCTAGAATGGAGAGAGACGATCTCTAAGGCAGGACATCCTGGGCTTAAGTCCTGCCTTTGACGCATCAATTAATATGATTGTGCAACCATGGACGAGTCATTTAACTTTAGGGTAAATCTCTAAGAACAGTTGCTGATCAACCTCAGTCAAGGAAGTTTCCTCACTCAGGAATTCCCAATGTCAATGAAATCACAGGTCCAGATTAAAAGCAAAAAACCCAGCAACTTTCTAACCACATAATACAGTTCTCTGCACATTATGAATATACTTAATAAACATTGAAATTTCAAAATCTATTGGAAAACCACAATGAATCACAGGCTTTTCTTGAGAAAGACAAGGACACAGTTTCAGCTGAATTTCTTTGTTTACTTGTTGCAAGAACAGATTTTGGCCAAAGACGGCATTCAATTTGGGATGTTTTGGTTGAGGGAACTGTCAGTGCTTGTCAGTGATGCCTATTATCCTTCTGACTATTAAAAACAAAACAGCATTTTAAATGAAACAACATTTTCAACTTTAAATCACCAGAAAACTTGACATCAGCCTTTGGTAAGCTGGTTCCATCTCACACGGCTACCTATTCCAGTTCATCAGTATAAGTACCCTATCAGCTCTCCCAAGCTAGTATAAAAAACCCTGCCCCAAACACATGGAGGAAGACTTGTAACATCTCTGACATTAGCCAAATGGAGGGGGAAAGGAAGAAAATTAATAAAATGGCATGAACCCAAATCTCTATTTTTTAGTAATTATAAAAGAATCTTATAAACCTTTTAAAGTTTGCAAAGTACTTTGTTAATCTTATTTTTGATCACTACAATCTTGGAGGTAGGTAATCATTATCTCCATTTTATAGATGATGAAACTGAGGTGGATTGAGATTAGGTGACTTGCCAAGCTAAGAAGTCTGAGGCAAGATTCAAACTCAACTTCCTTACACTGGGTTGATGCCTATCCACTGTGTCACCTAGCTGCTTAACTTTTACCTCCATCTCAGTATATTTACATTTAATTTGAATTAGTAAGAGGTAGGTTGACATGAAAGATGGACAACCAACCTTGGAGGCAGGAAAATGTGGGTTTCTGAAGTATCCTAGATAAGTGATCCTAGGTAAGTCACAATGCTGTAAGCAATTTTTGGTATGAAAAATTCCCCTACATTGGCAAAAATCATTTATCCAGACAAAACAAATACAAACAACAAAACAACAACTACAAAATTAGGCCTCAACAAATAAATTACAAGACCATAACTTGATTTCAAGAAACATTTGCCAAATCAACTAGTTCTTTTAATGTAGCATAGACTTATGGCCTAAATGCTCCACACCCACACTATTAGTTCCTACTCTGCCAACATCTTCAGAAAGTCAACTAACCAGTTGATCTGAGATGTACTTCAATTACTTATGTGACTCTTATGTCATAAACAACACCTTTCAGGGTGTTGACTTCTAATGGTTGGAGCCCCCACCCAGAAACCTAGAAAAATTCCAACACCAATTCCCCTGCTTCAACACTTCCAAGTACATCAGAAACCAGGATGCAGAAAGTATTAAGTATTGGGTAATCAAGAAAATCACAGTAGAGGCAGTCCCTACCTTACCTACATTCTTCACAGATGAAAGACCTCCTTGGAACAACCACCCTGGCCAGAGGACCTTGAGATCAAAGGAACTCCCTTTCCTCCATTGAGGACCACTTGCCTTTTTCTCTTCCATTCCTTTCCCCAGTCTGATATGAGAATGCCTGGGAAGTTATTCTTCTTTCCTTTTTTTTTTTTTTTGGCTTCATCTCATAATTGACCCAAGGCATAGTAGAACTAGAAGTACTCATGATGGTGGTAAGGGGTCACCAGGGGTACCCAGGGCAGAGGCAGCTTGTTTTGTGTTGTCAAAGTCATGTAGAACTGCTGATAAAATAGAATTTTCAGGAACGTTTTAAGGTTTCTATAAAGGAAGACTTTGGGACCATCCTCATGGATTTCCCACTTCATTGCCACACCCAAACAATAGCTTCACTTTAGTCTTATTCTTCTTCTTTCTAGTCTAAAGTCCACCTCCCACCTCTATCACTCAATCTCATGATATATCTAGGATATCTCAGTCTGCTTCTCTTTGAAACGTAGATGAATCTTACTTCTGCCCTTTACGTACCAAAGATTGCATTAGTAGTTTACTTATTATGGCTAAGTAAAAATAGATACAACCTCTTCTAGGTGCATTCTCCCCCACACAATGGAGTTTTCAGAGGACTTCTCTATTTTCTTCTGAATGTTAACTGTAACCCTGAAAGGTTTAGGTTTTCTACTACTATCACTCACAAGTCCCTATTAGATATGTTCCATGTTAACAATCAACTGGTAGACTTCTATTAACTTGTAGAAAGGACATTTACTGAGAAGATATAGCAACATAGGAGATTATAAAGGCAATGCCCTCAACTCCTCCCCCAATGCACTTCCACAGTGCACTCTCCCCTAGTAACACACAGGAAGAGTGGGTTCAAACTTAAAGTACAATGAATTAAAGCACATTTGTAGAAAATACATGTGGTTAAAAAGTAACCCCTGCTTCTTGACTCTAGAAAGTCTTTTTCCCCTTTCATGCAGTTCTCAAGATATTTCCTTTTGAAATAACTCTATCAGGTTTGTCAGATCAGTCCCTTTCTACAATCTATTGCCAGAATTTCTCTCCTGTGGGGTCACTATCCTTAGCTTCTGCTATTCTTAGGGGTTGAAACTGCCAGTGCAGAATGAGTGCAGAGGAGATATACTACAAAGAAGAACAGAAGTGTAATCAAAGCAGAGATCCTTTGACTCTCTGGAAGTAGAAAGACAAGCAGGTGAGTCAATTCTTAACATACCTAGAGAGAAAAGAAAAGAGCTTGGCTAAGTAATTATACCAACAAGAGGACAAAATTTACAATTCCTTTCTGCTATCCCTCACTATTCCCATTCTGCCCATCCCCACCAATCCTAAGTCCCTTTTCCCTTCTCCCTAAATTTCATATTTTAGATGCCTATAATTTCATCCATCATCATGCTGGAAATCTTACCCCCAAGGCCACAACCAGTGAATTAAAACCTGAGGAATCTCTACTCCCATTATCTGATAGAGAGGGAGACAAATGGGTTGTTAGCTGCTCAAATTGGAATTCTGAATGAATTTTTGTTTGTTTTTCTTCCACAGACATTCAATAAATGAAAATTCCTAAAAGCATGTTGGTTTCCCTATTAGAGAAGCACTTTAAAAATGCTATTTTTTCAGCTCATCATGCAAATAGAAGGAGAAGGAGAAGGAAGTGGATAAAGTGAAAAAATAGAAGAAGATGTAGGAGAAGAACAAAGAAGAACAAAGAAGAAATAAAAGAAGAAGAAAGGAGATTAAGAGGAGGAGAAGGAATAAGGAGGCAAAGGAGAAGAAAAAGAAGTCATTTAAGAAAAAGAAGGGGAATGAAAGTTAGGGAATGAAGGTCAAGAGGTTCTAGGGCAGTAAAATCAAAGAAAAAAGAGAAAAGGAGACTCCAGAGTAGTTGAATCTACAGATAATTATAAGGTTTGTTCCAAAGAGAAAGTTTCTGAGGCATTTTAATATTTCACAAGTGAATAAAAAGGAGATTCAACTATCAACAAGAGAGAAGGTATGTGATATTGGCTCCAGAAAAAAGTGATAGTTAACTTCCTATTCATGTGTATTCTAGCATGAGTAACTGTGGGGTTTGTAATCTTTCCAGGGAGTATATCCAAGATGATAGAAAGCTTTTAAAGACTTGTCAAGCCCTATGGGCTGTTTTCCATGCCAGGAATAATGGATGCAGCCAGAAGGACCTGGAAAGGCTCTCCATAGGTAAGAAGACAAGAGCAGGAAATTGCAGGCTTCAAGGACACAGGAGGTAGAAGTGCTGCCAAGTAAGGTAAGCACTTTAAAAGAGAAAGTAAAATGAGGGAAGAGAATAGCTGACTAAGAAGATGGTGTCTGGATTAGATAATCTCTAATTTGGAAGCTGGCAAGCTGAGAGGGGGAAGGGATAAAGGGTTGCAACTTGTTTTTGTACGGTACCCAAGTAAGAAAGATTTTATGTCTTTAAATAGTGTGGATCATACAAAAATAGGCAGCTGAATTTGGCCCTCAGATCATCTTTTGCCATTCGCCACTGCAATATCCCTTCCAGCTCTAAATCCTATGCTTTTATAATCCTATGATACTATGCTGGAAAATTATATTTGGTTCTTCAGGCTATGGTACAAAATACAGGAATGATCAGCTCTTGGATATGAACAGAGTACAGTCAATGAGCAAGATATTTTCTTAAAGCTTGGCTAATCTAATTGAATGCATTTTTAAATCAAGACAGTAAAGGAGAAAAGCATCCATATACAGCTGCTAAACCATATGTACTGAGAAGACATGCAGTAAAAAGTAGGGGTATTTAGTAATTCATATTAAGCAAATAATTCGAATCTAAATCATCTAAATTCAATACTCTAGATACATTATGCTGTCGTGATTTGTTATCTTGGGTCAGGCATTTAACCCCTCTGAGTCTCAGTTTCTTAATCTATAAAAATGAGACATTTAAACTAGATAATGTAAAAAAATTTTCTTCCCATTGTAATAGTTGATTCCTCTTTAATCCCCCTCCTCCCCCAAAAAACACCCAGTATTTCAAGCTCATAGTTTACTCATTGTACACCTTAAACCACACATTGTCTTATCTTTATCTATTCTATTCCTCCCTCCTGAATTGTTCTCTCCCCTCCTCATAACTCCTCTCCACTTTCATGTCTAATCTTTCTTACAAGATTCAACTAGATCCCGCCTCTTCTGTAATTCCCTGTGGTACCTAAACATCCAGTCTATGAACTTTAGTATCAATCAGTGAACAAAATTTTGTTAAACACCAACTATTTATCAGGCTCTGTGCCAGTTCTTAATAATGTATGCTTGAGAGGTACATTCTGCTAGGGCAGGAATTCTTAACTTGAGATCCATGGATGATTAAGAAGCACCTATGGAATGGGCCCCAATGTAGATCCCAGCCTAGAGGGCGGTAATTAATCCTCAGCATGAAACTGGACAACAAAAGCACAAACCCCAGAGACAATAGGAAAGGAGTGCAGTGAAGCCCCAATGGCAATAGATTAGGCAGCAATATGACAGCCTCTGGAGTAAACATTAGAATGGACAAAGAAAGGCCTAACATAGCTCTTTGAGTAGAGTATTCAAGAACTGATAGAGTCTCTCTACAATGCTACCAGTATAATACACAATTATCATTAGACAATTCTTTCCCTGGAAAACTTAAAGGACCATAGATTGGCTATGGGGAGATTGCTTGCTTTCTGGTATTGGGAATAAAATGAAACTGTACAATCAACCTTTAAAAAGAATATGGGCATTCTCTCAACAGAGGCCTCTAAAAATGTATAAATTTAATATTCCATATCTGACTCTCATTCCTTGATAAGGTTTCCATGCAGGGCTAGCCCTGACAGTTGGACCAGAGAACATTGATCAGGTGGTGGTAAAGGGAGAATTTCCTGGCACTAGGTCAGGCTTTATTTAAAAGGGTAATGGCCTCTGGGCTATCTAATTACAGATAACCCTTATTTATGATGAGGACTGTGACTGCCAAAAGCGTCATCACCTACCCTGTGGTCTTGATAGTCCTGGCGTCCTTGATGGACAATGAGCATGCTCATTGTCATCATTTTACATCAGAAGACCAACAGTGAACTGCAAAGATGTAATAAAGAGCTACCACATGAGCCAGATCATTGAGATTCAGAACTTGGTCTTTGTAAAGGGGGAAAACAAAATCTGGAATTTGGGGATACTATTTTCCTCTATAGTAACTCCTTCTGGGGGTCATTGCCTTTTTTTAATCTTTATTTTTCTTTTTATCAGCAGTTAGATCTTCCAGTGCTGTCCACACTTGGATTTTCATAACCATTTAAGTGGTAAATCTACATTATCTTAAAGACTGTGCCGTTGAGGTGTGGGGTGTAAGAGGAACAATATTTGTCAAATGTGACATAGAGCGGTCTTTTTGCTTTTCATAAAAGGGAAAAATGTTTTCCTGAGATTTGGTTGGTTCAGAGGCTCCATACAGCCTAAACTGTTTCCCAGTCCTCTAGGGTGTTAAAAAACTAGTCCACAAAAAGTTAATGTCTTTCTGCTATAATCAATGCCTCATTCATCATTTTGTAAGATGAAATCAACCCTGAAATCCTTTGAGAGGAAAGGAAGAAGAAATGCCCAGGATGAGAAGTCATATAAGGGTGTCAGAGGGAGAAAGGGAGGGAAATCTTTACCAGTGCAAACCCACAACAGTGAGATCACAGAATCACTGAAGGACTCAGAGCCATAATATTTACCATGAGGATCATAACTATTCTTCATCCCAGTTGAATTTCAAGTATATTCCAGGAATCTATGCATTAGCCACTTTTCTCTTTCTATTAATCTTAAATACAGCCACCACCTGATTAGGACTTGCCTGGGGAACTTGAAAAGAGAACATTTAGCAGTCTTTTTCACTTAGTCAAGGTTATCACTTTTGTTCCTTGATTCCTCAGGTGGTGGAGACCCCAAACTAACAGCAGTCCTCAGAGCCAGTCCTGGCCTATTAGGAGTTGGAAGGGCACTGAAAGTCCAAACTGTCCTTTGGGTTGAGGTCAAGATTCTTCCTAAAAGCCCAAGGTTCAAGTGAACCTCAAAGCAATTCCCACCTGCCTCATTGATTGCCCAAGGCCAAGGGTTTTAGCTGCTACAAATATGATCAGTAATTCTCCAAGCAGTTCTAATGTGCTGGTTCTGTAATGACTTGGATGCAGCCCCAGTTTTGGCTCCTATTTTATTACTTTGGCTCCATGTTCTGCTAACTCTGTGACTTTTGGCTTTGACCCCAGGTTTGGCTGCTAAAGCCTGGCTTGGATCTTGGGCCTTTCCTCTGCTAACTCTGTGACTACTGGCTCTCATGCCTGACTTGGCCCAGACTGATTAGTTAACAGAATCTCATTTGGCTTCTTTCCTCCTTTCATAGCCCACAGCAAAGACCCTGAAGACAATTTAAAGGTTTCTTCCTGTAGGTCCACCCTAGTCCTCAAGGGTGTGTCTGGAAGGGAAGGGAGCCCAGGGAAACGGTGAGGCTTCTATTCCTATCCATCCTCCCTTTTTGTTTTCAGTTTAAAAAATTTGGCTAAATAAAAAGATTTCACACTTTCTTAGCTGCAGAGGGGTGTTGGATAGATTGGGTCATAGGATTCCTCTATGAACACTAATGTAAAATGTAACCATGTAGAATTCTTAAAGAAAAGCAGCTATAGCCCTGGAACTATACTGAGTTCCTGAAAAGAAATATACTTTCAAATATGTACATTTATGGGGGTGGCTAGGTGGCATAGTGGATAAAGCACCAGCCCTGGAGTCAGGAGTACCTGGGTTCAAATCCGGTCTCAGACACTTAATAATTACCTAGCTGTGTGGCCTTGGACAAGCCACTTATAATCCCATTTGCCTAGAAAAAAAAACCTAAAAAAAATATGTACATTTATAACTACAAATTGATAAGGTCAAACTTCCTTAACAAACATGCCCAAAGTTATGTATACAAATGTGTTTTGTCCCCCTGAAAGGAGTCATTTCATAGGCACCTTTTGCACTATTGTGTTCATTCAATATAATCTTTTCAAAAATTGCTTATATCAGATGTTCATCATTTCATATAGAATTCTTTTTACCTTTCACTATTTATTGAAATGTTCATATTTGTTGATGCATGCACAGCTCGTATTAAAAGAGAAAGTAGTAATCTTAGCAGGCAATATGTCTATTCCAGATTTTAGAATGATGAGCAATAATGATATAAAAGACCTAGAGATGGAAGAGATCCCAAAATCCATCTAATCCAAAACATGAGGAAACTAGCTTAGGGAAGTTAAGAGCTTTGTCCAAGTTCTTGTTATTGTTCAAATCATTTTTGGCTTTCATTTTTTGGATGAGTTCCAGATGCCTCTAGAACCTGGATATTCCCAACACTAGCAGAGTCTGAAGTGTAAGGTAAATGGACTGATAAAGTTGAAGAATACTGATCTGGGTCAACCAATTATGACAATAGAGCCTAAGACTGATATTTTGGTACAGCTTTTCAAATGGTTCTGAGAAATTCCTCAAAAGTCTTAAGAAATGGCAGCATTATTAGAGTAAATATCTCTTTAAAAAAATAAGCATATTTTGCCCTTTTTCCCTACTTTGCTTAAAAGGATTTATTCAAGCAAGGAGAAGTCTTAGAATATTTAAGAAAATGTTGGCTAGAGAGAGAAGAGATTAGTCTTCCTTTAAGTGATGGATTCTGGCAAGAAGATGGCAGTTAACAAATAGGACCAGGAGCTCTGACTGGACAGAATAGAAGATATTTTACCTAAGAAAATTAAAAGTAGTTTCCCTCCACCAGAGAAGACTTTTATTAGAAAAGTGAGTATTCCCAGTAACTGAGAAGGGGGTGTTATGTAAATGAGCACAATTAGCACTTTTAATGGTAGCCAAGAATATGTTGGAGAAGACCATAAAAGGAATCAGAGTTGTGAATATGCCTCAGGCGTGAGATAATATTCAATCATTCACTCCTTCATTCACCTATTCATTGTTTCAATAAAACTTATACTGAGCACCCACTATATACAAAGTGTGTGGTTACATATAGATGTGCACACAGACATATTTTAAATGTTCTTGTATACATACTATATCACCTTGTATTTTACTACATATACATACATGCAAATACATGCATACATATATAAATACATACATATGGGTATGAAAAGGAAAAGAAAGAGAGACAGAGAGAGAGAGAGAGAGAGAGACAGAGAGAGAGAGAGAGAGAGAGAGTGATTTTGGAGGAATATTCTAGAAACTGTTGAGACCAAAAAAGGCTTTATATAGAATGTGTCACGTTAGCTAAGCTTTGAAAAAGCTAGAGAGATGAATGTTAAAAAACAAAATTAAATTAAAATAAATAATTTCAAATAAATTAATAATTAAAATATAAAAAGAAAAGAACAATTCATAGAAAAAAGAAAAAGGCAAAGAGAAAAGGCAACATTCTAGGCATGGAAGTCAATCGGTTTAGACAAAGGGAGACAGTGATTGAGTATTGTATAAAGAACAAGAATATCAATTTGACAATGTTATACAGTACCTGATAAACAGATATATAATATGTCCAGAAAGGTGGGTTAGGTTCAGAATGGGAAGACTTTTAAATGCCAGAGAGGTTTGAAGTTAATACAAGAGGTAAGAGGGAATCACTGGAATTTAATGAGTAGGGGAATGACATGATAAAATCTGTGCTTTAGTAAAATCACTTGTAATTTTGTGGAGGATGTCCTGGAGATGGCAAGTCTTAAAGCAGGAAGGCCAATTAGGAATTATAACTAGGAGTTTTAAAAAAAAAAAATTTTATACCTGTTTGTTCAATTGTTTGCTCAATATATGTACAGTGGCTTTAATAAAATATATTTTTTTAAAAATAGCACAAAAAAAATCATCTAATCATGTCTGAAATATACTAACCACTAATCAACAGAGGTTTCAGTTACCCGGTGGCAACTATTCAAGGAACAGATTGATGTCTTAATCCTGATACACTATGGGGGAAGAGAGTCAAGAAGGGAGACATTGCAATTATATAAAGTCTATTCAATTTAATACACATCTATCTGAAACTGGAGCCACATTCTGCCATGGCACACCTTTTGAAAACCACTAGACACAGTGGAGACATGTAGATAGACACAATGTGCAGGAGACAGAATAGATTCACCTAATAGACCTTATCTTTACAATCCTAATCTAAATATATATGCAAATGACATCATAGTTGAGCCTAGAATTAGCATCCACCCCATTTAATAATGATCATAATTATACCTTATATTCATAGTAAGCTATTAGTTTACAAGCATTTGGCATAATTATCTCATTTCCTTCACCAGGGAAATGTTACCCAACCATTCTAGAGGACTCTGATATACATACCACTGGCACCATCACCACCACCACCTACACTAGCTCTACTACTCCTACTACTATGACTTCTTCTGCTATTACTAATTATACTACTACTACCACTTGTACTTGTACTTGTACTACTACAATTATAATTATTACTACTGCTAATAATAATAGATCATACTATAAAGTTTACAGTGTACTTCCTATGAAGTAGGTAGTACAAGGATTATTATTTGCAATTAACAAAAGGGGAAACTGAGATTCAGACATATTAATCATGTATTCAAAATGAACTAACTATTTAGGGGCAGCTAGGTGGTGCAGTGGATAGAGCACTGGGCCTGGAGTCAGTAGTACCTAAGTTCAAATCAGACCTCAAACACTTAATAATTGCCTAGCTGTGTGGCCTTGGGCAAGCCACTTAACCCCATTGCTTTGCAAAAGAAAAAAAAAGAAAAAGAAAGAACTATTTAGTGGAAGCATATGGTTTCAAACCTAGGTCATCTGAGTCTAAGAAAATGTTCTTTTTTAAAATTAATTAATTTATTTTCAATTTTACAATTTTTCCCCTAATTTCACTTCCCTCCCCCCCTGAACCCCATAGAAGGCATTCTGTTAGTCTTGACATTGTTTCCATGATATACATTGATCTAAGTTGAATATGATGAGAGAGAAATTATATCTTTAAGGAAAGAAAAGTATAAGAGATAGAAAAATTATATAAGATATTTTTTTAAATTAAAGGTAATAGTCTTTGGACTTCATTGCAGAAACCCCAACATTGTCCCTGATCGTTACACTAATGGAATGAGCAAGTCCATTAAGGTTGATCATCACCGCATGTTGCTGTTAGGGTGTGCAGTGTTTTTCTGGTTCTGCTCATCTTGTTCAGCATCAGTTCATGTAAATCCTTCCAGACTTCCCTGAATTCCCATCCCTTCTGCTTTCTAATAGAACAATAGTGTTCCCTAATGTACATATACCACAATTTGTTCAGTCATTCCCCAATTGATGGAAATTTACTTGATTTCCAATTCTTTGCCACCACAAACAGGGTTGCTATGAATATTTTTGTACAAGTAATGTTTTTACCCTTTTTCATAATCTCTTCAGGGTATAGACCCAGTAGTGGTATTGCTGGATCAAAGGGTATGCACATTTTTATTGCCCTTGTGGCATAATTCCAAATTGCTCTCCAGAAAGGTTGGATGAATTCACAACTCCACCAACAATGTATTAGTGTCCCAGATTTCCCACATCCCTTCCAATATTGATTATTGTCCTTTCTGGTCATATTGGCCAATCTGAGAAGTGTGAGATGGTACCTCAGAGATGCTTTAATTTGTATTTCTCCAATAAGTCATGATTTAGAGCAATTTTTCATGACTATGGATTGCTTTGATTTCCTCATCTGTAAATTGCCTTTGCATATCCCTTGACCATTTGTCAATTGGAGAATGGCTTATTTTTTTTTTAAAAAATTTGACTCAGTTCTCTGTATATTTTAGAAATGAGTCCTTTGACAGAAATACTAGTTATAAAGATTGTTTCCCAATCTACTATATTTCTTTTGATGTTGGTAACTGTGTTTTTGTCTGTGCAAAACCTTTTTAATTTAATGTAATCAAAATTATCATTTGTTTTTAATGATGTTCTCCATCTCTTCCTTGGTCATAAACTGCTTCCCTTTCCATAGATCTGACAGGTAAACTATTCCTTGATCTTTTAGTTTGCTTATAATATTGTTTTCCATGTCTAAATCCTGTATCCATTTTGATCTTATCTTGGTATAAGGTGTGAGGTGTTCGCCTAATCCAAATTTCTGCCATACTAACTTCCAATTTTTCCCAACAATTCTTATTGAAGAAAGAGTCTTTATCCCAAAAGCTAGACTCTTTGGGTTTATCAAACAGCAGATTACTATAATCAAGAAATAAGTTCTTAACTGCCTGCATTTTGGCTCTACTGCTCATCCTACATTTTCTGCTGTAGTAAGTGAGATGACATTGCATTTATCAGAGAAAACTTCAAAATACTGCAAAGACTCCTGGATAATAGCCATAATTACCCAAAAAGGTTTGACAACAATCCTCACAGGAAATATCAATTATGGAGAATGTCTAGATCATGATATGCAGTTGGATAGACAATAGTGTCCATAAGCATAATATACGTGTAAGCCAAAGACAGATGAGCAGAAGAAAATATACTTATGTAGAATATCTCCTTCCTCTACTGAAACCAATGAGATCCTTTACTTGTCCACCATTGTCCATCATACTCCTCCACTTCAGCCTCTACTCAGAACTACAACCCCCACATGGGGACCCTGGTCTTTTAATAGGTGAATACTCATCATTTATAAGACTGACCAAGATCTACTATCCCCTACCCTTCATTATTATTCTTACTGGACATTTTCATGATATACTGCTAGGCATATAAACTTTCCTTTAAATATCTCTGACCCAGACTATGCAGTGAATTACTTTATAAACTACATAGGGACAATACTTGGTTTCTTTACATATACATATATATATATATATGCATATATATATATATATATTTTCCAATTACATGAAAAGATAGTTTTCAGCATTCATTTTTTGCAAGATTTTGAGATCCAAGGCAGTTAGGTGGCAAGATGGATAGAGCACTAGGCCTGGAACCAGGAATATCTGAGTTCAAATGTGACCTCAGACATTTAATAATTACCTAGCTGTGTCACCTTGGGCAAGTCACTTAACCTCATTGCATTGCAAAAAAAAACAACAAAAAAGATTTTGAGTTCCACATATTTCTCCCTCTCCCTTCCCTCTATTCTTCTCTTGCCAGGAAGTTAATTGATACAGGTTATACATATGCAACTACAACACTTGGTTTCTAACAGTTATTATTAGCATTAAGAACTTGCATCATAACTTCTGTTACAATTTAAAATACTGGCACTACCATTTAATATTATTTTTAAATTTACAGACTTTTTTTCAAACAAGCTGTTTCTAATCCAGTCATCAAAATTATTCAATATTCCTAGAAAGATATTGCAACAGAAATAGCCTTGTTCAACAGTGATTCTCTTTATCATACATATAAGAATCATACAACAAGAACCAACATTTTTACCAAAGATGTTTGCCATTGAAATTAGGGAGATACAGGTCAGTCCAGGTTGAAGAAGGGTTTCCCAATGAATACTGAGTTTCTTAAGATTCTACTGGTTGTTGATAACAGTGTTGGTCACATCAAGTCTTGTAACATTGCAAAGCTTCCTGGATAATAATTATAACCACTCAAAAGAGTTTGATAACCATTGACAACCACTCAGATATATTGGATAGGCAATCTTTTCCATAAGCACAATATGTCTGTAGATATGTATGCATATGTACTTATATGTGTATGCATATCTTGAACAGACAGCAAATACAGATAATAAGATAGGTGCATCCAGCATTAAATATGAGAAGAAAAGTAAGAATGATAGCCTTAAAGAAATTGCAAAGTTCCTTTAATAGCTATAAATTCACAGAAAGGGCAATCTTCTAATGTCAATATTCTACCACTGTGTAACTTGTTAATCATGGGACATTATCATTTTTTTAGGGTTTTTTTTTTTTTTGCAAGGCAGTGGGATTAAGTGGCTTGCCCAAAGCCACACAGCTAGGTAATTATTATTATCTGAGGTCGGATTTGAACTCAGGTACTCCTGACTCCAGGGCCAGTGCTCAATCCAGACATTATCATTTCTAAAGAGACTATAGTATTGAAAAGTCCATGGTGGATGTGAGGAGCCTGCAATGAGTGATAAACAAGAAACTTTGAACAACTGTTATTAGAGGAAATCATCAGTTCGACATATGATCGAAAAACAAGTTAGGTTGTTCACATGGCAAGAATGAATGACAATTAGTGAGCAACCTATGTGCTCCACTGGTGTCCTCACAATCAAGAAAGGCCCCCAAGAAGCTGGGTAGATTCCTTGTAGTGAATACAGGAAGATGGAAAAAAGAGTCACAGATTAAGGAAGCATGGATGGGTAAAGCTCTGACGATCAGCATTTACTGGAGTTAAGATCCATTCTAATGAGATCACAGATCTATTTCAATATTTGGATATTGTCTTAGAGAATGACAGAATGTTAGAGCTAGAAGTGGATTTAGAAATCACTGAGTTCAACTCACTCATTTTACCAATGACAGAAACTGAGGTCAAGAAAAGTTATATGAATTGATAGTAGGCTGAGTTGAAATTTGACCGGACCTACATTCAGAACCATTATTCTGATTATACAGTTTCATTTCGATCAAATATAAAGGGAAATAACTCAGGGTCCAAGTTGATGAAGAGAAGAAAGTAGGAATAAGGACAAAGAAGAGGGAAATTGGGGGGGGGCTTTCCATCATTTTTTTTAATATGTGAAAAACGATGATGTAGCTAACTGGTTGCCAACATAAAGTGCTGGGTCTAGAGACCCAAAGATCTGAGTAAAAAATCCATACATTGTAGCTGTGTTAACTTGGATAATTCTTTAGTCTATTTGTCCTATTTTTGCAACTGCAAAATGAGGGAAATAATGGCAGCTATGCCTCATCTATGTTGCAAAGATTAAATGAGATTTTATTTGTAACATTCTTAAAGCAGAGTGCCTCCATGTATTAAGAATTTAATAAATGCTTGTTTCCTTCCTTTATGTCCTCTGGATTTTGACATAAAAGGGAGGAAACAAGCATTTGTTAAATGTATTATCCATTTATTATAATATTATAATATGATGTAATATAATATTATAATATACATAATATCAAATACATTTATTAAATGTATACTCCATTCAGTTTGATCCTCTAGCTGTACTTTCAAGGAAGACAAGTCTCTGTTTCATCTCATTCTCTCCAAAAAAAGGAAATCTGGTGACAAGGAGCTCCAAGAGCCAGGGCAGGACTAGGAGAAGAGCTGAATTCTCTTTTACCCTCCAAATCTGCCTTTGACCAAGGGTGAAAACAGAAGAGAGAAATGACAAGACTAAGGACTTTAGCTTTAGAATGGAAAAGGACCTAGGTACTACTTAGTCCAACCTCCAATTTTGCAGGTGAGAATAATGAGACCCCAAGAGCTTAGATGACCCAAAGTCACACAGGACTCAAACTCAGACTCTCTGACTCCAAATTCCAGCACCTTCTCCAGCCTCCTTTTAAAATATTAAAAGTACAGCCCCTACTTGACATGACTACTCTCTCAATTTCCACTTAAATGTTCTAGACTAAGAATTCTTCTTCCTAGATTGGTTTTCTTCTAAGTATTTGACTGGTGTTCTGAGGATGCAAAAGATGGTAGGTTCCTCCCAATCCTGATAGGTGTGTGTGTTTGTGTTCCATCATATCTGATTCTTCATGACCCATAGCAGATATAATAGAATGGTTTGCTTTCCTTATCAGCTCATTTTACAGATGAGGAAACCGAGGCAAATAGGGTTAGGTGACTTACCCAGGGTCATACAACTAGTACGTTTCTGAGGCCAGATTTGAACTCAGGAAGATGAGTCTTCCTGATTTCACGTAGCACTCCATCCACTGCCCCACCTAACTGACTTTTCCAACTAGAAGTTGTCAACAAGCAAGGCTGGAGAGACACCTATTTGAGAATTTGAAGAGTGGGTACCTGGTCAGGTTTGCATTATGCAAGAGGTCTCAAAGAAATTCAGCTTTGCTTAGGGCTATTTGTTGTTTAAAATCATCCATTTCAGCATCAGCCTCATTGTATGAACCTCAATTATTATACAGGCTCTCTGTCAGTGGATTGTCTGGGGGGTTCCTGTTTGTTGGTGGATCAATGAGCGAAACAGGTCAAGAAAGGTTATATGAATTGATAATAGGTGAAGCTGTAATTTGGTTCCCCCAGGACCTATCTTCAGAACCATTGTTTCAATTGTACAGTTTCATTTCAGTCACAAATTAAGGGAACAAACTCAGAGTCTAAGTCGATGACGTTCCCCCTGAACTGAGGAAGCAGTACACTGGTGGGCTTCCTGTCCAAACAACTCCTAGACATATCAGGAAATTTTGTGAGCGTCAATCTCAGTTGCAAGTAGAATTTTTTTCCCCTCACATAGACAGCCCTCATCTGAAAAACAAAAGACTGTGGAAATACTAAACCTGGGGCATACAACAGCTTGGATGTCATTTGTCATAGTCCTGTTGCTTCTGCTGCTTCTGAAAGAGGAAGAGAAGAAGGAAAAGAAGAAAGAGGAGGAAATGCCTAGAAAAAATGTGAATATTTAGAACCAGAGTGGTTTTCATTTTTTTTGTGGAAAAACATTTCTGTGACCAATTTGCCACTAAGTGAAGAGGCACGTTCTCCTTCCTCAATTCTTGTTACCATTTCCTTTCACTGCCATCTTCAATCCTCAGACCTTTCTGCCTTTATAAAGATAAGCTATGATACCTCCTCCACAGAGGATGGTGCACCTTAGGAAGCTCTGCATCTTTGACAAATCTCCCAAGAGAAGGATGGTTTGTAGTTAAACTGCTCCCTTGGAGCAGCTGCATTGGGGATAGGATCCGGGGACTGACAAACACAACAGCTCCCAAAGAAACATTAGGCATTAGAAGTAGCCATATGAAGGCAGAGTTCTGCCAGGTTTAGGAAAGTTGGGAACAAGTTGGAATGATAACACTTGAGTGTTCTCTGGTATGGAATCCTCTGGATTGGAATCCAGTTCTTGCTTTGCCATCCAGGGCTGGTCATTTACATTCAAAGGAGACTATAAAAGGCAAGGAAACATCCTTGTTTTAGGAATTCTTGAATGTAGTCATGCCTTGGTATTTTCTCACTCAGACTGTGTTGTGATCATAGGCCAATACTAACAATGGATCTGAATTCTTTTGTGTGTGTAATATGCCAGGACTTCCTGGGGGGGGGTGTCAACCCATTCAGTCTGGGACCCCTGAATAATACTTAATACTCCAGGCAAACTCAGGTCTTGGGCATGCCACACAGCCCAATTGGAAGCAATGAACATAAAACATTAATATGACTTCATCAATGAGAGATCAGATTGGATAAACTTTGTTTCCTTTTTATTTTTCCTTTTTGCCATATTGACTTGATGTCAGTATGATTTACCTAGATTTCATCAAAGCACTTGAAAAGTTTTTTTATGCTGTTCTTGTGAAAAGATGAAGATATATGGGCCAAAACATCATACACTTTGGTGAGTTCAGAACTCAGGTGAATGCTTGGACCTAAAGAATACAAATCAATGGCAAAAACAACTCGGATCTAAGTCTCTGGTGTTGTCTTGGATTTGAAATACTTTTTTCAAAAAAAAGCAGTGATTTGGAAAAAGGAATAAATGACAGTTGTCAAATTTGCAGGTGAGAATTTCAAAGATGGGAAGGTACAATG
Source organism: Macrotis lagotis (assembly GCF_037893015.1). NCBI lineage: Eukaryota > Metazoa > Chordata > Mammalia > Peramelemorphia > Peramelidae > Macrotis > Macrotis lagotis. Next base: position 92,943,357 of record NC_133663.1, read on the forward strand.
ATAATGACATGATAGCAATACTATCCCAAGAACACTGGCTGAATATAAGGTGAAACAATATAGAGTCTTATTTGGGTTCAAAAAACTTTCAGAGTGAAAAAATAATAATGGAAGACCTGGTGAGAAAACTGTTCAACTCAAAAAGGTCTGGGTTTTAGTAAACAGGGCACTTTGGGCAGCCAAAAAAAAAGTATGATTTTAAGTTACATTAAAAAAAGACAGTGTCCAGCATTAGGGAGGTAATATTTCTATTGTCTGCTATGGTCAGACCAGATATGAGGTACTGTGTTCAGTTCTGAACTTTGTATTTTAAAAAAGATATTCATAGAGTGGATGGTGACTAGTAAAGCTGGAGGAGGCTCTGCTAAGAATTTTTTCACCTGGAAGAAGAGAGGTAGGTAAAGATGGAGATGTCAGTATCTGCCCAGAATGGGGAAGGAGGGAAAGCTGATCCCAACAGAACAACACAAAACAATTCAATGCAACCTAATACTTACCCTACTAAATTCAAAACATTCTGCTATCAGCGACCAAAAAGAAAACAAAATATATCCTGCCTTTAAGAAGCTTTTACTCTTAGAGGGAATGTAGCATGTAAACATATACTGTAATCATGATTATTTGTGAAAGGGAGAAAGCATTAACCTAGGAGGATCAGAAACATATAGTCATCTCATCTGAGACTTGAAGGAAACCAGAGATTCTAAAAGGCAGAGGTAGGAAAAGAATATATTCTGGGTCTATGCCAGCGTCCAGTGGTGGAAGAAGGGAATACCAAATTTGGCAGAAATATAAAGTGTATTCAGAAGAGTAATGTGAAATAAACATTTATAAATGTTTATTATTATAAACAGTTATAAAGATCTACTATGTGTTAAGCCAGGCATTGTGTTAAGTATCTAAAAAGGTAGGCTATAGCTGGGTTTTGAAGGAATTTAAATAGCAAGACAAGGAGTTAGTGCTTTATCCTAAGGGTACTATGGAAACATTAGTCTCTTCCTTTCCACAATCCAACCTCCCCCAACTGCCAACCTAATTTTCTTAAAGTACAAACTTAACCATATGACTCCTCTGCTCAAAAAGCTTCAGTAACTCCTATTACACCTAAGATAACATCCAAATTTCTCCATCCAACATGTAAAACCCTTCACTGGTCTTGGCTAAAATCTATCTTTCTAGAGCAATGTCCTATCAGTCTCCCTCTTGTTATCAAAATTCTAGCTTATTTACCAAATTATAGTCTTTGCCTGTATAAAAAAATTGTATCTCTAATCTCCATGCCTTTTCAGAGGCTAAACTTATTCCTAGACTGGAATACTCTCTAACTCTAATTCTTAGAATACCTCTTTCTTAAGGACTCAACTCAAGTACAGACTCCTACAAGATGTCTTTCCTCATTTTCCTAGTATTAGAGCTCCCTTCTTCAAGCCATCATTGTTTTGCTTTTTTTTCTAATATATTTTATATTTACTTATATGCATATATATTTATACATATACTTTTTCCTTTCAGGTGTTTGTACTTCCCTTCAGGTAAGGGATTGTTTTATAAAAGTAATTTTGAAGAGTAATCAGAGGGTTAGAGAAGGTTCTGAAGAAGGTTGAATGTTAATCCACTTGTCTATCATATTTAGCAATGAAGAGGTCCACAGTAACTTTGGAAAAATAGTTCTGGTTATTGGTGAAGTTGGCAGACATACTTCAAGAATCTGAGAAATGACTAGGTAGAAAGGATTCCAAATGTGACGAAGGGGGCTTTTTCTAGAACTTTGTTCTAAAAAGGAGGGTGGTAACCATCTACTCGTTTAGCCATGTGTGACTGTCCAAGATCAGCAGGGGAAGGTCTAATACCCTTTCTCATTGGTCCCAACCTCTCATTTCCTACCCCCATGTTATTTTTTTAATACTCTGATTAATAATTAGGTCATTTGGAAACTAGAAACAATGTAAGGACTCCAAAGAAAGACTTGGTTTCTTCCTCTTCAGCTTGTTTTATTTATTTTTTTTGCAAGGCAAACGGGGTTAAGTGGCTTGCCCAAGGCCACACAACTAGGTAATATTAAGTGTCTGAGACTGGATTTGAACCCAGGTACTCCTGACTCCAGGGCCAGTGCTTTATTCACTGCGCCACCTAGCTGCCCATCTTCAGCTTATTTTCAACAAAAAATTTATGAGTTCAGTCACAATTTCTCTGAGCCCTCAGTTTGGAAAATTCCTAACATTTAGGCTTAGGTGGGCTCTCTGCCTAATTTTTTATTTATATCTATCTCTAGTTAAACCCTGCTTTCTCTGTAGTTGGGGAAAAAAAGTTAATTTACTGGAAACATTTGGATAACAAAAAAGATTATTTTATACTATCTGTTATTAATAGAAGTAGGGGGAATCAACTCTTTTCTTAGGATTTCCCACAGCCCTACCTGTCTGCTCTGAGATATCTAGAGAGCCAAAGCCTCTTTGTTGATAATTCCCTTCTCTGCTACAGCTCAGTTCTACTCCTCAGAAAAGTGCTGGAATTCCATGCTTGTTCTCATTTCTGAAATGAATCCTTTCTCCACATAACTGATTATTTAACAGAAGATATCAATAAACGTTATTAAGCACCTGTCTCATGCCAGATATTGTTCTAACTCTGGAGATACAGAGAAAGGCAAAAATGAAACAAAACAAAGTCACATTCCCTACTCTCAAGGAATCACAACATGCAAACAACTGAGAAATTTACAGGATAAGTTGGAGAAAATCCTCAGAGAGGTATTAAAATCAAGGAAGACTGAGAAAGTCTTCTTATAAAAGAAGGCAGAATTTTAGTTGAGAGGTAAAAGAAGCCAGGAAAGCCAAGAAGTAAGGACAGAGTTCACAGCATGAGTAAGGTTCAACGAAGATACCAGGTCAGGAGATGGAATGCCTTGATCAAGGAATATCAAGATCAATGTTGTGAACTGATCCAACCATTATGAAGAGCTATATTACAAGGAGCAATAAAACTGTTCATACCCTTTGACCCAGTCATTCCAATTCTATGTCCAAAAGAAATCATAAAAAATAGGAAAATTCTCACATGTTCCAAAATATTAATAGCAACTCTTTTTGTAGTGGCAAAGAATTGGAAATTGAAGGGATGTCCATCAATTGGGAAATGGCTAAACAAGTTATGGTACATGAATACTATGGAATATTATTGTTCTATAAGAAATCATAAATGGTCAGACTCTAGAGAAGCAAGGAATGAATTATGGGATCTGATGCTGAGTGAAGGGAGCAGATCCAAGAGAACATTATACACATTAACAACAACATTGTGAGATGAACAGCCCTGATGGAAGCAGCTCCTCTCAGCAGTTCAGAGAGCTAGGACAAACCTAGTAGAGTAGCTATGGACAATGCTATCTCCATTCAGAGGAAAAAACAAAACAAAACAAAATAAAAACCCTTCAGAACCTGATGAACACTACACTCCCTTTTTTAAAAAAATATCTCTTTCCCTTAATCCTAATTTCACATACTGAAAATGACTAATCTGTAATCATGTTTAACATAAATGTATATGTACAATATTAACCTGATTGCTGCTGAGGAGAGGGAGGTGGGAAGGGAGGGTAGAAGGAAATTTTGTAATTTAAAAATATACATAGTCATATGAATGAATGTTGAAAAACTTTCATAACATATATTTGGAAAAATAAAATATCAATAAAAATGTTTTTAAAACATCAATGTCTCCCCGAAGGATTATAAAACTATGCATACTCTTTGATCCAGCAATACCACTAGTAGGTGGTATTGTCCCTTAGAGGTTTTTTAAAAAGGGAGAAGGACCTATTTGTACAAAAATATTTATAGCAGTTCTTTTTTGTGGTGGAAAATTGAGGGGATGCCCATTCCTGGGGAAATGGATGAACACATTGATATATGATTGTAATGGAGCATTATTGTGCTATAAAAAATGATGAATCAAAGGACATGGAAAGGCAATTTTCAGATGAAATTAAAGTCAAATATAGTAATATTAAAAAATACTTCAAATCATTTTTGATTAGAGAAATGTAAATTAAAATAGTTCTGAAGTACCACCTCACATCTATCAGACTAAGATGACAAAAAAGAAAAATGATCAAGATTGGAAAGGATGTGGGAAAACGAGGACATTAATGAACTCTTGATGGAGTTGTGAACTGATCCAATCATTTTAAAGAGCTATCTGGCATTATGCCCTAAGAGCAATAAAACTGATCATATCCTTTGACTCAGCAATACCAATACTAGCCTATATTCAAAAGAAATAATAAAAAAAATAGGAAAAGTCTCACATGTTCAAAAATATTTGTAGCAGTTCTTTTAGTAGTGTTGAAGAATTGGAAATTGAGGGGATGCCCTTCAATTGGGCTGAACAAGTTATGGTATGTGAATGTTATGGAGTATTATTGTTCTGAAAGAAATCCTGAGTGGTTAGACTTTAGATAAACATGGAAAGAATTACATGAACTGATGTTGAGTGAAGGGATCAGAACCAAGAAAACATTGTATGTAGTAATCAAAGCATTGTGAGATGATCAACTATGATGGATAGCAGTTCAAAGATCTAAGACAACCCAGAGAGACCTGCTATGGACAATGCCATCCACATCCAAAGAAAATGCCATCCACATCCAGAGAAAATGCCATCCACATCAAGAAAAAATGCCACGCACATCAGAAAAAAACTACGAGGTCTGAATGCCTACTATGTTCACTTTTTTAAAGCTTCTTTTATGTTTTTCCTTCCTTTCTCATGATTTTTTCTTTCCCTTTAGTTCTAATTCCTCTTTCACAACATGACGAATATATAAATATGTTAGACACGAATGTATATGTACAACTTTTGCCAGACTGTTCAGTGCCTTTGGGGGTGGGGGGAAGAGATGATGGTAGAAAAATGTGGAACTCATAAATTTACAAATAGATGAATGTCAAAACTATTATTGCATGCCATTGGAAAAATAAAATAAATTTCCATTTAAAAAATGATGAGCAGGCAAATTTCCAAAAAACCTGGGAAGATTTACAAGAACCGATGCAGATTGAAGTGAGCAAAATGAGAACATTTTACACAGAATCAGCAATACTGTCCAATGAACAATTGTGAATGACTTAGTTATTCTCAGCAAAAAAGGATCCAATACAATTCAAAAGGATTCATGATGAAAAATGCTATCCATCTCCAGATAAAGAATTGATGATAGCTGAATATAGATATGAAGCATAATTTATTCTCTCTCTCTCTCTCTCTCTCTCTCTCTCCCCTCTTTCAGTTTTCACAAATGTCAAATTTTATAAGATGACTAATGTAAAAATATGTTTTCCATGATTGCACATATATAACCTAAATCAGATTGTTTAGCTTCACAAGAAGGTAAAGGATGGAGACATAAAATTTGGAATTCAAAGCTTTTAAAAATGAATTTGACTCTGGAGAAAATAAGGAGCCATTAGAGTTAATATCTTTGGACATGCCCAAGTTCTGAATAGGAGTCTTATGTGAAGTTATTCTAATTTGAAGGGGGGTTTTCTTACACTTAAGTTCTATGAATAAATAGATTCACTGGACATATTACTAATTATTTTATTACTAATTATTTTAATCGGTGAGTCACTCTTTTATTTTATGGATGTAGGGAACTTCCAGGGAGAAAACTCCTTCTACTAAAGCAGATTAGCAACTGTTTTGAATTACTGAAGGTCCTGAGGGTCAGAAGAACAAGAAGTATCAGTTTTGTTGTTGTTATTCAGTTGTTTTTAGTTAAGTCTGACTCTCCAGACCCTTTTGGGAGTTTTCTTAACAAAGACACTGGAGCAGTTTTCCATTTCCTTCTCCAGTTCATTTTACAAATAAAGAAATTGAGGCAAACAGGGTTAAGGGATTTGCCCAGGGTCATACAACTAGTTAGATTTGAACTCAGAATGATGACCCTTTTGACTTCAGGTTAACTATGCTTCTACCCAGTTGCTCTGTAGTAATCAGAGGTGGGACTTTAACCCAGCTCTTTCTGCTTCTAACTCTTTAGCCCAATAGTTGCCATCCCTATCACTGCAACATTAGTTAATCTGACTTTTACCAGACACATCAAGATGACTGATTCATGGAAGGGGGATACTGTGCATTTAAATCCTTTGTTTACCTCATGCAGGCTAACCCTAAAAGGCCCAATGTATAAGTAACTTGCTATGTGGCAAGACATCTTCCTTTTGCTTAATGACAGGGGAAAGCAAATTTGTGAATTGCTGCTAATTTTTCCATTTCCTAAAATTCATTCTACTCTGGATACCTTCCTTAACTGGATTTAAGATAAGTACAAGCCCATTTGTGATAAATCACAAATCACATGAAATTCTTCTTTTGTCGATCTGCAACAGACACTTACCCCCTTTGTTTATAATTCTGCTGGAGACTTATTTAGCTAGTTCACTGCTCTGTGTGTATTCTTGCTCAATATTTGTTCATTGGCTTGCATGCCATTTTTGTCCTCGTGCGTCAATGCTGTTCTGACACATAATTCATTTTGTACAAGAACTTATCCATCGCCAAGTTTGGGGGTGCTTCATTTTGTGCTTTATTTTGTATTTGTGGTGATTTCAGTTGCTTCTTGCTAGTGTTCTTGTTAGATTCTTTAAAAAGTTCACAAAATAGGACTGCCCCTAAAAAATTTAGAAACAAAGATAACCCAAAACCACACATTGTTATTGAATCATGTCAGCTGTGCCCAACTCTTTGGGATCCCATTGAGGTTTTCTGGCTAAGATACTGGTGAGACTTGCCATTTCGTTCTCTCGCTCTTTTGACAGATGAGGAAACTGAGGAAAACAGATGACTTGCCAAGGGTCACACAGCTAAAACCCGTCTGGGACCAAATTTGAACTCATGAGGACGAGTCTTCCTAGTTCCAAGCCAAGTGCTCTAAATACTGTCCTTCCAAACTGTCCACGCACTGCCCTCTTACCACCAGCAGCTTTCCCACCTCCATCCTTGCAGACTCTCTCCTTTGACTGGTGAGTCCTTGGCTGCTCAGGCTATCCATGCTCACTCCACAAACAGATCCTCTTAAGACTCTCCAGAAGTTTCTACCTCCTGACTTCCAAGAAAATTCAGGAAGGCATCCTCCCTGATGGAGGCAAAGTTCATGAAAATGCTCATCAACCTTAGGATAATAAGAACTGACCCAACAAAGCACCTCATCTATTAGCCCATTTGAACCTCACAAATTTATAAGGTTGTTTCTAATTATAATCATCTCTATTTTTACTTATAAGAAAGTGAAGTGATCACAAAACTAGTAAATACCCACATTGGGATTAGAACATGAGTTTTCCCTAAATCAAACTCCAGAGCTCTCTTTACCTGCTATAATGATGTAGCTACTAAAAACAGATGCATGCTGAACCCAGGAATGCTAATATACCTAGATCTTTGCTTATAACAAATACATAAGGTAGATAGACATAGTGAGTGCTGGACTTATAATTAAGAAAACCTGTGTTCAAATTCTGCTTCAGACACTTATTAGCCCTGGTCCCCTTGAAAAGTCACTTACATTTTCTCTGCCTCAGTTTTCTCACTAGCAAAATGAAAATAATAATAGTAACTACTTCATATCTTGCAAAATATTCATGCTTATGCAAATGCTAATTACAAATTTACATGTTAGGAAACTGAGATGCAGAAAAGTTAAAAGACTTGCCCCAACTTATTTAGACTCTAAGTAACAGAACCAAGACTCAAATCCAGGTTTTCTGGTGGCTAGGTACAACAATTTTTCCATTGTACCATACTATTTAGCTGGTTCTCAAGTTAATTCCAAGTAGATTCAGGATTTTTCTCTGCCTACCAGAGAGTTAATAGATGCAGGCATTTGTCCCAGGTTGAATTCATTTATGTATTAGAACCCATTCTGAGCCTGAGTCTGTTCTCCTTAATGTGGGCAGACTCCAATCAATAGAAAGTGTACCTGCATAATGAAACACCTACAGCTGCCTACTGATCTCCATGAATACTTGGTGAGTCACTGCTCATAAGAAGGCACAGTGAATGTGGAATGAACAAAGGCGAAGAATTCTTGCTGTGAGAGGGAATAGGAGAATCTTTTTTTAAAGCCAACTTCCCAGTGATCCTGGGTTTCTGAAATGCCACTCCTGCCACAAACCTCTTTTAAAAGTATTTATTTATTCCCTTTCCAGTATTCTCAATTTCATGAGCACTCAAATCTTTATGAAGTTGTAGTGTTTGGTATAGAAGGGGGAAGAGAGGAATAAGGGGGGAAAGAGTTCTTTCACTCACTAACCAAATGGTTATTTGAAAGTTTTTAATTAACTTTGCTACCACCTGTAATTTAACATGATAGTTTTACAAAAAAAATTTCTACAGATTTACAAATATAAATGAGCCCTAGGAACTATTCAGTTGGGACAGTTAAGTAGCACAGTGGATGGAGCCTGGCCTTGGAGTCAGGAGGACCTGAGTTCAAATCCAGCCTCAGATACTTAATAATTACATAGCTGTGTGACCTTGAGCATGTCATTTAACCCTACTGCCTTGCAAAAAAAAGAAAAAGAAAAGAAACTATTCATTTGCATCATTACCTAGTGTAAAGCCTTCTATTGGTTCTTCCTCCCTGTCATATTCACTTACCACCATGGATATACCCCAGGCTTCTGCCCTCATTCCCCTTTTCCTTTCACTCTCTTATTTGGTGATCTCATTGGTTCCCATTGCTTCAATTTTCAACCCCGTGCATCTGATGCCCAGTTCTCTAAATTCAGTCCTATTCTAAAACATCCAACTACTTCTTAAAGATCCCAACCTAGGTGTCCTGTGGACATCTGAAACAACTCATTACCTTTCCCTCTAAACCTTGCTCCCTTCTGAACTTCCTTATTACTGTTGATGGTGCCACTACTCTCCATGACCTCAACCTCAGTGTCATCCTCAGTTCCTTAATTCTCATTCATCAATGCTTATTCAATTTGTTACCTAATCTTTGTGAATTTTAGCTTCACAACATTTCTTGCATATATCCCATTCTCTCCAATCATCCATCCACCAACCTAATTCAAGCTTTCATAACCTCTCACTTGATCTACTGCCATAGCTCACTTATAGTCTCTTCACACTCTAATTCATCCTCCATTCAATGACCAAGATGTGTTGTTGTTTTTCTGAAACATTTAAATTTGATCCTTTCACTCCCCTGTTCAGGGAACTTCAGGGAATCCCTATTACCTACATTTTCAAATATAAAGTCAGCTAATTGACACAAAATTCTTGATAATGTACCCCTTTTATACCTCTCCAGTCTTTTTTATATCCTACCTTCCTCCACATACTCTACAATTCATCAAATCTGGCATGCAAAAACTGATCCTTAAATGTGAAACTCCATCTTCCATCTCCCTGTCTTTGGCTAAGTACATCCCATGTCTATACTGCTCTACTCTTCCTCCCCAACTCTTACTCCTAATTCCCTGGCTTCCTTCAAAATTACATTCTCTTTGAGGACAGGGGTTGTGTTTCGTTTTATCTTCATCTTTGTGTAGCCTACAATCCATCTATTTCCTCAGTATTCTTACAGGCCACCATCCTTACTCAGAGTTCCCTTTCATCCTATCTCAGTATTGACCCTACATTTAATCTGTTCAACTTGACACTCAAATTCTTTGACCCCCTTTCTCCAATCAATGTTCACCACTTGCCAAATCCCAACCCTTGATATCCCCATATCCCCATAACACCTCTTTTCAACAAGTCATATCCACCTTTATTTTTTCCTCTTTTGGCATTTTCTCTGGTAGATTATTTCTACCATCTTCCCCTCTTACTCCAATTTTTAATCTCTTTCTATCTGCCAGTTCCTTTGCCAGTTTTCTATAATCATGTCAGACTCTCCTCCAGCTTCAAAAATCCTCTCATTACCTTATCATCTCTTTAAGTATTGCCTAATATCTCTGCTTGTTTTCAGTAAAACTCCTGGGAAAAGCTATCCACATTCACTGCTCCTACTTTTCATATCACTCGTTTCTTTGAAATCTAGTTTATAATCTCATTACTCAAATGAAACAATCTCCAAAGTTACCAATTTTTTAAATTTTAATTTCTTTTAAAAAATTTTGTCCCTGGGGCAGGTAGGTGCCACAGTGGACAGAGCACCAGCCCTGGAGTCAGGAGTACCTGACTTCAAATTTGGTCTCAGACACTTAATAATTACCTAGCTGTGTGGCCTCGGGCAAGCTACTTAACCCCATTGCCTTGCAAAAACTAAAAAAAAATTTAAAAATTTAAAAAATTGTTCCTAGTGATCTCTTACTAATGAAATACAATGACCTTTTCTCAGTCATCATCCTTTCTTGAATTTTCTTCAGAATTTGATATTATTGACATTCTCATGCTGGATTTCCTCTCCTCTCTGGGTTTTCATAATAGGGTTTCTCTCTTAGTTTTCTTCCTGTCAAGTCATTCTGGTTTTTTTATCAATTATCAATGTCCCATCTCCAACTCTGAGTGTGCCTAATTTTCTGACCTTATTCCTTTTCTCTCTCTCTATGAATTCTCTCTTCATGATATCAGTTTCCATTGATGTAATATTCATCTCAAAGCAGGCTATGCTTAGATTTAGCCATCTAGCTGTAGAGTTCCTCAACTTGAGTCCCACATTATTAATTGCATCATGGATATTTCCAATTGGATAGATGATAGTCATTCCAAACTTAGTTTGTCTAAAATATGACTTCATAAAATATAATACTATCTTCCCCTGTCACCACATGAGTCCCCTATATCCAATCACATGACAATTTTGTCAATACTACACAACAGGTCTCCCTGCCTCAAATCTCTGCTCTCTCTAATCCACTTTTTACACAGCTGCAAAGTGAAATTCCTTGAATGCAGGTCTGATTGAATCTGCTCAAAATCTTTCAATGGCTACCTATCACTTGTGCAATCCAATACAAATTACAAATTCCACATATTTGGATAGAACCTATATTTCCAGCCTTATTTTATATTATTTCCCCCTTCAGATACTCTATGATTCAATCGACCTGGCCTCCTAACTATTCTTCTCACACAACATTCCATTTCATTTTTCGTTGTTGTTTTCCAGTCTTTTCTTAGTGACCCCATTTGGGGTCTTCTTGGCAAAGACATTGGAAGGGCTTGCCATTTTCTTCTCCAGCTATTTTATGGATGAGGAAACTGAAGCAACCAAGGTTAAATGACTTGCCTAGGGTCATACAACTAGTAAGTGTCCAAGGCCAGATTGGAAACTAAGGAAGATGAGTCTGCCTGACTCTAGACCCAGCACTCTATCAACTGTGTGATCTAGCTGCCCCCTGATTTTTCACTCTCCCCTAAAATTCACTGTTTTCTCAAGTTTAGCTCAAGCACTACAATCTATAACTGCCTTTTATGATAACTCTAGTCACAGTTACCACTACTTCCCGCCTCCCAGTTACCTAATATTTATTCTGTATATATTTTGTTTTTCTTGCATATTACTTCCTCTGATAGAAAGTAAGTTTCCTGAGAGAAAGAGACTTATATTGGTTTTATCCTTATATCTATAGAGTCCAGCAAGGTTCCTGGAACATTCTTCTTCTGGTATCTTCATTTTCTTTTTTCTCCCACTTTTCTCTCTCCTTCTACACCTTCAACCTTTAATTAAATATATTATAGAGTTGAAGTACATACTTTTGATTTGTTACATTATAGAATAAGATGTTATTCTCTAAATCAATTTTAAAAGCAAGTTAATTTTTTAAATTTCTTTTTTTAATATTTTATTTTATTTCCCCCATTACAGATTAAAAATAAGTTTTAACATTCATTTTTAAAACTTTGAGTTTCAAATTCTCTCCCTTCTTCCCTCTCCATCTCTGCCCCCTTTGAGAAAGAAACCAATTCAATAGAAATTAAAAATGTGAGTTAAGCAAAACATGATAGTCATGTTATGAGAGAAAACATAGACTTACCCCAAAAAAGAAACTTCAAAAAAATAAAGCTAAAAAAGTATGTTTCAATCTATATTCAGATATCATTCAACTCTCCCTCAGGGATGGATAGCATTCTTTATCCTAAGTCCTTCAGAGCAGTCTTGGGTCATAGTACTGCTGAAAAAAAGCTAATTCATTCACAACTGATCATCCTACAACATTGTTGGTATTTTGTGTACAGTACATTTCACACTATATTTGCTCATGTGTTTCCAGGTTATACTAAGAGCATCCTGCTCATCATTTCTAATAGGATAGCATACCATCACAATCACATACCACAATTTGTTCATCCTTTAAAAGAAAAACAAAAATTCAAAATTGATAGAATTTCCTTTTGATTCTTTCAGTGGGTTAGAGGCCCTCAGAAAAGGGGGGGGGAGAAAGAGAGAGAGAGAGAGAGAGAGAGAGAGAGAGAGAGAGAGAGAGAGAGAGAGAGAGAGAAAGAAGAAAGAAAAGTTTTCTTTACCTTGTCTCAGAGGCTCTGAGAGCCAGCACCATGTTCTAGGGAGCAATAAGTTTAACTTGGTAAGCATACAAGATCTGGCATATTTTTACATTCACTTATTAAAACATGAAAAATCCTACTTACAAAGTATAAGTAAATTGAGACATTTTCTCTTTGTCTAGTAGTCATTTTGTGAATCCTAAGCAATGTAGTTCTTTTGTGCATATGTCACAGATAGCTAATACACTCCGTAGGTAGTCAACTAGAACAGCAAATAATAGGGGTATACTGTGCCAAGCTATTAATTTTTAAATATATAACATCTCACTTTGAAGTTTTTTGAAAAACTAAGAGCACAAAATGACTTTCTCTTACATTCACCATGAACACTTTTAAACTAATATACACTGATAAATGGAGAGAGATTATATTAAGTCTATATATTTTGCTTTGCTGTAAGGAGATTTAGGGCCTAATTAGGTGATCACTGGATGGTTGTAACAATGTATTTTTCTTATATTCATAAAATTTACCCTTATAAATTCTCAAAAAAGAAGCCAAGGACTAATTTCTTCATGCAGAGATTCTCTGCAGTAAATGCTCAATTATCTATGAGTGGTTTATTTGTCATGTTAATTATTCATGACTACCTCTGCCTCATACGGAGGCATTTTGCTTAATAATGATGATAGCTAGCACATATATATATATATATATATATATATATCACATGTTAACTCATTTCATCCTCATCACAACCTTGTGAGGCAGATAGTGTTATTATGCCCATTTACACATGAGGAAACTGAGGCACAGAGAGGTTAAGTGACCTGCCCAAGGTCACTCAGGTACTCTGAGACAAGATTCAAACTTAGGTCTCTCAGATTCCAAGTCCTGTGTTCTATCTACTGTACCACCTAGTTGTTTCTATTACTATAAGGCCGAGAAAGAAGGAGACACACGATGGGAATAAAAGCATGTATATGGACATTATATGTTGGCATACATATGCCTATAGTTTGCAGCCTTAGAATGGGAATCTGATTAAAGTCCAATTCAACAAGAATTTATTAAGCCCTAGGTACTAGGAATAAAACAACCCACACATACACATACATAAATGAAATAAAATTCAATTCTTTCCCACATTTACTAAATTGTATATTTAGATTAAATGAAATACAAATAATTTTCAGTTGTCATTTGTTTGGGTTAATATATAGAGAGATCTATAGATATAGATTTAGATTTATATAGAGATGATTTTATATTCTTCTGCTTTCACTTCTATGTATAATAACTAGTAATTGATCCTAGTGACAATGGTCATTCACTCCAGTGATCCTCTCTGGACTCTCGGTAATACTTATGGAAGGACATGTTACATTTCTTATTTCTGCCCCTCTTCACCTTTTGTATATAGCAGAATATTAAAATCTTAGAACTGACAGAAACCTCGGCTTCCATCTAGTCCAAACCCCTAAATGATTGATGAACTCATATACTTGGCAGATGGTTGCAAACCCCCTGCTTGAACACTGCCAGCAATGGAAACCATTAGATAATGAAAAAATACACAAAACTTTAGTCTCAAATGGATCCATGATTTCCATTTAGATACTCCCTTCAGTGATGGAAAACTCAGCTCATCCATACCCAGTCATCTTGTATAAATTAGTCCATGTTCTCCCATAAATTTACAACAGGAGCTCCAGCCAATATGCTGAAACCCTTCTTTGATTCCTTTTAACATCATAACAAAACCAGCAGAGCAACCAGTCTGCCCACTTCTCTCCCCTTTGTTGAATAACTAGTCCATCTCTTTTCTCACATAGATTTCTCTGATGACAGTCTTTACTCAAGTAACAGGTGGTACTTGAGACAACTTTTTTGAGACAACTTTTGAAGAAAACTAGGAATTCTAAGAAATGGAAGTGAGGAGACAGTGTATTCCTGCCATGGGGAATATATTGCCTGTACAAAGACATGATTGTAGGAGTTGTAATGTTTTGTGTGAGGAACAACAGAGAAGCTTAGAATAAATGAAGTAGACTAATATTAATTAGATTTCCAAAAAGGTAAGTTGGAGACAAATTGTGAAGGATTTTAAGAGGTTTGTTTTGATATTAGAAACCAAAGGAAGCTTTTTGAGCAGGGAGTAACATGGTCAGATCCATGTTTCAGGAATATCACTTTGGAAGTTGTGTGTAAAATAGAATAGATCACAGAGAGACTTGTGGCATAGAAATCAATTCAAAGATTAGAGTAGGTAAGAGGTGATAAGGTCCCAGAATAGGGTGGTAATCATTTGAGTGAAAAGAAGGGAATGGGTAGGAGAGATGCAGGGGTAGAATTAACCAGATTAGATTTGTTTGGAGAGTGTAGGGAAAATGGAAGATTAAAAAATGACTATGAAATTATAATCCTGGGTAACAGGATAAATAGTTGTCTAAATTCTGTTTCAGGGATTGCAACAATATTGCCCCAAGGGCCAGAGGAGATCAAAAGAAAGGCTGTGTCTAGTCCTGAGGTTCCCTACTCCTAGGATCCCTCTTCCTACTCTAAAAATCAAATTGAGCAAATGCTTCCAAGTTAAATTCAATGAAATTCCAGGTTCACATACAGTCAGATTTACCTGTTCTTCTTACCCAAGATTTTCAGGATTAAGAGATTTCTTGCAAAGAGTCAAAGGCAAAATCATCTCATTCCTCTTTGAATGAAAACTGGCAACAAAAGCAGGTATAACTGAAGAAGGCCTACACTAGATTAATACATATTTATTCTGTACCAAATCAAGCACTTTACTATGCCTACCACATCTGATAAGAAGTAAATGCCCCTGAACTCCCACTTTAGAAACTATCTGCCAAGGTACCAACATTGTCAAAAAAGAAGAACAAAACCAAACCTATAATATTGAAGAATCACTCCTGTCCTTTTCTTTTCCTAGATTAAGTTGGTTCAGAAATAATAAATATGTGTGTATATATATATATATATATATAAAAAGTTTAAATATGTACATAATATACATAATACAATAATACTGTCTGCATCTGTTTGTGTAGGAATTGCAAGTTTAAGGGGATATTGTAAGCTCTGTCCATAATGATTAGGTGCTAAATTTGAAGTTAAGAAGGTTTCTTCCTGCAAAATATTGAGGTAAAGATAGCTATCTCACTGGTATGTTGTGGGGATCAAATTAGATAATGAGATTTAAAAGCCTTCACTAAGCTACATAAATCATTTCAGTCACATTAAATGGGGTTGACTTCACTCATAAACAAAACCTCCTTCAGCATTTCTCTTTTGACCCATAGCTTATTTTCCGGAAGAGGAAAGGGTATTTTCTGTTGTTGTCGCTGCTGTTCTATTTTGTAGGGAAGTTGATTTTTCTTATTACTGACCCCTTTGTGAATAGCAAGAGCATGTTCCAAGAGCCCCGCCCCAACACAGTAATTAGATGGGATCCAGGTGAATAGTCTATCCTATTGTTTGCCAAAGAAGCACTTCTCTGGGGGAGAAAAAGATAGTCACAAAAAAGATGAAGAGGTGAGAGATGTCTGTTCTGAGTGCTGCATCATTATATGAGAAAAACTAAACGATTCAGAGTGAAGCCCATATTGAAGATCCTCTAAGTAGATTTTGCAATCAATTCAACAAGCTTTAAAGTAGCTATCATGTGCCAGGCACCATTGAGTCAAAAAATAAACTGAAAAATACAGACTTTTGGAAATGTGCCAAAGCCTTCCTGGGATCTGCATCTGTATAGTTAAAGATCAGGAATGCAAATAGAGGGGTAACAGAGTAGTAACCTTTGACATCCTAGACATAACTTGCCTCGCTGTCTATTTCCCCATCACCCATTTTCAAGAGAACAGAAGAGACTGGGTTTGAAGAGGAAGGGATCTGCAGAGCTCTTTGGGAATGATTGGACAAATAACTAATCATTTATTTTGAACCCTGAGTTTGAACCAAGAGTTTGAAAACAGGAAATACATGAAATAATGACCAAAAGTTAGGGTGAGGTATTTGATCAAGGTACTCAATAAAGAACCCTTTGCAAGGAAGATAGCTAAATTTAAAGAAAAAAGGCTGGGGCAGCTAGGTGGCGCAGTAGATAAAGCACTGGCCTTGGAGTCAGGAGTACCTGGGTTCAAATCTGGTCTCAGACACTTAATAATTACCTCGATGTGTGGCCTTGGGCAAGCCACTTAACCCCGTTTGCCTTGCAAAAACCTAAAAAAAAAAAAAAAGGCTAAGCCTATAAGCACTTGATTAACTGGGACAACTCAAGTCGTTGTTCTAAGGATCTGGATACCAGGGTCTGGGAGACTCCTGCTGGGAAGACGCCAGACCCCTGGATTAAAGACTGAGGAAGCAATACAGAAGAGCCTTTCTATTGGTCGTGGGGTCAAGGATTTCTGACTTTTTTTCTTAAAAAACAAACTACAGGCTTTCAGCTAAGAGAACATGGTACCACCCATTCTTCCTTGAAGAAGAGATCCCTGCAATTTCATATGAGACAGAACCCTGAGGCCAGTACATAGCCTCCAGTACAACTCTAACAATAGAGGCAATGAAGGAGGTATCTCCTGGGTTGTCTTGAAAAGAGCTGTCATTCCATCAGTGCAACAATCAGGCACAACTTGGGGATATATGCGATGGAGGATACCATCTGTGCTCAGAGAAAGAACTGTGGAGTTTGAACAAAGACCATAGATTATTACCTTTAATTTTTTTTAAAAATCATTATCTTATTACGTGATTTTGCTATCTCTTGTACTTTATTTTTTTTCCTTAATGATATGATTTCTCTCTCATCACATTCAACTTAGATCAATGTATACTAATGTAAAGACTAACACATTGCCTTCTGTGAGGGGGGGAGGAAAGTAAGTTTGAGGGGAAAATTGTAAAATTCAAAATAAACAAATTTTAAAAAAGAACAAAAGAGCTAAGGCTTCCAAGGGAAGACAGTGAAGATAAGCCAATATGAAAAAAATATAGTCTGAGAAAAAGGCATCAATTGTAATCTTAAAGGGAGAAGAGAATGAACACCTGGGTGAATCCATTGCAATATCCATGGTAGAAAACAGATACAGGGTATCCCCAACTACACTGAGACTTTTGGGACACTATACTTGCCAGTTATTTCTTTTATTTTGTTAGTATCTGTACACTGTTGGAAAGAGATGGCTAAAAAAACCTCAATCAAGTGTACAAACCAGGGATGGAGGTGGGGTGTAAATAAATGCGAAGAGAAGGAAGGCCTTAAACTGTTATCCATCCCATCCATATCCATACTCACTACTAAGAAAAAAAAAGCCTCAACAATTTTTAATGAAAATCTTATTTTTATTCAGGAATAAATAAAATTGAGAAGTATCATGAGGAAAAAAAATTAAGGTTTCTTACTGAGAAGAATTACAAGACCCAATTTATCAATCTAGTCCCTGGAAATAAAGGGGAGTGGGAAGCAAAAGGGAAAAATGTCAGCTTTGGCTGAGTCAGACTCGAAAAGGGCAGCTATAATGATTGAATCAACAGCTCTGAGATAAAAATGGACTCATCTGCATTAAAATGAAAAAACTGCCCAACTCAATTCATCTCTTGTGAATGTTGTTATTGCAGAGAAAATGACAGTCACTTTAAGAAGAAAGTGTCCCATTTCCTAAGCAGCAAGGACCAGGTACATGAGTTTTCTGTAGGATTTGATTTAAAAGAGAGACAAAAAAGAAAACCCTGTGGACCTTAGGAATGACGAAGGAAATTATCATTTAATTTGAGCAGGCTACTAGACCTGTTGGCAGCTGACACTGGAGGCAATTCAGCAGCACCAGAAAAGAAGGGGGAGGGGTGGAAATCAAAGGCAAAAATGAACCTGGCAAATTTTGCCTTTTCAACAGCTTTCTAAAGAGCGAGACAAATTGCAGTCTAGCTAGGAGCAATTGGGAAAATTTCAGACAAGGAGATTTTAAACTGAGCACTGGGGAAACCTTTTGAATTGATAAAAACCAGCCCTTCTCTCCATACCAGGAAAGTTCTCAGACATACACATTAGACCAAGCACTGGAATGGCAATGAGTAAGGTGAGCTTTTCTCCACCTCCAATTAATATGATTCTTCGATTTGCCCTTTGCCAGAGCAATTTACCCCCTCGAGGAGCTGCTGTTTTTACTGCTGATCTGCAGTAATGAGGTTGACATGTTTTTTCTACCAATCCATTCCTTAGAAAAACAACCAAGTAACTAACTCCCTGTGCCAATAGCTGTAGCTCCTTATATCTATGGTCAGCTCACCCATATTCAAAGCCGAGCTGTAAAACTCCAATATGAGCCCTTGTGTATGTCCCACTGGCCTGGTCTAACCACTTTTTGAGAAAACACAGTATCCTATTAGAAGACAGGAAGAAACAAGCCAAAAGAGCTTGTGTATACATCAAAATCACTCATGGAGCTCAAGGTTTCTAAATGGAAACAACCCAGAAGCTACTCAGACTGAGATTGTTTGCCTCCTGCAAACAAGACCAACCCTTCCAAGGTCAATCTTGCCCAGAAGTGGACAGGGATATGCTTTCTTTATTATTATTCCTATTTGCCAGATTTCTCCAGAGGTCTAGGGAGGTGTGGCTAACAAATTCACAACTCCCTTTTATCTGTCCACAGGAAACCCCTAGAAAAAACCTAGGCTAAGCCAAGCTCTGCCACTTGAGTGACTAGAGGATGAATAAACCATCAGGGTGTAGAAATGAATTCTACAATCTTGAATGGGCTTCTGTTTGTGTAGAAGGCAATGATATACAATAAGATCTCAATTTCTAAGCATCCAAGAAAAGAGTTCTCCATACCCTGACTAGGTAAGGAATTGGCAAATTGAAAAGAAAAATGGGGTGATACAATATTGTTATTTAACATGATAATCACAAACACTGTAGTTTTTAATCTTATTTGAGTATTTTGCTTTTATGTTCTCTTTTCTGAATAAATCCCTCTTACCTTCTGCTATTTAATGAGCCATTACTTGAAGTAAATTTTTTTAAAAAAGGGGAAAAAAAGCAGGATAACCCATTCATCAACTGTGTCTAAGAGAACATGTAATATTTCATATTGCCTCACCTTCACAAAGAGGAGAAGGAGGGTGGCTAGGTGGCACAGTGGATAGAACACTAGCTGGAGTCAGGAGTACCTGAGTTCAAATCTGGCCTCAGACACTTAATCATTACCTAGCTGTGTGGCCTTGGGCAAGCCACTTAACCCCATTTGCCTTGCAAGAACCTAAAAAACAAAAAAAAAAAAAAAAAAAGAGGAGAAGGAAGAAGCTTTTTCTCCACTCCTTTTCAGGATCCCGTTTGGTCATTAAGATTATACAATCTTCTTTTGTTGTTAATTTTTTGTTCTTTGTATTTGAATTTTATAATCATTTTGTATATTATTTTTCTGATTATGTTTTCTTTTTTCACTTGCTTCAATTTATACTGTCTTCTCATACATCTCTGAATTCCTAGTATTCATTATTTCTTATGTAACAGAATTAGTCCATCACATTCAAAATCAAAATTTGTTTTGTCATTCTCCAATTGGTGAGCATCAATTTTCCTTTCAGCTCTTTGGTCAAACAAAGAAGGAAGGAAGGAAGGAAGGAAGGAAGGAAGGAAGGAAGGAAGGAAGGACTTTAATGAAGATGTTCAAGTCCATAGGAACTTTTTTTCATGCTTTGTCTTCTTTGAGGTATATACCTAGCACTGAAATCTCTGGGACAAAAAAAGTAAACATATCAGTTACTTTTTCAAGAATAATTCCAAATCGTTTCCCAGAATACTTGGACCAGTTCACAACTCCAACAACAGTGAGCCTGCCATTCTGCAATGTCACCATATGTCATCTTTGCCAGTTTGCTGGATATGAGGTGAACCTATAGAACCATAGTATTTTTTCATGGTCAGCCTCCACAACAAAGTAAATAAAACCCTCTACTACAAAACAAGGATAGCCCTAGCAAGAAATGACTAAGTAGGAAAAAAGAAGGAGTAGAGTGCTTGATTTTATCTTCTGACTCTTTCTAACACTCATACCCTCTCACCTCTTCAATATCAAAATTGCTTTCTGAGAGGTTACATAAAATAAAGCCTTAACTGTGGAAATTTTGTTTTGCTCACTTAATTGCAAATATTCAGTGAAACAAGGTCTAGTAATAACTAGACTCCAGTAGTCACTTGCTAGTGATTTTCTATATTGCCCAGGAAATGTTGCTTTCCTCTGTAAATAATGTTGTATCACACTTTTTAGGTTTGATTGGGGGGGGGGGGAGGCAAATAGTCTTTGCCATCTATTTGTGGCTACTCTGCTGAATGAATGCTAGGTGTTCCATTCACTGGGCAATATGCAGTCCTAAGGGGACCCAACAGGCAGGACTGCCCATGTTTCAAGGTCTCACACTAAGACTGCAGAAGTACGTATGAGGAGCTCTGAAATAAAGCAGTTGGTTTAGTAAGAACCATGAAAGGCAAACTAACATGACTGGCATGAATTTGAAAGAAGGCAATCACAATAGCACAGAGTCTGAGTTTGTCTATCCCAATCCAGACCTAAATGAGAATTCACAGCATTACAGGACCTGGGTCCTTTCTATCTGTGCAAACTTAAACCAGTTCCTTATCTTCTCTGGGTCTCAGTGTCTTCATCTGTAAAATGAAGCACTTGGACACGCTCAGTTCCCAAATTTCTCTCAGCTATAAATCCTATGATCCCATTTTGGTCTTTATCTGTTAAAGTCCAAATCCTCACATAGTCTGATTTCAGGAGTACATATAACCCAAGGGTTGAGATACCACAGAAACTGATAGCACCCTGCTGTTATTTTAATTATGTGTACTTAATTAAAACACCACCACGGGTCATTTATTCTATGTCAAGGGGCTAGACTTTCAGTCACACTGAGTTCAGAAATTGCCAAGTGGCCAGTACCATAGAACTCATCTAGCTGAAGGGCAGAAGACTGAAATTCTACTTAAATTATCAATAGTGCCTTTCCTCCTTCCATGCCTTGGGACACTTCAGTGGAGGGAAAGCAAAAAGAATGGAAGGACTGGGACTTGTTTTTGCCTCTGAGCTGTGCACAGGAGGGCTCCTGAATTTTCCTTTCAGTCTTCCTCTGTTGAAATAGATTGTCTTTTTTTAGACAATGCCATCTTTAGTTATAAATTCAATATTCATAAGAGCCAATAGGTCTACATAGGAGTGTGTATATGTGTGTGTGTGTGTGTGTGTGTGTGTGTGTGTGTGTGTGTTTTGTTAAATAAGAGAATAAGGGTCAGTGACTAAAATACATTGTGTCTTTAGACAATGCCATGCTTATTTTATTTTTAATTTAATTACAGGAAAACATAGTTTCCAACTTTCAGCTTTTTGTAAGCTTTTGATTTTCACATTTTTCTTCTCCTCCCCCTCCCCATTGACAGAGTAATCTGATATAGTTATACCTGTACAATCATGCTTATTATATCCATAGTCATGTTGTAAAATAAGAATCAGAACTAAAGGGGAAAAACCCATGAGAAAGAAAAAAACATAAAACAAGTTTTAAAAAGTAAAAATAGTATGCTTTGGTCTGCTTTCAAACTCCATAGTTTTTTGGGGTTTTTTCCTCTGGATGTGTATGGGATTTTCCATCAAAGGTCTTTTCCTTGATCACTGAACTACTGAAAGGAACTAAGTCCACCATAGTTGATCATCAAATAATGTTGCTGTTAATATGTAAAATGTTGGTTTTTGAGGGGGCGAAGCCAAGATGGCGACAAGAAGGGATGGAGTCTTAGGAGCTCTCTGATAAAATTCATCACCTAAGGACTCTAACTAAACTTTTGAGAGACAGAACCCACAAAGGGACCCAGTGAGGCAGTTCTACTCAAGGTAATCTGGAAAAGAGAAGAAAGGCTCTGCTCCCCGGGGCCGGAAGGGTGGCCTGCCAGAGGGGTGGCCCGCCAGAGCCAAAGAACCTCAGCCTCCCAGAGGCAGCCCCAGGGCGCTGGGAGCCACAGCTCACAGCAGCCGGGGAGTCTCCTGAGCTGCACCCCGAGGAGCACTGGCACAAAGTGGGGGAACAGCAGGGGACCTCTGCCAGAGCGAGTAAGTGGAGCCCAGCCCTCAGGGCACACAGCAAGCAGCTTGGCCACTGCATTCCAGATCCTGGAAACAGAAGCAGGCAGAGCTGGTAAGCAGGAGCCCCCAGGGCATGAGCCCATTGAGCTGAGGGAGGGGAGTGAAGAGAGACTGCAGAGCTCTGTCCTCTGCCCCTGGAACAGGACTCTGGGGCTCTGAACACATTCAGATCTTGATCCCAGTCTAGGCCCCCCCATAGAACAGCAGGGCCCCCCCAACCTCAGCCCTGTGGCAGATGGGAGTGCATATGGTCATTCACAGACCAGGAGGGAGGACAGAGCCTCACACACTGAGACCCTTGTGGGAGTGTCCCAAAAGCTCAGGAAGCACCCCTAAAACCAGGCCCACGCTGGGAAAATGAGCAAGCAAAGAAACAAAAGGAAGACTATTGAGAAATATTTTGCAAATGAGCCCAAGAAGGATCAAAACACTCATTCTGAAGATGAGGAAGCACAAGCTCCTGTATCTAAACCAAGAAAAACAGAAATTGGGCTCAGGCTATGACAGAGCTCAAAAACAGACTTTGAAAATCAAATGAGGGAGTTGAAAGAAAAACTGGGAAAAGAAAGGAGAGAGATGCAGGAAAAACATGAAAATGAAGTCAGCAGCTTAGTCAAGGAAATCCAAAAAAAATGCTGAAGAAAATAGCATGCTAAAAACCAGCTTAGGTCAAATGGATAAAACAGTTCAAAAAGTTATTGAGGAGAAGAATGCTTTAAAAAGCAAAATTGGCCAGATGGAAAAAGAGATAAGAAAACTCTCTGAGGAGAACAAATCCTTCAGACAAAGAATAGAATTCAAGGAGATTGATGAATTTACCAGAAATCAGGAATCAATACTTCAAAACCAAAAAAATGAAAAATTAGAAGAAAATGTGAAATATCTCATTGAAAAAACAACTGATATGGAAAACAGACTTAGGAAATATAATTTAAAAATTATTGGAATACCTGAAAGTCATGATCAGGAAAAGAGCCTTCACATCATTTTCAAAGAATTACTACAAGAAAATTGCCCTGATATTCTAGAAGCAGAGGGCAAAATAGAAATGGAGAGAATCCACCCATCCCCCCAGAAAAGAGATCCCAAAAAACCAACCCCTAGGAATATGATAGCCAAGTTCCAGAACTCCCAAGTCAAAGAGAAAATATTACAAGCAGCCAGAAGGACACAGTTCAAATATCGTGGAGCTGCAGTCAGGATCACACAGGACTTAGCAGCAGCTACATTGGAAGCTCGTAGGGCTTGGAATACAATATACCGGAAGGCAAAAGAGCTTAGAATGCAGCCAAGAATGAACTACCCAGCAAGGCTGAATGTCCTCTTCCAGGGAAAAAGATGGACTTTCAATGAACCAGGGGAATTTCAAATGTTCCTGTTGGAATGGCCAGAGCTGAACAGAAGGTTTGATCTTCAAACTCAGGACTCAGGTGAAGTATGGAGGTTGGAGGAGAGGGGGGAAATATGAGGGACTTAATGAGACTGAATTGCATGTATTCCTGCATAGAAAAATGACACTGATAATACTCATATGAACCTTCTCAGTTAATAGAGCAGGTAGAGAGAGCTTTTATAGTTGAAGCACAGGAGAAAGCTGAATTCGAAGATAAAATATGCTGTAAAAATGGAGTCAATAGAAAAAAAAGGGAAATGGAATGGGAGAAAGAAAAAGGAGGAGGGGAATAGTCCAAGATATTTCACATAAGATTTTTTTTATTACAATGAGCTATTGCAATGATATGGAAGTGGGGAGGAAAGGGGGAATGAGGGAACCTTTGCTCTCATCAGAGATGGCTAGGAAAGGAAACAGCAAATATACTCAATGGGGTATAGACATCTGGAGTAAGAAGGAGGGGGGGAGCAGGGGGGAAGGGGTGGGGATGTGAATAAAGGAGGAGAGGATGGACCATGGGGGGACAGTGTTCAGATATAACACATTTCCTTTTTTTGCTTCTTGCAAGGGGCTGGGATTGGATGGCCTGCCCAGGACCATAGGGCCCGGTGGATTCTGGGCCTAAGGGGTGGTATGGGGGCTCAGGGCTTCTTGGCCCCAGGACCAGGAATCTGTCTGCTGCGCCACTCAGCGACCCTACAGCAGAGTCAGAGTGAAAGGAGAGAGAAAATAGAGTACATGGTAGTGGAGAAATAAGAAAGGAGGAAGTTTCGATCAGCAATGGCAATGGTGGAAAAATAAGGAAATAACTTTTGTGATGGACTTATTATAAAGAATGAGATCCACCCATGACAGAGTTGTTGGTGTTGGAACAAAGACTCAAGCACATTTTTTGTTATTATTATTTGGGGGAGGGTGCAGGGCAAGTGGGGCTGGATGGCTGGGGCCACATAGCGGGGTGATCTTTGGGTGTCTGGGGCCGGATTTGGATGCAGGTGCTCCTGGCTCAAGGGCCAATGCTCTGTCTGCCACCCAGCCACCCCTACTATTATTACTATTTTATTTTATTTGGGGTATTTTTTCTTTTTTGGGGGGGGGGGTTTGCAGGGCAGTGGGGATCGGGTGGCATGCATGTCACACGGCTGGGTGATTGTTGGGTTTACGAGGCCGGATATGGACTTGGGTGGTCGTGGCTCCAGGGCTGGTGCCTCGTCCATTGTGCCACCTGGCCATACCTACAATTATTACTATTATTTTTTTTATTTTAATTTTTTTCTCTCCCCTTTACTTTTTTCACCCAAGCAAGTCTATCTATATTCATGGGGGAGGAGGGGTATTTTGTTTACTTGTAAACAAAAATACTTTATTAATGTAAAAAAAAATTTGTACAAAATTGGAATAAAAAATAAATTAAAAAAAATATGTAAAATGTTCTCCTGGTTCTGTTCACTTCTCTCAACATCAGTTCATGGGGGTCTTTCAGGTTTTTCTGAAATCAACCTGCTCATGATTTCTTACAGAACAATAATAATCCATCATATTCATATACATAATTTGTTCAGTCATTCCTCAATTGATGGGCATTCTCATTTTCCAATTCTTTACCACTACAAAAAGAACTGCTATAAATATTTGTGTACATGTGGACTTCCCCCCCCTTTGTTTCTTTGGGATAAAGACCTAGTAGTGGTATTGTTGGATCAAAGGATATGCACAGTTTTGACAATGCCATCTTTAGTTATAAATTCATTATCAACAGGAGCCCATACCTACACAGGGTGAATATGCATGTGTGAGTTGGTTAAAAAAAAGAGAAGATGGTCAGTGCTTAAATGGAAAGAATGCAGCAAAACATGGGGAACTGAACCTGGAGTTCTTAACCTAAGATATATATAAATTTAGGTGGTTTTTTAAAAATATCTATTTCAATAGCTGCATTTCAGTTTGATTGCTTTCGTTTGTAATCCTCTTTCATGCACTTAAAAGGACTTCTGAGAAAGCATTCATAGGCTTTTCCAGTCTGCCAAAGGGGTACATAATTCAAAAATAGATTAAGAATACATGGAGAAGAGTAATAGAAACTAGAGTTCCAAATGTGCGATAAATCTAGAGTAAAAATTCGGGTTTACAATATGGTCTATAAGGTTCTTTCTAGAATTCTATGACAACAGCATTTTCTCCAAAATTTCTGATTCTAAGTTCACATAGCTATAAAAGGCAACTCTAGTCAGCAGAACATATGCTGGGAGTGGAGAAGAAGGGTTAAGATCTCAATTTCCTGTATTATTACTGGATATATGGCCTTGAGCAAGTAGATAAGCCTGCCTGTAATTCAGTTTCATATGTAAAATGGGAATGATAATAATCCTTAAATATTTAACTCATAGTGCTGGGCTCAGGAAAGTATTTTGCAAATCTTAAATGGGAATAATAGAGCTATGATATAACTAAATGGAAGAGAACCATAGTACATAGATGTAAGTGTAAAACCTCACTACTTCAAAACCTACTACTTCATAGTAACCTGAAGAGGACCTGGGATGAACCTTGCTTTTGTCTATAAAGACAAGGGGTTGATTAAGAAAATAATTTATGTAAGCAAAATTAAGAGAATGTTTACTTACTAAAGAGAAAAAACTATTTTCAAATATTTTAGAAATAGCATTTACATATAATCAATATAATTACAAATGAGTAGGAGCAGGCTATTTAGGCTGATGTTTAGATATCTTAATTATCCATTAATTAGATATTAATTTATTCTTTAAATTATATGGATTTTTGGTCAATAGTTTAACTATGTTCTAGAGCTTCTCTCTTTAAAAAAAATTGACTCATGATTTCATCAGAAGAAAAATAGGTTTTCCACTACAACCTCCAAATTAGATTAAATTAATCATGTTTGGTGGTAGCAGGGGCAGCAGTATTTAGCTCAGCTGATAAGAGTCCTGGACCTGCAGTCGGAAAGATCTGAGTTCCAATCTAGATTCAGACCCTCATGAACTGCATTATCTTAGACAAGTCAATTAACTTCTATTTGACTTGATTTCTTCATTTATAAAATGGGAGTAATAATCAGCTGTACCTCCCAGGGTTGTTGTGAGAATCAAATGAATTAATATTTTTAAATTGCTTTGCAATCCTTAAATGCTAGGGAGCGATAAAAAGATATCATCAGGTGGATAGAATTAAACACCAGATGCTCACTATCCTTTTTAAACTAGCACAGTGGTGTCAAATTCAACTAGAAACAAGGGCTAATAAACCAGAAAATATAATGATCCCTTCAGACCACATAGTATCTTAGAAAAACACATATTAATTAACTATTTTATTACATTTTTATTTATTTTGTTAAGTATTTTCCAATTACATTTTAATCTGTTTTGGGCAATACTCGAGTGTATCAAGCAGTATCTGTCCTTGTGTTTGACATTTTTGAACTAATAGACAAAAAAATCCTGTCCTAACCCCAAAGTATTTCTTTTTTTTGGGGGAGGGGGGTTGAGGCAATGGAAGTAACTTACCTAAGGTAAGTACCAAGTATCTGATACTGGATTTGAACTCAGGTCCTCCTGAATCTCGGGTTGGCACTCTATCTACTGCACCACTTAGCTGACCTCAAACCCCAAAATATTCTTGAGTCAATTTTTCAGTCAATGAAGTCTCTAGGAACTGGAGCTTGTTTATAGGAAAGACTGTTATCCACATCTCCTTGGGCAACATTTCTAATAGATACAACCATAACAAACACTCCTAATTTTCAAACTACATGAAAGGAGACATTTTCAAAAGGCAGAGACCAAGTAAAAGAAATTAAAATCATTTGGGTAAAGGACAAAATACATGTCATTCCTATTGATCTAACTGCTACTGAAGTTTTCCAAGATGCTTTCAGTGAGTGTACAGAGTGGGCTTACATCTCAAATCTCTTACAAGAAGAAATTATTCCATTGATCCACTTGCACATTGGTTCTGGAATATCAAATATGAGAGGTTATATCATCTTGTTTACAGACTGTTTCTATTTGACCTCTATCACAATGATAAGTTAATAGTGATAATAACAGGGGCAGCTAGGTGGTCCAGAGGATAGAGCACCGGCCCTGGAGTCAGAAGGACCTGAGTTCAAATCCTACCTCAGATACTTAATAATTACCTAGTTGTGTGACCTTGGGCAAGTCACTTAACCCCATTACATTAAATAAAATTTTTTTTTAATAACGATAATAACAAAAACAAGGAGGAAGAGGGGAGAGAAAATACAGTGAGGTTTAAAAAGCACTTCACACACATTTCATTTGAACTTTATTATAGTCTAGGTGGCTCAGTGGAAAGCAGCTAAGTGTCCCCATAGTTCTCAGAGAGCTGGAACGTGGAGTCAGGAAGACCCAAATTCAAATGTGGCCTCAGATACTTACTGTGTGATCCTGAACAGGTCACTTAACTTCTGTTTGCTTCAATTCACTGTAGAAAGAAATGACAGACCAAAAGATATGCCAAAAAAATCCCTTGGACGATCCTGGCATACTAGTCACAAAAGTCAGACACAGGGGTAGCTAGGTGGCACAGTGGATAGAGCCCTGGCCTTGCAGTCAGGAAGACCAGAGTTCAAATCCAATCTCAGACACTTGCTACTTACTAGCTGTGTGATTTTGGACAAGTCACTTAACCCCAACTACCTTTTATTTCTTTTTTAGGTTTTTGCAAGGCAAATGGGGTTAAGTGGCTTCCCCAAGGCCACACAGCTAGGTAATTATTAAGTGTCTGAGACTGGATTTGAACCCAGGTACTCCTGACTCCAAGGCCGGTGCTTTATCCACTGTGCCACCTAGCCGCCCCACCAACTACCTTTTATTCAGGGTCACCTCCAGTTGTCCTGATTCATTTCTGGCCACTGGACCCAAATGACTCCAGAGGAGAGAGTGAGGCTGGTGACTTACTACAGCAGACCCTCACTCAAATCCAATTCACAAGTTTGTTATGGTTATCACCTCCCTAAAGTCACACTCATCTTTGACAGCAAAGGACAAATCATCATCATCATCATCATCATCATCATCATCATCATCATCATCATTATTCACTAGCTAGTATTTTAGGGTTGGCAATCTTACAAATATTATTTCCCCTGACCCTCACAACAATCCTGTAAGGAAGGTGCTATTATCTTCTAGATGAGGAAACTGAGGTCATGGTGCACATGACTATTAACTTCAAAACTCTGCAGCCTGCACCACCTCACTGTCTCACTTGTGCTATGCATGTCTTTACTGGTATCCATATATCATAAATTTAGAGAATAGCAAAGTATATATTCAGTTCACTTTGTCTCAGGGAGACAAATTTGATATCAGAGATGCCACTGAGACTCAGTATGATAAAACTCAAAACTAAAATATGACTCTGGAAAATTTTGTATTTTAAAAAAATAAAAAGAGATAAAGAAGGGGGCATAGAATTGTGCTTCATATGAAAATAAAGTCATCTGAGAAAACCTATAAGACAGAAAGAAGAGAGTATTTTGTGTGAGTAGGGAGAATGAACAAAAACAATGTCTTTGGGGCATACAATAACATTATTTGGACAGAAAAAAAATTGTAAGTTCAGGAAACAGATTGCAACCCTGATATAGAAGTATAGATATATGAACAGGCTGTTAGAGCTGTGAATAATGTTACAGACTTGTCCAGGTTAATTCCCTTAATTAACACCATAATTCTATTGTCTCCTCAAATCTTGGTATTTTATATTTCATTTTTTTATTGTGTATTAAAAGTAAAGTTAGTTTCCATTTAAATATGTGTGTTGTGTGTGTGTGTGTGTGTGTGTATACATTTAATTGGGTTTTGGAGTCTTTAGTTTATTTGATGATTAAAAATAATGAATCTTATGACTATTCAATAATAGATCACCTATAAAAAAAACTACCTTTAAAAAAAGTAAATTTCACAAGATATACACTCTAAGGAAATGCTATGGGCAGACCTAGACATGGAAATATGAATTGGTAGTTATAGGGGGCTTCAAATACTCCAGTAAAGCTGAAACTAATTTTTTCTGCCAAAAGTAGCCTAGTTAATATTATGCTTCTTGACTTATCATCATTTCATCCTTCAAAAGGTGAAGAATCTGTTAGAGGAACTACTATTTTGGACTGAATTCTGACCAAGAAGGAGGAACCAGCTGCTGGAGTGGAAGTGATGAGAATTTGGGGAAAAGTGAACACACCACCTTAGAATCTGTGACTTTAGCAGGAGAATCATTTTCTGACATGAACCTTAGCTTATGAAGAGTGTATTTTAAAGAGTTCAGAGAAGGGGGTAGGATATTGTGACTTAATAATCTATAGAGAAAATCAACTGGGATGGCAGAGACATGAAATTTTGAACATACAAATAGGAAGGGCAGCTAGGTGTTGCAGTGGATAGAGCACTGGCCCTGGATTCAAGACTGCCTGAGTTCATATCTGACCTCAGACACTTAATAATTGCCTAGCTGTGTGACCTAGCAAGTTACTTAATCCCACTGCCTTGCAAAAACCAAAAAAAAATTTAAAAAAATACAAAGAGGAACTCCAATGTAGAGAATAAGGAGTTGTTGGAAGAGAATACTCTGAATACACAGAGAATTCATTGACCTACTTATTCTTGTTTTGCTTTGTTTTTGATGTATAAATGAAAGCAATGGCAAGTAACAGAGGGTGAATACAATAGAACTGCATGTATCAGTGAGAATATAGTGTTAAAGCTCAGAAGTAGTTGATGCTAGAAATAATAGCAAAAGACACCAAGAAAGAATTCTTAAAGCTTTAAAGAGAAAAAGACAAAAATTCCCCCTTTTCTCTGCATGTCCAGAGCTTAGAACAGTGTCTGCCACCTAAAATGCTTACTAATTTCTTGTTGACTTATCTTGGGGGTGCCTGAAATGATGGTAATGGATGATAGAGAGAAGAGGAAAGCTGCTTAAGTCTTCTAATTCTCCATCTGGCTCTTCGCTGTCTAGTCAGAACACATCATCAATCCCCCACTGTAGCAGATTCTAGTGGAACCTTCTAACCTGTCTTCTTGTAGAGTGACCACCCTTTGCCTAAGCATCATGGTCTCAGTCAGCTGTAGGAGTGGCTATAACACAATATTCTGTCTGATCTGAAGCTTTTACAGCCACTGCTCTAGAAGACTCATGGGGTTGGGAATTCACCCATATCCAACTTGGTGATTCTGCTAGATAGAGCACAGCAAAATTGGGATTAGGAAATAATATATGAAAAATGTTTTGCAAATCTTAAAGCAATATATAAATATTAGCTGTCTATATAAATATTGGCTATCAATGTCCTTTCCATCAGGGGTATGTTATGGGCTAGAACTGAGTGTCATCTAGTGTTCAGCTGACCCCAGGCTAGATTAGAAAGCAACAAATGGGAGAGACTGAACTTTCTACCAAGGTGTATGAGAGCATTAAAAAAGAGCTAAAGTTTAAAAAAATAAATAAAACATGGCAGGTGAGTTGAGGAGTTAGAGAAAAACAAAGTTGAGAATAGATGAACCAATTGAAACAGAAGCAAAGTCAAAGTCAAGAATCACAAGGTCACAAAGGGAACTAGTATTAGTGAAAAACTAGGGATCAATCTAGAAGAATTCAGTGCCAGGTAAGAACTAAGGGTTCAAGCAAGATAAATGAGAGAGCACAGTTCATCCTATTCACAGGTCCCATATTGTTAAGTTTTAAGTTCACTAGACACCTGCTGACCTTACCTTCCAAACCCATCCAATTCCCTGCAACTGAACAGTTTCCAAGGAGACCTTGAATTTACATTGCTAAAACAGAAGGAATCTTCCAGGCAGTCTATTCCAATCTCACCAAGGATTATCATTGACATTTTCATCAATCTCTGAGAGATTGCTCATAAAGTTTGCACATGGAAACAACATGGCCGGAATGAGGAGATAGTAAATATTTGGAAAGTTGGGAAGAGGAGATATGTAAAAGGCATTCTGTAAATTTAAGCTCAAGATGTTATCTCTGAAGATAGACTGAAGAGAAAAACTACAAAAAACAAGGTGGAGAACAGGCAATGTACAAACAAGGTAAAAAGAATTGAAATATCATATTTTCAAAATGTAGTGTTGTGATATAAAAAGAAGTATAATATTGGACTCGATATACTTTAATATATGGGTCCAGCCTTCTCAACTAGACTCTAAACCCTTTGAAGTTACAGCTATCTTAAATGCAGTGCTATAACAGAGATGAGACAAATGAGGGTGTCCAAAACTGAAAAAAATATCTAAAATATGCAAAATGACTAATATTAAAGTATAGGGAGAAATGATATATAGTTTTCTTAAATATTAAAATAACTAGTTACAGCTTTGGTTATACATCTTGAAATCTCTCCTTATACAAGAAGATATACCCATATCAGAACAAAGAACAACAAATTGATAATAATCATGATAATAATAATAATAATAATTAGTACTTGTATAGAATGTTATGGCTTGCAAAGTAGTTATAGAGGTAAATTGATAATAATAGCTTTTATGTATTACCACTACATGCCAGACAATGTACAAGTATTATCTAATTTGATCCTCACAATAACCTTGGGAGGCAAGTGGTGTTATTAACTTCATTCATTTTACAGTTGGGGAAACTAAGGAAGAGAGATTAAGTGACTTGCCTGAGGATACACATTTGACCCCAAGTCCACACTATCTTTGTTGTACTACTTAGCTGCAACAAATATTTAGAGATAATCAATCAGCAAGCACTGGGCTTGAAATCAAGAAGACTCATCTTTCAAGTTCAAATCCAGCTTCAGACCATTATATGATCATTATATTCAGACCTTAACCCTGTTTACCTCAGTTTCCTCATCTGTAAAATAAGATGGTATAGGAAATGGTAAACAGCAAACCACCACAGTATCTTTGCCAAGAAATCTCTAATGTGACCGTGGAGATCTGAACATGACTGAAGCAACTGAACAACAACAAACAAGCAAGGCTTTATTAAATATGCAATATGATCAAGAACTGTGCAAGGAAATGGAGACACAAAGACAGAAATAAAACCATTTTAGCCTTCAAGGAGCTTAGTTGGTGATTACAATGATGAAAATGATGAGAACTACAAAGACAGTTGAGCTAATCCTCCCAGCTCTGCTTCTGCTTAGTAGTATAAGTTCTGATTATATTCAACAGACATCCAATTTTGTGTTTAACTCTGAGCTCCATGACTAAAGAGGTGTGTGGAAAACCCAGAAGGGAATCAATAGAAAGTAACAAATATAAGTAAATGAAACATTGGAAAATAATACCCTGAAGGAAATTGGTAGAACTGGGACTGTTGATTTTCAAGAATAATAGACTAGGTAAATTAATAGCAATTATTACTCATTCTTAATGAGTAATTTCTTAATGGACCAACTGTCCTCTAAGATTCAGAAAATCCAAGATCTAAATTTATCATGCTGAAGAGAAACTAAGGAAAACAGTGAAATATGAAAAACAAGCATGTATATGATAAACAAAAAGATATGTTTCCTTCAACAGGAAAAAAATTGGACATGATATAGTCATATAATTTCAGCCAATTGAGATCAAATAACTCAATCATTTCATTTTTATAGATGGGGAAATATTAGTAGGAGATTGTCTATTATATAACATTCTGCTGTTTTCGATTCTTAAGATGGGGAGAGAAGATAATGAAAGAATTGAAAGATATGGATGATAAAATATAAGCCTGGGAATGGGAAGAAAACCACTGTCAAGAGGAAACCAAGGGGAACTAAAAGGGAGATGTTTAAAAAAATGTTTAGGTGAAGGATGAATTGAAAGATTATAAAGTAATTTTGGAATAAAAGGATGGAAGGCTTTATATTATGTGACTGTATTGGAAAAGTGGAACATTTGTGGGCGAGTGTGTCATTTAGAATAAAAAGTCGTTACCAAAAATAATCACTAGCTACTATAAGGTACAAACTTATGTTCAGACACTGCTTTAAAAAAAAACACCCTAAAGCAAAATGATTGTGTTCCTGGAAGAAAAAGCTACTAGATGAAATCGGGCTAGATGGTAGTTATAGGTCACCTACAGATCATTATCTTTGAGTCTACAGTGGCACCCAGTGGATCATCAGTGACATTGCGAGAAGTGTCATTTACTGGTAAGCTTTTGAGAGACAAAGGAAGAGTGGAAGCTTTGTAAGTAAGAAATAACAGACCACTGGAGTTTGATCACTTTATACTCAGAGAAGCATCTGATGTTGTACATGACTGTAAATCATGATTACAGAACTGTGAAAGGCTGAAATTGGACTGGTTTTCATAACCCCACATTCAGACATGGAGCTTTTATGATTTCTCAGTGTGATACTCCTAAAAATCATCAAAGGTATTGTATTAACTTTGTCCCACTTTCAATAACTAGAAAGAAGGGAAAGATCTTGAGCTATTTCTCGCCCTGTGACCTTGATCCCATCTCCTCTGGCCCCATCTGGGATCATTATGAGTATTAACCTCATCTCTCATAAACATTTGACCTCTCTGTCTTCTTTCAATCCATTTACAAACATAGTTAGATTGCCTCAATTTAAAAAAAAATTTTCATA
Source organism: Macrotis lagotis (assembly GCF_037893015.1). Classification (NCBI taxonomy): domain Eukaryota; kingdom Metazoa; phylum Chordata; class Mammalia; order Peramelemorphia; family Peramelidae; genus Macrotis; species Macrotis lagotis. The sequence goes on from NC_133663.1 coordinate 92,977,996, forward strand.
CTTTTACTGCATTCAGCTACTATCTAGGTTTCCTTTTTGTCATAAGGTCAAATTTCTTTTTAAAATTACCTACATTTGGGGCTGCTAGGTGGCGTAGTGGATAAAGCACTGGCCCTGGAGACAGGAGTACCTGGGTTCAAATCCAGTCTCAGACACTTAATAATTACCTAGCTGTGTGGCCTTGGGCAAGCTGCTTAACCCCGTTTGCCTTACAAAAAAAAAAAAAACCTAAAAAAAAATTACCTACATTTGTAGTGGCTAGGTGGCGCAATGGATAGAGCACCAGCCCTGGAGTCAGGAGTACCTGAGTTCAAATCCAACCTCAGACACTTAATAATTACCCCTACATTTGATGCCACTGTCTATTATACCTTTGCAATTAGACATCATCCCTAGACATTCAACTACAATTGCTTTCCCAAAGGTCACCAATGACTTTTTGTTTGTCAAATTAGTCCTCTATTGGCATTTCTTCATCTTGATCTTTCAGCAAAGTGGGTCAAACCTAGACTAGATCAGAGGATCATAAATTTAGAACTAGAAGAGACCTTAAAGGCCATGAAGTCCAGTCCTCTCATCTTACCCATGAAGATCAGATAGATTAGGTGACTTGCAAGGGTTTATAATAAGTATCACAGGACAGATTTGAATTCAGGTTTTCCTGACTCCTAATTATTGTGTTAGGCTATATCTCCAATATAAGGGTGGCATAGGATAGAAAAATAAGAATGAGTGGTAATACATCCTTGGAGAATATAACCACAAGAATGAGATCAAATCTACTGCAGTAATTTTTCTTCTTTGGGCAATGTTAAGGAGATGAGGCATTCATGCAAAGACATCAAAGAATAAGTAATGGAGTGATTGTGTGGTGTATTAGTATCAATGTGATGTCAAGAAACCTAGAGCAAGACCTTTGGCTTGTTGAGGGACTCACTATGGAGGATTCATGGGAGAACATAAACATGAATTGCAGAGGATGAAAAGGCATTGATGAGTTGTGATCTGGTGTCTTGGAAGGATTGCCCGCATTAATGAAATTAAAAGTCCACTGAAATATGTAACGTGCAATGCTAGTCCTTTAATTCCCAAAACACAATTCCACCTAATGTATTTGGGGGGGGGAGTAGAGTTCATATCTTAAGGATACCAACCAATAGGAAGTTGTTCTTTAATTATCTCCTCTTTTTCCTAAGCGATCAATCCATTTTTAATCACATTTCAGAGATTACATTTTATATACTACCTCTGCATTATTTGTTGTAATGAACCTGTTCGTGGCCACCATGTATCTCTCCAGTGGCCTTTTCATGATCCTCACTTTCAGTCCTTTGACAATAATGTTTCAGGAACCACAGCTATATACCATCATTAGAAGTACATTTGTGTTAAAAGATATTATATAGATAAACCAGTGATAATTCCAAGAAATTCGCCATTTCCCAAATGCAGTCCAGTTCATTCTCTTCTTCCTGTTCAATTTTAGGCTCAGTTGACTGTCCATTATGCTGTGTCTGTCTGGGATGCCTCTACAATAGATGGATTCTAGAGATTGTCCATCTGATTTGATATCATAATCTAGACCCTAAGCATTCTTATTTGACTTATTTTCCTGTATAACTAGTTAGGTGAATTTTTTTGAGCAATTATGGATCTCATTTAGAAGGTTCTTAATTTAAATACAATATTATTTACAAACAGGAGGATCTGAAGGACGACACTATTATAAGGAATCCTTCATCAATTTGGACACTACATGTACTCCATGACAGTGGTGAACATCTTTGGCAAACATACATTCTTCATGTGATAGTAACAGTAAGGGGGACATTTTATAAAAGGTTATTTCTGCTGTCTTGGTTTTTTTTTTATCTTTCAAGGAATCTTATTTATATAATTTTGATGTATATGGGAAGACAATTTATTGGAGGAGAGCCTATAAAGAAGCATTTTGCAAGACAAAGTGATGTGCTTTTTTTATGGTCAACAAACAGTTTCATAGTGGAATCTTGTATGTGCTCCATTGTGAGATTTGCTCAAGACATTCTATCTCCTGACTGGGCATTTTCAATGACTATCCCTCATGCCCTGAATTTTCTTTCTCATCTCTTCCTCCTGGATTCCCTAGCTTCCTCTAAATTCCAACTAAAATCCCACCTTTTACAAGAATCCAATTCCCCTCATGCCTCTCCTCTGTTGATTATCTCCAATTTATCCTATCTATATCTTGTTTGCAAGTAGTTGTGTGATGCATTTTATCTCTACCCCATCCATTACTTCAGACCTTTGAGAATAAAAATGCTTTTTTTTTGCATCTCAGCACTTATGATAGTGCCTAGAATAAAGTTCCATCTCTTTTTCTTCATTCCCAAAGAAGCATATACCCATTCCCTTTGCCTAATTTTTTCCATTCCCCATCCTTCTGTTCTTGATTTCCTCTTGTCAGTGACTTTATCCCCATTCTTATGCATGTTATTAAATTCTACTTGACTGATTTCAACAGATTACAAGCTTTTTGTGAAAAGAAATCATTAAATTTTCCCTTTGTTCCTTAGTAGTTAGCACTTAAGAAATCTAAGTAATGATAAAAATTTGGGCCATTGTGTAGATTATCACATGGAAGAAGAAGAAAGAAAGATAAATTGAAAGAAAATTTGGTGAGGTTACCAACTTGGCAAAACTATCCTTAAGGCTAGAACTGGAAGGAGTCCCAAAAACAGATGAAAAATGGAAATTATCTACAAGGATATTTACAACAAACTCTTCTCATTATTTCTTGAAGGTCAATGGAGTCACACCATACTTCTAGATGTGCTTCTTAAGTAAGAGGAAATACCTTTGACAGGGAAATATAACTCTATGTTTGATTAAAAAAAATCAAAGAGAGAGAAAGAGAGAATAACAATCCAATTTCCAACTTTAGCATCTTTACAAAAATTTGTATTAGATTAATCTAAGCATATACTGAAGCCATGTTTGATGAGTGATATTCAACACAGAGAAGAACTGCATGATCTAAAACATTGAAAATGCAGAAAATTGAAAGTTTTGAAAAACAAAGCTATTCAGCTCATGAACAAATCTGCTTTCTATCCTAAGTTTTCTTCAATGTTTCTCTTGCAATTAGAGTGCTCTTTTTTTCACCCTCAGAAAGACAGTGTAGTGTAGTATTTTAAACTGTTATGTTGGTAGGAAAATTTAATTGCTTAGCAAAATAGAGTGACCATCTCAGGCTTAGCACAACCAATGCAAACAAAAAAGTCTGCATCAGATAGAGAAAGAACAGGACAAAGTTCACCTCAGGCACTTGGCATCAAGACAGAGAGAACATGATGTAAGCATTTCCTTTCTCTAGCAAAGAAAATACGTCTAGAGAGTGTGAGAAGTCAGTATTCTTGACATGTGATCTTCGTGAGTGCAAACTAAATGTATGCAGCCTGGGAAATGTCCTGGCAGAGTGTTTTTTTCTTTCAACAAGCAAAGATGCAACACAAAACAATGCATTCCTTGGAGCAATTTGCCTATCCTTGAAATCACAGCAATGGAATATAGCCCAGAGGGTTTGGATTGTAACTAAAATATAAATTTCCCAGATTAGCTATTAACATAATATAGTGATCATATGGTCCAAGTATCACATTCTTTAATGTCCTGCCCTCTGTGACTTTTGTGATGAATAATTCCATTATCATATTCCACACATTCAAATTCCACATCTATATTCATCCACAACTCCATTAGAACCTGAGTGAAATATGAGGGTCAAAGCAAGCTTATTAGATTGGTCACCAAACAAACGTTTATTCTATTTTTGGATTTGTTTTGCTATTCAATATTGATTTAACCGCCAGTTAAGATGAATGCTCTCTATCTAGGTTGCTTTTTAAAAAAAAAAAGTATTTTCTGTTTTGTAGATTAATAAAGTTCTCTACCTTTGTCCTAGATTATATTTTACCTTCTAGACACAAACTTCCTATTCCCCCAAGATAGACCCAAAGTATATAATTTATAATATTATATATATAGACACATACATATGGAATTGTACATATGTGTGAATGTATCTATAATATTGTGTATATAACATATTATGTGTATATAATATATGTATATATATAGTACCAATTGAAATTTGTGTATTTATATATTCATATATACTACAGACATATATTCACATAGATATAGATATGAATTTGTGCATTGTGCATATGTTACCCTAATCATATGGGTTTTCCTCACAAATGAGTCTCGTTGGCTAGTTTCTATAACTATTCCTCACAGAGTGTAGATGGAAGACTGTGACCTACCCTTACTGTGGAGATTGTAATGCATTTATTATTCCTGCTTTTGCTTTAATATAAAAATTCCCAGGATTTGCTCACCACTTAAAACAATGTCCAACACATAGTAAGCTCTTAATAAATGCTTGTGGATTGACAGTGCTTAGTAATATTTAAGATCTAAATGTTTCTTCATTGTGAGTGATTTGTGTAAATGAAAACCCATTGATGGGTACTTAAGAGCTAAAGTTGTGAGTAGTGGGAAGTCTATTTCCCCCATAACAAGGTTATTCTTAAGAATCTGAATGTATCTATGCTATGGCAATCCCTCTCTGGGAATCTAGACTTTCTAGTGGGAAGGTAGGCTGGAGAGACTGAGCTGGTTCAGAAAGTGGCCATAGGGGTGGTTAGGTGGTGCAGTGGATAGAGCACTGGTTCTGGAGTCAGGAGTACCTGAGTTCAAATCCAGTCTCAGACATTTAATAATTACCTAGCTGTGTGGCCTTGGGCAAGCCACTTAACTCCATTTGCCTTGCAAAAACCTAAAAAAAAAGTGGATTAGATGAGAGTATGTGAGAGACATGAGGCACCACAGTCATATGTGAATACACACATTCACAAATATCTAACTATATGCCTAAACAATGTGATTAATATATATATAATTGATACATTATTTAATATAAATATATTTAAATATTTATTATTAAATAGAAATCTTATTATTAAATATAAAATAATATAAATTTATTAAAATATTTAATATAAATATATATATTTAAGAGATACCTTTATATCCCTATTTGTAGAAAAATTTCACATGAAAGTAATTACTTCAATTCTTTAAAACTCTGATTTTGTTCACCTGCTCCTTATGGTACAGATGGCAATTTTTCTGTATTTAGTTGTCAGTCTTCATGAATTGCTATATTGAAATCTTGTTGTCAGTCTGGTGATTAAACCCTTTTAAGTTTAGTTAGATTGGTTTCTGAACAACAAAAAAACATATTATTCCATCTCTGGACTTGTTTTGCTACTCAATATTGATTTAACCAACAGTTAAATTGAATATTCTCTATCTAGGCTGCTTTTAAAAAATTGTGTTTTCAGTTTTGTAGTCTAATAAAATTCTCTATCCTTGTCCTGGATAAATGCTATTACTAACCTAATAATCATAGACTTTAAACAAAGATTCTTCTGATAAAAAGTACTCACAGTACCACAAATTGAGAATTTTTGTAGTTACCACCATTTCAAATAGCTGGCTACAGAAATAGAACACTCATAAGGTTAGTAAAGGATTGCTTAGGTTTCTGTTTTATATAGGAGTGGAATATTTCCAATAAAACCTTCTTAGGGTTAATATTCCTAGTGAGGTCCTCTCAGGGTTAAGAAACATTAAGACGACAACTTATGAACCACCTGCTTTAGATAAGACCATTTTTACTAACTAGAGGACAGCAGACTATTCCAAGAAAGACCTTGTATTCTTAGATATTTCTTCACTTAGATAGGCATAGAAGGTCATTAAAATCTGTTTTTTGATGTTCTCACCATTTGGATGGTGAGGTAATATTTTATGAAAACATTTCATTATTTTCTTTGTTACTGGGTAGATTTTCCACAAATAAGATTGTACCTCCAGAGACCCAGTCAATGGTTTAAAGGAGAAGGTGGTTAAGGAAGGGGATGGAACCTACATTAGGACCTATATAATCTTGCTTGGTTTGAATCTTGGCTGCAACTTTTTGATCATGAGTCTGCCCTTCTTTTGAGAAAAGAAATAAAAACTTCCTTTTGCTCAGACTAGTCTCTGAAAATTTTCTTTAGTGTATTTTTATCACAGACAGTTTGGTGCATTGACCAAGAAGCAATCCTCTCTTAAGACTCTCTTGGACAGGTGCCATGATGATCATTTCAGCAAGCTCGTGATTTAGTGCCCAGGCAGATCCTTGAGGGGCAAAGGAAGAATCCCAAACACAGACTTAGTTTGAGCAAAATTGAAAGCCAGAAGACCTCCAGAGGCAGTACAACAACAGGGGGGAAAGGGCTCCGCCGCTTGGGTCCCATAAACTGAGTGTACAAGCCCAGTTGGGCAAGATCTGTGAATTGTGGGAAAGTTTAGGGGGTTCAACTGACCCAGATAAGATCAGGGAGCACCTGGATGACCTGCCTTTCCACTTTACCTATTCAAATTGCAGGGTAGGAGTGAAGAGAAGCCTCTACTCAGAGAGGCAGAGAAACCCCCCACAAGGAGTGGGGGACAGAGAGTCCAGAGAAAGCCCACCCATAGCAGGAGACCATCTGCAGTCCAAGGAGATGGGAAGGGTTAAATTCAAGTAAGTGGAAAGAAGCTAGAAGTGCCTGCTGAGAATCTAAGGTCTAGACTTAAAAACTGGGAAGAAACACCAAAGTTGACTATAACCTTTAATTTTAAAAAAGTTACCTTATGTATAATGTAAGTTTGCTATCTCTTATATTTTATTTTTTCCTTAAGGATATGATTTCGCTCTCAACACATTCAATTTTGATCAATGTATAGCATGGAAACATTGTAGACTATCAGACTACCTTCTGTGGGGGGGTGGGGGAGGGAAATGAAATGGGGAGGAAATTGTAAAGTTCAAAATTCAAAAATTCAGAAGAAATACCAAAGCAAAAAGGGAAAGTGCAGAAAATGATAAAATGTTGTTGACTTTTTCTCTTCTCCAGTTTCTTCACAGCCAGAATGCATCACCAGCCCCACCCCCGCCTCCCCATGCCCTGCTTTTCTCCATGCTTCGTTTGTTATCTTTTGACCTTGAGAAACAGGAGCAAAAAGGGAATTTATTAAGAAAAAGAACTAAGAGAGAGAGGGAATTGTTTCATGAAGACTTGGTAAAGCAACTGTTAAAAAAAAAGAATTTATTTGGTCTTAAAAGAAAACATATAAAGAAAAGCTCTTCTACACTGAGAAAGCTTTGAGGAAGTAAATTCCAGAAAGACAAGAGAGTCAAGTCCATTCTAATGTATATAATTTGATTATTAAGAAATGCCAGAAAAAGGGAAACTGAATAGTTGATCTTCTACCAGAAGAATCCAAGTTTTTCCATGGTAATATTATAGCTTCAGGAGTTTGTTAATACAGATTCTGGTAATGTTAGTTATTGCAGAAAATAATGGAACTGAAGATTTAAGAACAAAAGAGGCCCCAGAAAAGATTTAGGACTATCCCCTTATGAGAGAAGTTATGTAGTTTATTCTATCTGAAGAGAGGGGCAGGGGATATTCCAATTAGGCTGTGGGCTTTTTTTTTAAGTGGCTGTTTGCCTTCTTAAAAGTTATACCAGTTAAAATCAAGATGTGTTAAATATTGAAATCTTTGAATGGAAAATGTATTATGAAAAGTGGAATAATGTATGTGGTTTTTATAGTTGTAAAATAAAAGTTTTAAATAAGCTATTGACTAGTTCAGAACAGCATGTACTAAAATCAAAAAGTTCATGGAAAAGAATAGTGAAATAGTATATTAAGGGAAAATGTAAGTTGTATAGTCTGAGTAATGTAAGTTTTGAGAGACTTGGGAAAAGAATAAAGGATTTCATGGAAAAATGAAAAGGCATAGAGAAGGTTGGGATCTTGAACCATTTGTAAGGCATAAAAGTTAGGTTAAATAGACAGAAGGTATGTGCAGGTTTGATGTTTTATAAGTAAAAGGATTGATTTTTGGACTTGGGGAGCTTTGGGAGGTGATTTAAAAAATCAATGTAAGAAGAAAAAAGGTATAGAAAGCTAAAAGTTCAAATGGAAATATGTGTTTAAATGAGGTCAGGGTAATCTGAAAATTGTATTAGACTGCCACTTTGGCATTATCTGGCAGTGACTTGATTGGAAAGTAATAAACCCCATCATATGAAAAGTTTGATATGAAAGCAATTGCTAGGCAAATTTAATTGTTTCTTCGGGGTAATTCTATAATGTGCTAATCTTTTGCACTAAGTAATCTGAAAATATATGAAAATTGGATTAAGGGGTTTGTAAATGTTGCATGGCTCCTCCAGAGTCATAGGAGGAAAAAGAATTAATGGATATGCTATAATAGATAGGGACCAAGTGGCCTTTATAGAGGCTTTGTGTCTGCCAAAATCATTGTCAGCACAGACTTGTGAGTTATGTGCTCTTAATCAGGCTTTAAAATTGCTAATAAAAGGGGGGACTAATATTTACACAGATTCAAAAATACACTTGAGGTATAATTCATGTATCTGGAAAAAATCTGGGGTGAGAAAGGAATGATAAACAGTAAGGTAAAGAATTAGTACACACTACTTTGATATTTCAAATTTTGGGGAATCTGTAATTCCCAGAACATAAAATGTTCTAATATTAAGAAATATTGGTCAGTGAAGATAAAAAGCTCTTATAAGTTAGAGCATTGAGAAGTTAGAAAAATAAGAAATAAGATAAAAATAAGAAAAGTTTGCAAACTTTTTAGGTTTTTGAAAAGAAAATAATTTAAAGTTATTTGGGAATGAGTTTTGGTATTTTATTTTTAGATTTTTCAAGGGTTTAGTGGCTTGCCCAAGGCCACACAGCTAGGTAATTATTAAGTGTCTGAGGTCGGATTTGAACCCAGGTACTCCTGACTCCAGGGCCAATGCTCCATTCACTGTGCCACCTAGCCGCCCCCAAGTTTTGGTATTTATAAGATTATTAAGAGAATTATAAAGGATCTTGTAATAATAAAAAGGGATTTTCAGAAACATCTGGTCTTAAGAATTTTTCTGTGTTGCAAAATTCTAGGGAGATACATGAAATTGAAATGTGTTGTGGGGGTGGCTAGGTGGCACAGTGGATAAAGCACCGGCCCTGAAGTCAGGAGTACCTGGGTTCAAATCCGGTCTCAGACACTTAATAATTACCTAGCTGTGTGGCCTTGGGCAAGCCACTTAACCCCATTTGCCTTGGAAAAAAAAAAGAAAGAAAGAAATGTGTTGTGAATAATTAGGAAGTTTTGTATAAGAACAGATTGAAACTAAGCTTTCTTTCTGAGAATTTAAAGTTGTGTTGTAATCATAAACAATGAATGAATTGAAGTTTCATACATCACATTTATAAAGATTTGTTATAAGAAAATTAGAGAATAGCTTGCCAATAGGTTATACTTTCAAGGTCTTTTTTTGACCCAGAGTTTGTTAAAAGCTGTGTTCTTCCACTTCATGTTTATTAAAGGGAATATTTACATCTAAGATCAAAGTAGCTTACTGAATATATGTTATTTAAGAAGAAAAATTATATATGTAAATGTAACTGACATGAATAAAAAATGTACATTGGGTTTTTGAAATTATCATATGTATAATACTAAATTCATGAAGAATCTTATTTTCTTTGTTTTGAAAATTGAAGCATATTTGGAATTAGAGGTATATAGAGATTTGAGAGTAAAGATACTTGATTATAAGGTTAACTTTAAGAGAACCTGTTTTATTTGGCTTTAAGAGAATGAGATGTCAGCATGGAAATCTTATATTTCATGTAGGTTAAGAATTTAATGTTTAAATTTTAAAGAAGTAAATTATATATTTCTTCCCCCATGTTAAATGTAGATTCAGAAGGATAGTGTATAAGAGATCGGGGAGTATATCTTAACTGCAAGATAGCCTTTTCAATAATGTTGAATAAATGTGAAGGGATCTGGAAAATGATTAGGAAATTTAAAATTATATAACACTAATTAGATGACTTATTAATGAGTAAAATGTTAAAGAATGTTAACAGTTATATGATCTGCTTTTGGTAATATAAACTATTTTCTAATGATGTCAAAGGCTGGAATTAATGATTGATTGCTTTATAGGGGTAATGAGGGAAAATATCAGACCCTCTGGGCTCCCTGAAATTTTTAAATAATGTGTTGGACCTTGCTCTAGATCTGTAAATCCAACTATAAATGTAATAATGGAAAAATTGTTTTGTGAAATCTAGTAATTAATGTGTCATTTTATTAGTTTTGTTACATTTACAACTAATAACACATGTTGAAAAATTTAGAGTCCTTTAAGATGTTCTAATGGATTGAAAGAATTCTGAAAAGTAACCTGTATTTCAAACATAGTTAATATTTATTAAAGAGAATTGTTTGCAAAAGAACTTTCTAAATTAGATATGTAAATTGAAATTTTTGTGGTTATATGTGTGTGTGTGTGTGTGTATCAAAGTTGTGGTTGCTTGAAGTAAAAGCACCTGAATGGGAAAGATAATGGTAATAATTTGTGATTTTTATATGACAATCTCTGACTAATTGTTACGTCAGAATTCTGAAAATAATGTCCTAGCCAAAAGAGATGTTTATTTATTGTGTAATACAGCAGGCTAGAAGGAAGGGTTGCTAGCCAAGAGGCCTCTGATAGAGCATTGCTATGAAGAATGAAGCAGATAGGATTTCAGATAAAGGGATATAGGTCTAGAGATTAGAAGTTAGTGCCACCAGAAGGACAAACTCTCCAGTTAAATTATGGAACACAACTGTGAAGAGTTTTTGTATGACAAGGAACTCCAGATGCTGGGGAAACTTGACTGCTTTTTGAAAAAGTTTAGAAAATAATCCTATTTAGTGTATTCTGATAACATTCAGAGAAGATATATGTGTAGAGAAGGAGGCTGATTCATTGTAACCCCCCCATCTAGATTATAATTAGCATTTAGAACTTGTGAAATAGATTCATTTGGAGATCTAATTAGATGGAATTACAGGGGAGGCTAGGTGGCACAGTGGATAGAGCACTGGCCCTGGAATCAGGAGTACCTGAGTTCAGATTTGGTCTCAGACATTTAATAATTACCTAGCTATGCGGCCTTGGGCAAGCCACTTAAAAACCTAAAAAAAAAAAATCAGATGGAATTACTATTTGAGATCATGGGACTTTTAATTAGCTTTTGTTTGGGTCTGATATCAGGTATGATCAGCAGAGGAAGTGCTGTCGAGTCAATACTCTCTTGAAGCCTGGAAGGCCAATGGAGGTTTGGAGACTGTCACACAGGTGATAGGTGTATTGGGATAAAAATTGAAAGGGCAGCTTTACAGTGCAATCTGAGTTTGGACCCTTTCTGACTTGACTTCCCCAAATGTGACATTTGAATATTGTCTCACCAGATAAATCTAAAATTTGGCTTAAGGCATCTGACTACCCACATGACCTCTACCTGGAAACAGACACTCAGAATTATATCTATAAAGGAATCTTCCTTTGATGTACTGGATCTTTGTAGTAAATAGCTAAAAGTCAATTTAATATAGAAATTTTAGGTCAATTGGAGTTTAATAGCTAGATAGACCAGTGTGTGGTTTTAATCTCTGCTGTTAGCTATATGGTTTTGGGGTTTTTTTTTTTAGGTTTTTGCAAGGCAATGGGGTTAAGTGGCTTGCCCAAGGCCACATGGCTAGGTAATTATTAAGTATCTGAGACCAGATTTGAACCAGGTACTCCTGACTCCAGCGCCAGTGCTTCATCCACTGCGCCACCTAGCCACCCCTGTTAGCTATATGTTTTGAGAAGAATTAAGATCCCTTAATTTTATTTTATTTTATGCTATACAAGGGGTTATTTGAGTAAGAAGAATAAAAAGGTTTAGGTAATCTCAAGGTACAATTTTGTGCAGTTTCAAGTTCTACTTTAGGAAAGGGAGTGAAAGTCAGTTGAATTTATCAGGAGAAGCATCACCTATAGTTTAATTAGAAACATTTCAGGAAGGAAGAAAATTTAGTTAGGGATACTTGAGTATCCCTAAGGAGCAAGAGATTGAGATTGTCTGTATGTCACTAGCTGGACCCTCTTTGTACTAACATGATCATCTAATATAAATGTTATAAGCTTACGTTAACCTAATAATTTTCAACACATTCACTTGTGAAGTGAACAATTATGGAAGTTTTATTTCTGTTAAAGTGAAGTATGTATATCAGTGTGACAGTAAGTCAAAATGTGAATCATAATAGCTCTAGAATTTTATTCTCATGATAAAATATAAGTCTGATAAGATGTTAAGAAGTTCCTTTACTAGAAGAGATGATCTCAAAAAGTCATGTGAACTGTAAACTCTGAAGATTCATAAAGAGATTGAATGCCTCCAAAGGAAAAAAAAATAAAAGGGAGAGAAACTAGAGGGGTCTATGTGTGTGTGTATGTGTTGTTTGGTCAGGGAGTGGAATATTCCCAATAAAACTTTCTTAGGGATATTTCCAAAGGAAGACCTCTCGGGACTAAGAAATATTAAGACAAGAACTTATGAGCCACCTGATTTATGATAAGATTATTTTTACTAACTAGGACAGAAGACTATTCCAAGAAAGACCATGCATTTTTAGACATTTCTTCACTTAGGTATAGAAGGTCATTAAAATCTTTTTTGTTTATATTCTCACCATTTAGATGGTGAGGTATATTTTGGAAAAATTTCATTCTTTTCTTTGTTACTGGGTAGATTTTCTTCAAATAAGATTGTACCTCCAGAGACCCAGGCAATGGGTTAAAGGAGAAGGTGGTTAAGGGGGGGCGGGGATCTACATTAGGACCTATATAATCTTGCTTGGTTTGAATCTTGGTTGCAGCTCTTTGATCATGACTCTGCCCTTCTCTCAAGAAAAGCAAATAAAAACTTTCTTTTGTTCAGACTAGTCTTTGAAAATTTTCTTTAGTGTAATTTTATCCCACAAATATATATATATGTATATATATATACACACACATACACATACTTATATGTATATATGTGTGTACACATGCATTTATATATACCTTTATATATGTACACATATACCACATACAAGTGTGTACATATACCTATATATGATAGTTCAACACATTTTTTACAAGGCAAATGTGTGCAAGAATTCTATTTGAGGGCAGCTAGGTGGCACAGTGTATAGAGTACTGGCCCTGGAATTTGGAGAACCTGAAATCAACTCTGGACTCGGATATTTAATAATTACCTAGCTGTGTGGCCTTGGACACGTCACTTAATCCCATTGCCTTGCAAAAAGTAAAAAAAAAGAATTCTATCTGAGAACAATACCAGATCACATAAACTTCATGAAAAATATTATGTAACAAAACCATATATATTTTGATGAATGCTCTGAAATAGACAGGAAGGAACTGTTTCTATTTAGCCATGCAGTCAGTAAAATTCCCAGGATATTATACAATGGAGCAGGGATTTTAGATCATAAATTAATGTGAATTCAATGAATTGAATGAATCAACTCTGATTATGTTTATATACTCACTTTAGTCATGGCTCAACTTTTTCCTAGATTTCTAATACCATAAGTACCAGGATAAGCCTCATGTGAAGCCAGGATTCTATTATAACAAACATCCCTTCACTAATCAGTACTTTTCTTCTGATTCTTATTTACTTTTCTGATTTAAAATTTTTTAAATAAGCAACTTATTGGTAATTATGAACACTGGTTGTTGGACATTTTGTTTCGAGCAGAATTTAGACTTCTACAATTTAATTACAGTTAATGGAGTGAAACTTGAGAAAATCATGATTATCTCTTTAAAGACAGCCTATGTAGAAGGCTTTGGCATATGGTCAAAGAGAGGCAAATAGACACAGAGAGATAAACAGAGACAGAGATATAGAAAAGAGATATTTAGACTGAGAGACAGAGATGGAAAGACAGAGAGCTATTAAATCCTATTTCAGATTAGAACGAAAGTGATTAATAATCTATTAATCATTACCTAATAGATGATACCAGAAATGTAGACAGAAATCTACTACTAAGGATTTGTAAAAAGGACCAAAGGGTTTTTATTTGAATATAAGTTTAAGACAAATTAATAGCATGACATAGCTAATAATGCAATCTCAAATGGCATTAGAGACAATGAAAGGACATAGCAGCAACCATTTTCTATGAACATCAAACATCTGACACTGAATTCATTTTAAGAAGAACATTAACAAAATCAAGTACAACAATAAGAGGATGACAAGAGATATGGATCATCTTGAAGCTTGTCATATGAGAAACAATTAAAGGACCTGAGAATGTTTGGCAGGGGAAAGACATGGCCAGTACATAAGAACAATCTTTCAAAAACAGGGTTTTAGGTTTGTTTGTTTTTTTTGGGGGGGGGGGGGTTCTTTGTTTTGCTGACAACAGTCATCCTTTGACAATTTACTGGAACCTGGAAATGAATGGTTCTAGGATGCTGAGATGACAAAAATTCTGGCAAACTCTGCCAGGAACTGAGGTCTTAAATATGGTTTCATCCTTAAAACAGTTTCTACTATTTGAGGATAAGCCTAGCTGAGTAAGGAGAGGCTTATCACAGTAAATTTGCAACACGGGATTCTTTGGCCATGGTAATCAATGAAACGAAGAAAAAACATTTTGATGGTCTTTTTCAATCCTATGCAACTGTATTTTATACAGCAGAGGGGTGAAAAACATGTAGATGTAAAGAAACATAATTCTAAATATGCAATACTTTTAAGAAACTGTGCCAACCCCCTCAAGCTATCATCCTATAGCTCTCATGCCTTTCACAAACTCCTAAAAGTCATCTGCTCATTTCCATTTCATCATCTCCCACTCAGTTTTCAACATCTTGCAGTGTGACTTCTGATTCTGCCACTTACATGAAACAATCATTTCCTATGTTACTAAGTCTTCTCTCTCTCTCTGTGTGTGTGTGTGTGTGTGTGTGTGTGTGTGTGTGTGTGTGTGTCTGTCCATCTCTCTACCCCACATTGATTCAGCAGATCACAGGTCCCCTACATTTCTATCACCCTTAGTGTTGCTGGTCAAGAATCTGGGTTGATCACCTATTAATCACTAAATCCAGTTGGCCTTTTCTCAGTAATAATGGTTCTTGATCTCAGTGTAACTGTTATCTTTTTAGCATCTTCTGGTGTTCTACAGCTACAAACTATGGAACAACACTGTTTCCAAAGAATAATATTTTGGGTTAACTAAAAGGAAAATGAGCTACCTGGGTAGAACTAGGCCACAACTTATTAACAATGACTGATTTGCTTGGAAGTAGTGGTTTGAGATGTCATCTAAGAGAAGTATGACTTAAGGAGTATGACTTAAGGAAGTAGACTGGACAGTTATCATGCTGCAAAGAACCCCACATGATACTGCAAGACTTACTGCAAGAAATACTTTGAAAACTTACCCTCAAGGTAAGCTTTATGGAAGAATGTGGGCCAGAACCATAGGATGAAAAGGATAGTCAGTAAATATTTAAGGAGCTCACAATCTAATGGGTGAAGACAACATGAAAACATCTACATACAAACAAGATACATATAAGATAAATAGGAAATGATTAACAAAGGGAAGGTACAAGAATTAAAGATTAGGGAAGACTTCCTTCAGATAAAGGATATGATCTATTTATTCTATTTCAGTATCTTCACTGATGAAAGCTCTGATCCATTAAAGTTTTGAACTATTAGGAAAATTTTTCTAACGATTTAGGTTATTCAGAAATGGAAAATGTCATGTGAAATAGTGAGAGATATGAGCTATCACCATGAGTATTAATATTATCAGAATTATTAAAGTAAAGGTTGGATAATTACCTGTCAGATTAATAGAAAAGATCATACTAATGGTCTCTATGGTCAAATACAACTCTTAAGATTTTGTGAATTCAACATGGCAAAGAAAAAAAAAAGGAATATTCTATAATTAGAATCCAGATTCAACTCCTTCATGGAAGCCAAAAATCAAATTTCTGGGATATTCAAAGGCCACCAACATTCAAGGGATTCTCTAGTACAAGGGTGTCCAACCTTTTAGCTCTTCTTGGCTGCATTGCCCAACAAAAATCCCAGAAGAGCCAATCACAATACCCATTCATGAATACAATATAACCTACATCACCTTGAACAAGCCCAGAGCGGACATCACATACACCTGCTCTAGTCTGATGGGTCTATATTCTGTAGCTTCTCACCCACTCTGTTCCAATACTACTAAATGTTTCTCAGATCACTACTACGCAGGACCTCAAGGAAGTTTGTGACAGAATCCAGACATATTTTTTTAATTCTAAAAGAAATTGCTAAAACCTAGATGGGCAGTAGATAATCTTTTTTTCTGCCAAAAGCCATTTGAATATTTATAGCATTATATATAGGCCATATAAAATTTGCCTACTACCTTTGAACAAACATTTAATTGATTTGTACCTAAAAGGGTCCTAGATTTATTGAATTTCAAGTTCCCTCCCACCCCATGGTGGACCTTCCCAGTCCCTGATCTAGATGAACATAGTATTGACTTGAAAATCTTGCCTCTGACACTCAGTAGCTGTGTGACCTAGAAAAACACTTACTTAATCCTTGGGTTGATTTTCTCATCTGTTAAATGAGGGAGTTTAGACTAGCTCATGGCTGAGGTCCCTTCCAGGTCTAATTTTATGAGCTATTGATTTAGAGGAATCACTTGGAATGATTACAGACTGTGACTAAGACATAGGGTTTCTAATAATTTTGGCATCACTTCTTGTGTTTGTCCTTGATTGAATCATGCATATTTCAAAAGTTTTGAAGGAAACTGCATAACTTAATTTTTTCACTCTTTTGTCTAGTCCTGTAATTTCACTGGTATAGAGGATTCTCCATGAAGAAACTGTCTTCACTAGTGCAGATCAGCACCTCTTCTACAGTTTAGAGTCTGAGAGTGATAGACAGTGACTTGCCCAGAGACAAATAAGTGTTAAGTAATATTTTTTAAAAGTATTAAATACCATATGTCTGAACATAAAACATTTTAAAGGGCTAAAAGGTTTAATTGACAGTTTATTTAAAACAGAAAATGGTTTCATGTCTAGTACCAAAATACAAAGGTGATAAAGAAATACTTAATCTAATATTTAATTCATTCTTTTAGTCAAATGTTGTTCCAAGCTTACAAAAAAAAATAGCAATATTACATTTATAAAGACTCCTGGTGGTAAGGTTATCTTTCCTTCTAGATGAATTTTACAATATTAAGTATAGAAAAATTAACTACCACGCTGCTTTTAGAATATAAAATGGAAATTTGTAAGAAACTTAGTGCTATTCATAAGTCAACTCTCCCTCTAATTCAGTCATTTCATGGGTACACATATTACTTATTCCTCCATCTAAATTTGCCACCAAAACATTTCCTGTTTCCAAAACCATAGATATTTATTAAGCACCTGTAACAAGGTACTCTACTGGTTGTTGGAAACACAAAAACAGTCCCTGCTCTTATAGAGCTTACACTCTCCTGGGAAAGTGATATAATATGCAAACAGAAAAGCATACAAGACAATTTGAGGAAGAGGGACAAGTGCCAACAGGGAGAATAAGGAAAAGTTTCTCAGTGGAAGTTGACAGAATCCTTTAACAAGGAATTTTGAGCAGGGTTGAGAAGAAGGTGCATTCTTGTGAAAGGGAAAACATAGAGTAGGAGGTAGAAGATGAGAGGACAAATACTTTCTGAAAGCAACAGAAAGAAATAAGCGTACAAAATGACAGATCCCCTTTTCCAGGGCTAAAAGATGACTTTTTAAAGGAGAAATAAGTCTTCTTTAATATTCACTGGTGATGAAGTACTTTCTCATCAAAGATAAGGCAAAAATATATTCTATGATACCATGATTTTATATCAATCAATTCACGCTTATCTGCTTTGGAAAAATAAAGTTTGTGAGTCATATTTTCCCCAAGCTGGGCCAAAAATATCAAGTATTTTGATTAAATACTTCTTGCTTAGCTGCAAGGAAAGAGTAAAACGAGGTATCACTGTATCAACACAAGACTTATTCAAGTTAATTATTTTAAAATGCAAGATATAACAATTGATTGCCTAGAAAAAGTGCTGCATACAATGAGGTGGACAATAAGTCTAAGGATTATGGAAACTCATAAAAGTGTTTTCAAAATGTTGTGACAAGGGGCCGCTAGGTAGCGCAGTGTATAGAGCACTGACCCTGGAGTCAGGAGTACCAGAGTTCAAATCTGCCCTCAGACACTTAATAATTACCTAGTTGTGTGGCCTCAGGCAAGCCACTTAACCCCATTTGCCTTGCAAAAATCCTAAAAAAAAAAAAAAAAGTGACAAGCCAGTCCTGGAGTCAGGAGGACCTGAGTTCAAATCCAGCCTCAGATACTATTTAATAATTACCTAGCTATGTAACCTTTGGCAAGTCACTTAAACCCATTGCCTTGCACAAAAACTAAAACAACAAAACAAAAAATGTTGTGACAAAACACATTAAACATCTATTTGTTATGTCTAAGATACTTCCCTAAAATTAATACATTAAACAAACATTTTTCTGAGAGCTCAGTCGAAGTTTATGCAAGATCATATATCAAGTCCTGTGGAAAATCTAAAAATGTTGACCTATAACAGAGAAAGGACATGAATACAAATAATTATATATATAGATATAGATACAGATATACATATACATATACATATATATAAAGTAAACTGTGTTAAGTGCATATGAGAAATATAAAGTGCAAAGAAATTTCAGAAGAGGGAAAATTACATTTGGCTTGGTAGGGTTGAAGAGGAGTGCAGGATGGAAGAAAATCAGAGAAGGCTTCAAAAGAACTAGGAAGAGACTCATCTGATATAATCTATAGCAATTAATGATAATATTTAATAGCAACATCCTTTACAATTACAAAGTAATTTACATTTGATCCACAAAACCTATGAGGTAGGTAATAAAAATATTATACCCATTTTACAGATAGAAAATCTGAAGTTTTAAATTACATGCTTTGGCTAAAATTATGCAGAGAATTAAACTGTTAAACTCAGATCTTCTGATTCATAAGTACCAAGTTCTTTCTACATACCATGCAGCCTAATGTACACAATAAATAATGAAAACAATCTCAAAGCATTATCTGGGAAGATATATGCTAATCTGTATAGTAAAGCACATCCAGAAAAAGTTCTTCCCATTAAAATCCTTATCACTGTGAAACAGTTTAACTTCAAAACAGAAATGACTTTATCAATGAAAGTAACATTAAAGATGCTAAATAACAAAATAACAATTACCAGAAACATGGGCTGAAATCTCCTCTATGTGCTTTCTTTCTCTATTAGAAGATAAGTTCCTGGAAAGCAGTAGCTATCTAATTTTTCTATTTGTACCCTCAGTACTTAAGATGGTGTGTTGTGCATAATAAACATTCAATAAGAGCTTTATCTCTCTCTTTATAGTCTTTCTTCATAATTTAACATAGATAAAATTGACCATAGCAGTTCTAAAAAGAATAAAATAAATTTATTTGGTTCAAATTGATAATGAAACTATGAATTTTCTTGAAGATAGGTAACTTATTTTTCAACCATCTAAACTTAGGTAAATCAAATAGCTAAATTTTTTCTTATAAGCAAGACTCAAATAAGCAAAGTCATCCCAAGGGCATTTAATGATGAAATCAGAACCTTATCAGAACATATTATTATTTCCTCCTGCCTCTAACATGATGATCAAGTGACTGTTAACTGTTAGACAAGTTAACTGTTAATCCATATGCCTACTTTACCCATCTAAAGAAAATCTTTATAATAATAAACAGTCACTGACGAAGAAAAAGGCTTTTACCGTATCACAGTTTACAATATCACAACTGACTAAAAGGTAAAGAGAATACAAGATGCCACTGAGCTTACTATCTGACTGTAAACAAGAATTTAATAAAGTAAAAAAAAAACTACCTTAAAGGCTCTCTTCCAAAAACTTGTCTCCCATATGTACATCAAAAGCATGTAAGATATGAGATATTATCCACAACTCTAATTATAAATACCAGATGAGTTATACAACAGGAAAAGACATAACTATCATGGAGGAGATCTGGTGGAGTCAAAGACCTAGATGAGTAGGTCCTGGAGATGGTCATCTGGAGATGACACAGGGTTAACTGAATCAAATAATGGAATATTACAGAGCCTCTTACATAAAAGCTATAATCATTTAAAAGATAATATGACCTATTTCTATCGGGTCTAAAACTATATTATAAAGTAGAAATCATCAAAGCTATCTGGTATTGGTTAAGAAAAAGAGAGGTAGATCAGTGGATTAGATTTCAAAAGAAACAATAGTACCTGACTATAGTAATCTACTGTTTGATAAACCCAAAGACTCCAGCTTCTGGGCTAAGAAGTCACTAGATAACTGCTGGAAAAACTGAAAAGTAGTTTGGAAAAAACTAGGCCTCACTACCTATACAAGATAAAGTTGAGATGGGTTCAGAACTTAGAAATAGTGATATCATTCTTATTTCTAAAATATATATATAAATAACTGAGTCAAATTTATAAGAATACAAGTCATTCTCCAGTGCATAAATGGTCAAAGGATATGAACCAGCAGTTTTCCAATGAATACATTAAAGCTTCTATAGACATATGAAAAAAATGCTCCAAATTATTATTGATTAGGGAAATATAATTAAAAACAACTATGAGATACCACCTCACACCTATCAGATTGGTGAAAATGAAAAAAAAAAAAGAAAATGATCAATGTTAGAGAGGATGTGAGAATATTGGGACACTAATGCACTGTTGGTGGAATTGAGAACTGAGAGCAAATTGGAACTGCACCCTAAGGGCAATAAAACTGTGCACACCCTCTGATCCAGCAAATCCACTAGTAGGCCTATATTCCAAAGAATGCATAAAAAAGGTAAAAAGATCCACAAGTATAAAAATATCTATAGCAGCAAATTATGTAGTGACAAAGAACTGAAAATTGAGGGGATGTCCATTAACTGGGAAATGGCTAACAAGTTATGGTTATATGAATGTTATGGACCACTATTCCTCTGCAAGAAATCATGACAGACTGGACTTCAGAAAAGCCTTAAGACATGCATGAACTAATTCTGATTGAAGAGAGCAGAAGGAGGAGAACATTGTTCATATTAACAGCAACACTGTGAGATGATCAACTATGACGGATGCAGCCCCTCTCAGCAATTCAGTGATCAAGGACAATCCTGAGAGACCTGGTATGGAAAATGCCATCCACATCCAGAGAAAAAAAATTATGAATTCTAAATGCAGACCAAAGCATTACTATTTTCACTTTTTAAAACTTGTTTTATGCTTGTTTTTCTTTCTCTTGGATTTCCCCCCTTAGTTCTAATTCTTTCTTGACAACATGATTAATATGTAAATATACTAAACACAATTGTACATGTACAATCTATATAAGATTGTTTGCTGCCATGGGGAGAGGGAAGAGAAGGGAGGGTAACAGAAAAGTGTAGAACTCAGAAGCTTGAAAAAGGATGAATGATGAAAACTATCTTTGCCTACAATTGGAAGGGAAAAAAAAGAACAAGTATGGTCAAAAAAACGAATATGGCAAAACAATCAATACAGAAAAAAATCAAATAATTGATAAATGCCTATTGCCCAAAATGGGTAGCTATGTGGTGCAATGGATAGAGCACTGCCTTGAAGTCAGAAGGATGGCAGTTTAAATCTGGCCTCAGTCACCTGCCACTTACTAGCTGTGTGACCTTGGGTGAGTCACTTAACCCTGATCATCTCACATCCAGGATCATCTCCATCATCCTCATTCATATCTGGCCACTGGACCCAGATGATTCTAGAGGGGAAAGTGAGACTGGTGACTTAGCACAGCAACCCCTCACTCAAATCCAATTCACATGCTTAAGAATGAGGACAAAAGGGGCAGCTAGGTGGCCCAGTGCAGGGGCAGCTAGGTGGCGCAGTAGATAAAGCACCAGCCCTGGAGTCAGGAGTACCTGGGTTCAAATCCAATCTCAGACACTTTAAAAAAAAAAAAGGAATGAAGACAAAAACCAATTTTAAAAAAATCATTGTCCAAACGAAGATATGAAGTTGGGAGACAATCCATTGACATATACTGTTGGACAAACACCACAAACAGAAAACAATATGGACCCAGAACTGAACTGAATGAGAAGTTCAAGCTAGACTTCTTTTCTTTTTTAATCTTATATATTTAAGGTTAAGTGACTTGCCCAAGGACAAACAGCTAGGGAATTAAGTGTCTGAAGCTGAATTTGAACTCAGGTCCTCCTGACTCCGGGGCTGGTTCTCTATCCACTGTGCCACCTATCTGCCCCCACAAGCTTTCTTTTGGGAAATAGCAAAATTTTTAAATTTCTTTCAAAACAAAAGTCTATTGCCTGATGATGCCATATGGTTGTGTTATGAAATAATACATTCTCCAAGGAATTAATTAAACATCATACGAAGAAAAGATAAATTCAGAAGCATGTGGTATCAAGAGTAATCTGACACTTCAAATAAGGAATTATACAAAAAAAGGGCTTAAAGGAGATTACTAGAGAAATATATAACTAAAAAAAAGTCTATGTCATGGAACAAAACAGAGGGATAACTAATAGTCTACATGTTATACATATGATACCCAGAAGAACATCTTTCAGGTCCCTATCATGACTTTATGGGAATATATAGATTAATCTTCCAAGATGGGCAGGCATGGCAAGGTTATAATCTGCATCACTGAAAAGAATATTCAAATTGATGAGATCTCAGAACCACTGGAATACTGGAACCAGTTGTACAGATGGTGGGGAAACAACCCAGGCAAGCCTTCAGATTTGTACCTGTAAAATACAATATAATCGAACATAAAAAAGATATTTGCTTAAAGAATCAGGAAAAAGCATCCCACCTTACTTTCTGGCAGCATATATCAATCAAATATACTGATATAATATAAATCTATTATAGATAGGAAAAATAAAGAGCATATCAAAATATGTGCATTGTTAAAAATTATTGTGGAGAAAAATACTGATGTATATTCACAATTTATCTTTTGGCTTTACAACATAACTGAAGATATAGGAGTGGTGTAATAAGAATGGAATATTATTCACTGGAATTTACTATTTGTTAGTGTGAATAAAAATCAACATTCACAATGATGCAACATTTCTGTGAGCTTGAATGTTTCTCCAATAGATATTAACTTTAAAAATTAAATTTATTTTCCTGCATTACCTGCAAATAGCTGATATAAATTGGACTAAATATCAACTATGTCTGCACATAGTATTTTAATGACAAGTTGTTCAAAGATTATTCCTTCAGGTGGTAAATAGAAAGATAAACAATTTAAAAAATGAGAAATTTAGTCTCAACAAATCATACTTCCTGGTGTCAACATTTAATGGCATAATATATTCATTAGTACATGCCCCAAGTAAATTAAATCATCCATTATTAATATATAAACACAAATTTTTTTTACAACTGTCATTAAAAATGAGAAATTTTAATCAATAGACTGTAAAAAAATGTGAATTTTGGATTTGGCTATATACTATTAGTAGAACAACTTCATGTTTTCAATATTGTATTTACTCTTCAAAATTTCACTAATGATGGCCAATCTATTTTTCACTTGGGGCTGAAATATTTTTCTCATTTATGTTGGACTACTAGATCTCATAACAGTAAATAAATAGCCTAAGATAGTCAGTAAAATATCATTTTATCACAAGGACATACAAGATTTTAAGAATGACAAAATGTGTATGTGAAGAATTCAATATTCTTCAGGTTCTCCCCTAATGACTATTGACATATCCATGGTTCAAGGATCAAAGACTTTAGAGTCAGAATGAAATCACCCAATATAACTCCTTCATTTTTTTTCCAGACAAGAATATCAAGGCTTTGGAGTTATTCAGAGACTTGCCAAAGAGTACTGAGCACACTGGCAATACAATATAGACAACGACTCAGGCCTTCAGACTCTTGGGCCAGTGTTTTTCCCACCATATCAGCTGCAGTTTCCTTGTCTGTCAAGAAAGTTCTAAATAGATTCACATATATTTAAAAAAATATTATCTTCAAAATTCTTTAAAAAAAGATGAACAGTACACTTAAACATGCAGAAAACAAAGTCAAATTTTATAAACAGTTTTTGAGTACTCACATAGGAATTTAAAAATCACAGATTCTATCTCAGACTTGAGGGAGGTAATATATGGTGTCTCAGTGAGAGCTGTAAGGGAAAGGTCACCTTTTCCCTTTTCTTTACAGATGAAGAAACTGAGATCTACAGAAGGATAAGTGATTGCCAAAGGTCCCACAGGCAGGAACAGAGCTTCACATTCAACACCCCTTGCCAACAGGCAGCTTCACAAGGAAAGACCAGAGTCTGAATTGTGTCTCTGGATGATATGAATTATGAGAGTACGAATAAGTCACTTAACATCTCTAGCACTACCAAGCTCAAAAAATGGTAATGACAAAAGTGATTTGGAACTACAGAAATGTGAGCTATTATTGTTATTATCATAATCTATTAACTAAGAAAAGAGGCAGCTGCCCTTCAGGAATGATCATCTTAGAGAAAATAATGAATAAACCTGTCCCTATGATCTTCCTATACTGAAGCAAATTCAAAATAAAGTTCTGACTATCCCACAAGTAAAAAAAGAAATTATGCAATTATTAGGAATTTAACCCACCATGGAAAACTTTAATTCACAAACAATCTTTTAATGCTTTCTAACTGGGTTTAGTAAAAAGAAAAAAGAACTTACCATACTTACTCTCTAATTAATATGAAGCCTATTTGTGACCCAAAATTATTGCCATCTCGGACATGAGAGAAGAACATATCAGGATGACAGGATGTACAAAGGTCAAGATTTTGGCTGTCAGATTTGGAATCACCTTTAATATTCTGAGGAAGAATTCCTCCTCGTTCTAAAAGAATTCTTGAAAAAAAACAAAAAGCATAAAAAAGGCATCAACAACTTGTATGACAATAACCAAATAATCATAATAGTGTTTACAAGACATTATTCTAGGCAGGGGGAGGTGATTGATTTTGGTATGAGACTGTTCTAGTAAAGATCTAAAAACCAAAAGGAAAATTATATTTCAAATATGATATCGGGTCTATCCTACAAATTAGTTCTTTATCCTTAATCAATACAACCTCCCATATTGTTCTCTATAGATACTTGGTTTAAGTATAACACTTTGGAAACAACAAAAACAATACAAAGAGATACTTACAAAGCAAACATAAGTATTTTTATTCAAGACTCAATTCAATCATAGCATTAAGCTGGATTCAAACATTTAAAAATTGTTTTTAAAAGCATCTGGCATTCTTTTCTTTCTTTCTCTGACTGGATTTTTTTAATTAAAGAAGTGGTATATTATATACAAGGCTATCAAGTAATAAGTTTGGTTCTTAAAGTCATATGTGTAAATAAATTGTATTCTTTTATATTTGTACAAAAAAATTTAAAAAACTCCTTCCAGGTAACTCTTCTTCTGGAAGCAAAAGAACAGAATCAAACAGATAGATCAATGCTGCTATGTGCAACCACACCCAGTTTTCTAAAGGTATTAATAATAAAAACAAAAAAAATTCAAATAGAAGGCTCCAGAAAAATTATCTTTAAAGGTACTAGTTTTTATATCATCTGAGCTAGTTTAAAATAAAGAATCAAATTCCTCTACCCAGCTGATAATAAAAGTGTTCTCTGGTAATGTGCTGCTTTGCTCAAACAGATCAGCTTAATATTTCACTATTCTTGGAAAACTTTATCCTATGTGTTATGCATGATTAAAAGTAAACTTTTATCTGTCTACCTAAAGTATCAAAGAAATTAATAAATCACATACCAAATATTTCTTTTTCCTTTCAAATCAAAAGAGGTTTGCACAAAGTCTAGGAAAAATTTCTATATTGTTTAGCTTAGAACAGGTTTCATTTTTTAATCTAGATTTTTTGCTCAAAATCCATCATTTTAGATAACTGAATTCTCAGCTAGTTAATGTCATTTTGATCTTATGATGAAAAGACTGATACTTTGTGTTCTACAGAAAAGAAATCAAACTTACCGAGTGGCTCTACGTATATCAACATAGGGATTTGGTGAATCAAATAGTCTTACACATTGAGGGTCAAGATTATAAAAGGTCTTTGCTGAATCTCTTGGAAGAGTGAAACAACAAGGTCCCACTGAAGGGCCCATTACAACAAGAATATCTTCCAGATGACAGTCATATTCCGCTACCAGGGCATTGATAGTAGCCATAGCAACTCCTAACATTGTACCCTTCCATCCTAGATAAGAACAAGAGGAAAAATAAAAATTTGAGAATGCTGGATAATTATGACTTGAACAGTATTTCTCACATTATTGTAAAATATCCAATGAATTACATAGTACTAGTTCTTGAAAAAGCTTCCACATTCCAAAATAGTACCAGATTAAATATATAAGAATGATGAAAGCAATCTTCTGAGCACTCCTTAGGACTAAGTAAGTAAGGGTCACCAGCTTTAGGACAGAAATGTAGCAAGATTCAAGAAAGGAAGAATGAAAACAAATATTCACACTTAATTACTTTGAGGATCATTAATTTCATCAACCAATGCAGGAAAAAACCCATCTAAACCTCAGAAGTTCATGAAAAGCTATGGCCAGTTTTGTGGTGACTGGGCTTTCCAAATTTAGCAAGGCTGGTTATTGGACAACAGCCACACAATTCACTGCCAAGCCTTTCCAGGTTGGTAGAACCTACCAGAGTTTGAACTCTTCTCAGTATTTGAAAGTACAGAGTACAATGAGCCATGAAAATAAGACTTAAGAGAAAGAGAATATTAAATAAATGCATATATTATCATTAAGAATGGGATGATTATGGGCGGCACCGGCCCTGGAGTCAGGAGTACCTGAGTTCAAATCCGGCCTCAGACACTTAATAATTACCTAGCTATGTGGCTTTGGGCAAGCCACTTAAACCCATTGCCTTTAAAAAAAAAACCTAAAAAAAAAAAGAATGGGATGATTTGATGATTCTTAGAAATAATAATTAACACTACATATTAACAGAACATTGTGCAATTGATGGAAATATGTTCCTATGATGGAATTACTTCTTCTCAATAATTCAGTAACCCAAGACAATTCTAAAAGACTTGCTTGGGAAAATACCATCCACATCCATAGAAGGAACTATGGAATCTGAAAACAGATTATTTTCAACTTTTAATTTTGCTTTTTTGCTTCTTCCCTTCTCATGGTTCTTTCCTTTTTGTTTTGATTCTTCTTTCATATGACTAATATGTAAATACATGTAACATAATCATACATATATAACCTATGTTAGATTACCTGATCTCCTAGGTGGAAGGAAGGGAAGAGAGGGAGAGAGAAAAACTTTATAAAAATGAATGTGAAAATTATTTCTCTATATAATGGGAAAAATAAATTTCAAAAACTGGAAAAAACATAACTATTTTCTAACTAAAATTTCTAACTAGAATTAAATAGGAAGAATTTAACAAGGAAAAAGAAATAATATTAAAATTTTAAAAATAGGTAGACCATATGTGCTGATTAATACTGAAATAAACTTTGATAAAAGATTATGGATTCCCAATCCTTGACTATAAGTATGATCTGAGAAACCAGGAACACCAGTTGATGTTTAATAAATGTCAAGTATGTTTTCAGTAGTATATTAGAAATGTTAGTTGGAGTTCTACCCAGGTGATCTCAGAGGTCTCTCTTCCAGTCTACAGAGAATTTCAAAACTTCATAAGATAGGGTTTTATAGAGAATGAGTAGGGAAATAACAAATGAGAAGATTCCCTTTACCAATGAAAGGCAGATGCATACCTTCTCTGCTAAATAAAGTTCTCCTGTATTTAAAAACGCAAAACCCATTCTTAGCTCACAAGCCTTATATAAACATAAACCTTATATAAACCTTTTCTAAACAACTGAGAGGATAAGTGACTTGTCCAGAGTCATATAGCCAATATGTGTCAGAAACTGGAACTAAACCCAGGTCTTTCTTGATTCCAAAGTCATTTCTCTATCCACTAACTCCCTGGTTTCTTTTTTTTATGCAATATAAAAGAAAAAATGAACAGTATTTTGAATTTTAAAAGCAAGCATGCTGAATGCACAAGCAGATGTGGAGATTCAGTATTAAGAAGCCATACCTTTCATAGATTTGTTGAACATGTTAATTTGACAGAAATTAGGTATTGTGGTAATATATATATATATATATATATACTCTGATTATAGTCTATTTACTACAGTACATTGAAACCAGATGATCACCATTACATGTCCCAGGAAATGGGGAAAAAAATTTTAAAGGAATTATATGTATGTGTAATTCTTATGCTATTTACATTTACCTCTGCTTTTTTATTCCAATTTATCATACTTCCTTATTCTCAGATGGATGCTACCTCTAAATATATACTGAGATGGTGGTTCTTAATTGGCAAAGATACTGGAGCAATTTGACATTTTCTTCTCCAAGTTCATTTTACAGATGGGAAACTGAGGCAAACAGGGATAAGGATCACATAACTAGATAGTATCTAAAATCAGATTTGAATGCAAGAAGATGAGTCTTCCTCATTCCAGACCCAGTACTCTATCCATTGTACCAGCTAGCTGCCCTAACATTAGTCATGTTTTAATCTGGGACAAAAATTTCCTATCCTCTCTTCAATCTTTTAATTAGATTCTTTTTTTCCACCAAAGAAATGCTCTTAATTCATAGAACTGTTTATAAGAACTTCCAAAAAAAATAGCATAATAAGAAAACAAGTTTCTGCTCTATTTTCACTCTAGACTCTATTTCAAAGTTTTACATTACCACTTCAAGAGCCAATCATATAGAGGCAGTTTCAGGAAATATTTTATTACACAAGAATTTCTACAACTTATGTGATTGTATGTTTGCAGATCTAGATCATATGCCTATTAAATATACTGTTAGGAGTCACATCTACACTATTTCTAATTTCATCGAAGCATGCCTTGTAAACTGCAAATTAATACTTCAAGATATAAAAAGAATGATTCAAATTCAACATAAAGCAAGTATAGTAGACTCTTTCCAAAGTAGAACATGTAAATAAGGGACCTGAATTAGTTCCTCCTAACCAAAATACAATTTTCTGAAAATACAAGGGCATTGATTATTCTTTCAGTCTTTAGTTCACTAACTTGTCAAAAAGAAAGTTTAGTTGAACAGATGGCCACAGATAATTTGCTTTGGTCTTCTCTCGAGGATAGTTGTAGGACCAGATTACAGCTCTCTGAAGGTTATAAAAAGAATGTGAATTTCTTAGGCCCTAAATTTATGCCCAAATTATAACCCTACTTCTAAAATGATAAAAGTGAATTCACTGGCTTCTTATATTTTGTGGTTAAATCAATTTACCTCCTTTTCAAGAACTTGATTGGTTATAGAATATGGAAAGGATTTTACTTTCAAGAGCATCTTGCAAATGGATATATACTATTTCTATATGGTCTGCATCTCATATATTTTAAAACCTCACGAATTTCCAGTAAAATATAAGATTTTTTTTTCTTTGTATTCTTGGCATTAAGTGCAAGTCCTTAATAAATATTTGTTGAATTGAATCTGAGTCTTTGAAACAACAAATAGAACCCAAATGTTCTATCAGGAAATGGGGATAGAGTAAAAACTGTGTTCCCCAGAAATATTAACTTGGCTACAAATCATCAAATGCCATTGTTATAATATGATTAGAAACATCACTGGGAAGTTTTTTTCTTAGAGCTATGATATCTGGAGGCAAAGTAAGGGACTTTCTGAAAGTGAAAAGAGACTTGGTAATTCTGCATAATCCCTGTTTTAAGGAAATACCCTTTTAATTCTTCCTTCATTATTGCCTACTTTCTCTACAAAGTTTTTTAAACTTTTCTCTCTTCAACCCTTCCTCCCACTTCCCTCTTCCTATCCTCTCTTACCAAAGAACCTTATCTCTTATTTTTCAAAGAAAAATAGCATCTTAAACTTAAGAGGCCCAAAACAGAACTTACTATCTTTTACCTCAAACCCAAACTTTAAAAGCTTTCTATTTTTGTCAAAAGCCCCAACATTTTACCAGCCTCCCAGGTTTTCTCATTGATTCACCTCTCATTTCATTTATGCAATAGCCACATCTTTTTGTTTCTACCTCCACCATTTCTATTGCACACTCCTTTCCTGTTTCCTTCAACTGCTGGTTCTCTTCCACTTCACCTTTTATTTAGCTACTTAATGTATTTTTACCTTTGTTTTGTGTATACTTACCTATGCCCTGCTGTCTCACAGATGAGGAGGGGTTGTTGGATTTGTCCTACAGTAATTTTTAGCTTTGAGCTCAATGCTCTGCAGGCACAAGACAGGAGTGCTGATTGACGGAAGACCACACTCAGAGAATCCACATATTGTTCTAAAAATAACTCCAGGAATTTTTTATCCTCCCCAACCCATGCATGCTAGTGATCCTTGCTACTCGGAAGTTTGTCTTTATATTGATTTTAAATTCTTTAAGCTTCAGCTTCTTCTCCCATCCTAACATATCTCAACAGCAGCTGTCCAATATCGGCAAAACCTTAAAGACTCTGGTAAAGAGGGCCTGCAGTGAAATGAATAATGAAACATAGTTACCAGAATGAGCAACGCCACATGCTTTTTTAACAGGATCTGCGAAAATCAAAGGCATGCAGTCAGCACCAAGAGCAGCTATGGTGACACCTTTTTGATTGGTTGTTATTCCATCATAAGATTCAGGCTCTTTCTTGCCCATTATCCAGACACCATTGGCATGATCAGTCTAATAATAGGGAAGATTCAGGGCAAATAAGAAAAAAAAAGTTTTAAAATAGAAATTCATTTATCACTCTGAATGAAATGATGATAAATAAATATTATCTTCAGATTACTACTAAACTGTTAAGTCCATGAGATATCAGCCTCTCCTACAGCTGATAAATTGTCCTTGGACAAACAGATTATCATATCTGATATAAAAATGTAAAACAATATACTTTTAAAAACTTTTTAATGAAAATTTCCATAAATCTTAAAGGAAAATGAGAAAACTCAAAGGTCCCAAAGTAAAAAGTACAAACAGAGGAAGCTAGGTGGCACAGTGAATAGAAGGCAGTGCTTAGAGTCCGGAAGACCTGAGTCACTGGGTCAGTCACTTAACCTATGTCTGAGTCTCTTAGGCTAATAAAAATAGCCATATCCCAGGGTTGTTATGAGGATCAAATGAGATGGTTGGCCAACAGTAAGTCCTTCACACACTCATTTCCTTCCTTCCTAGAAGACATAGGTTTTGCTAGGGAAAGGCAGTTTCCCAGCCATGAGGGCTCCCTTGGATTCTGCTGCTACTTGATGAATTCCCTTTGTGTTTAACCATATCCAACACACTCTGGAAAATCCAAAAAGTCAGCTTGTGAAGCTACCTACCAGTAGGATCAGATTTTACAGTAACCAGGATGGTCCTACAGTAATTTTAGGAGCTCCAGGTACAGATAAATATTATGCAAGATCTATAGGGTTTGAGGTGCTGATTGAAGAAAATCAAGAGTAAATGTCCTTAGACCAAAGGTGGAAAAGATGAAGCAAAAAGAAACCTGATCAAAAGTCACATGGTGAAATGGACTCAATTTTCTTATCCAGGAAACTATAAATACCTTTATACGATGAAATTTTTCAGGATCAAACCCTGCTGCTTGAGCCAATCTGCGCAGATTTTCTTGAACAACGGCTTTGGGATCTCTACGCTTGGTACTACTGAAGAGATTGAAAGAACTGAGAGTGGGTATGTAAGATATCCCACCTGTCCTGGTAGTGAAGCCATGTATGAAAGAATCTGTTGAAAATATTCAGTAAGAGATACAAAATTAATTCCATGCTTATACTTCACAATACTCCTGTCAGATGTTATTGATAAGAGACACTGATCAGATACCAACAAGGACTTTTTTTTTTGTCTGTTGAGATAGCTAGTAAGGATTGAGCTAAACAAATGGGCCTGAGTTTATCTAGTGTAAAAGGCAATAAGGGCAAGCTTGATGGTGCAATGGATAGAGCACTGGCCCTGGAGTCAGGAGGAGCTGAGTTTAGATCCAGCCTCAGACACAATACCTACTTAGCTGGGTGACCTTAGGCAAAAAAAAAAAAAAGCAATGGAAACCTTCTGAAAATCTTCAAAGTTAAGAATTGCTACATCAAACAGCCATTACTATGGGTCTTCTACTGGGGGCTCTGGAGGGTTTAGCTGTTTTTATCATTAGATGACCTCTTCCAGCATGCCATAAATTGTTTAGACACTACTCTAGACTAATACTATGCACCTGGATTCTTGCCCTGATAGCCTACTTTCCAGGAACTGATCCAATCTTCCATGGGAACTGACCCATATTGGCAATCTTTGAGAATAGTTCATTTCTCATGTTGTAACTGACCACGTGGCCTAGCTATGACAGTTTATTCCAAGTCGATATTGTAGAATGGAGGCCCAAACAATGGAAATACAGGTCCTGTGCCCTGCTCCAACAACAGGTAAGTAGAGAATGTGAGCAAAATAGGGAGCTGAGACACAAGTGCTATATAAATCCTAGTGCTGAGGACCCAGATACTTGTATCAATGGACGAAAGCTCATGTACATTCAGTACGGTTTGCAGTTTTCCCAAGCCCCAGACAGAAAGATAATGTAAACATTATTTTTCTTTGACAGGTTCTCATCTATTTTCCCAAATTTATCTAATTCCTCCTTAGTTTCCAGCTCCATGTTTTTCCTCTCATGAACATAGTCTTTGAGGGAGATGAAACAATATTTTTTTCTTTGACAGGTTCTTATCTATTTTCCCAAATTCATCTAATTCCTCTTTATTTTTCAGCTCCATGTTTCTCCTCTCATGAAGCAAAGTCTTTTAGGGAGATGAAACAATATTATGTAACATTATAATTTATATAATTAGAGAGCTTTCCAAAAGGATTGTCACCAAAAGTAACAAAGGAAGAGACTTTTTAAAAGAGTGGCATTCAAGCTGGATTTTAAAGAATGGGTAAGAATTAACAAATTACAGAAGGGGAAGAACATTTTAGGAATAAGAAACTGTATAGGCAAGCAACACCAGAAAAGTCAAACATGCCTTATCACATTTACAGCACAGAACATTTCAGGCTTTTTTTTTTTTGGAGTAAGACATGAAAGGTAGGATAGCATTAAATAATAGTAGAAAAAAATATCATCTGGGACCAGAGAACAAAATGACTTTTTGGATTCAGACTCAGACAACCTGGTCCTGAACTTGTAACCAACCACAAGACCCTGGTGGAGTCACTTATCAGTGACTGTGGACAAGTCAGTTTACAATTCTCTCTAGCCATCAGTCTCATCTATAAAAAGGAAAAAAGTCAGATAACAAGTAGGTTATTTCCAATTAAATATTTGGATTCCAGAGTGACCTCATCAATAGCACACTCTTCATAACTGAGTTAATAAGACAGCATGCTAAAAAAGAAGGGAATGAAAGTTATAAATTTAATACTAATAGGTTTTATTTATTTGGGTAGCCAAGAGTCACAGAGTTAGGGATTCTTATTTTAGTGATTCTAATTCTCTTTCAAACCAGAGGGAGCAGTGTCTCCTCCCAAATAAGACACAATCCTTTGACCTCTTTCTTTTGAAGCAGACTTATGTTATCAGTGACCCACTATTTCACACTAAATCAAGAGTGGTGTACTGATTTTACCCAATCTAGATATGACATTTTGATGCAGATAAATGTGGTTATACATTTAATATGAGAAACGAATGAGGTTGTTTTATATTGTGTTCTCCAGAAGTAAATAATTGTCAGATAATGCTTTAGACAAGTAGTTCCGATTTTTTGATACCATTAGCAGTAAAAAAAAGTTAGAGAAACCTCCAAGTATATTTACTACTATGCTAGCTACTTTGTACGTTATAAAATAAACACAATAAAATTTGAAAATATTTTTATTAATTAAAAGTACAAAAATCATTTTTTATCTTACTTAAAATTATTAACTTAATGACAGCAAAATTAGTGAATGCTTCAGTGGTCTTGAAAATATTTAACACTTTGTACAAAGCACTTCAAAGATCTGGTTTTAAGGTCAGTTTATTTAGAAGCTTGTTTTTAATGACTATAAAAGAAACCTCACAAAGTCACATAGATCCAAGTGCCATACTAACTAAATCTTGATACTCACTGGTACTCAAGTTTACAGAAACATTGCTATAGTTGACACAGGAATTGTTCTCAGCAACCCAGGAAAGAATTAGGAAGAATTCAGAAGGAAAATACTCACAACATGGATGAAGGGGTTGGGTCAGATATGTTGAAGAAAATATAGAATGTGATCCATTTTGGGCACACCTGATTGTTTACAAATGATTTGAGGCCAAGTTACAGCCTCCTCTTTGAAGAAGACTACTTTAAAAAATATAAATGCTTATATTCTTCATCTACTAATAAGGGAGCCATCTTTTTCAAACAAATGATTTAAATTCTAGGGGAAAAGGGGTCTGTGTGTGTGTGTGTGTGTGTGTGTGTGTGTGTGTGTGTGTGTGTGTAAAAAAGTAAATACATCTAGTAAAGTGTTCGAGTATCAAAGAGCTATAAATTCTAACAAGTAGACTATATTTTGAAATATGTTAACGAAATCTTGTCAACACGAGCAAACTAGTCCAGAGGTTGGATTATTTCTATGCTTGCCAAAGATATGAATTTTTTACTTGTAAAATAGCAATGATTTATAATATTTTGTTAGCTAAGAAGAAGGCTATGATAAAAATTACTGCAAACTGCTGCAGACACCAGAGATACAAAGACAAAAAAAATAAATATCAATACAGTGAAAAGCGAGGTGGTTTTAGAGTCATAGAACCAAAAGTTCTATCTCTGCCACATCCTACTCATGACTGATCTATTCATCCTCTCTTGTCCTCAGTTTCTTATCAGTGAAATGAGAAATCTGTATGATATGGCCTACAAGTTCCCTTCTGGCTTTTAAATCCATGACCTTTTGATTCTTTTCATAGCTAGAAAATGTATACAAAAGCTATACAAGGTAGTTTGAGAAGGGAGAGTATTAGAGTTGAGTAGATCAGGATTATGATTAATTTAACTGGAACTTGAACGAAATAAGGAATTTGAACATGCAAAAGGGCCTTAAAAGCCAGAGATTTTATATTTCATACTAGAGAAAGAAATACTGGGGTATACCAAATAGAGAAGTAACATGGTCAGACTAACACTTTAAGAAAAATCACTCATTAATGCAATGACCAAACATAATTCCAGATGACCAATTAAGAATGCTTACTTTCTCACAGAAAGGTCATAAGACTCAAGATGTAGAATGAGACATAAATATTTGGACATAGCCAAGGTGGTAATTTGCTTTGCTTGACTATAACTATTTGTTACAAGGTATTTTTTTTTCCCTCTCTCAATTGGAGGGATAAGAGAAAGAGAAGGCAAATGTCTAATTTTTAGAGAAAAAGGTATCATTCTGAGTGTGTGAGAGTGTGTGCGAGAGAGAGAGAGAGAGAGAGAGAGAGAGAGAGAGAGAGAGAGAGAGAGAATGTGTGTGTGTGTGTGTGTGTGTGTGTGTGTGTGTCTATGTAAAATAGTTTGAAAAAGGGAGAGATTTGAGATGGGGAGAAAGATTTGAAACTGGGAGACCAATTAGGAGGCTCTTGATGAGGGGCTGAACTAGAGTGGTGGCTGTGACAGTATATAGGAGGTGACATGTTTAGAAAATTCAAAACTTTTCTACAGTATTTTAGCACTTTTTTTCTTGATACATCCATAATTTTACTGACCTGGGTACTCCTTTTACCAATGAAATCAAAGTTAGGGCTGATATTTTTGTGATGCTCAATAAATAATTACAGAGTGAATGAATATCCAATGATGATCATATATTTGCATGTAGTTATATATATTTATGTATGGATGTGTGTGTGTGTGTGTGTGTGTGTGTGTGTGTGTGTATAGAGAGAGAGAGAGAGAGACAGAGAGAGACAGAGACAGAGACAGAGACACAATAGTAAGCTATGAAAAAAAAAAAAGACCAAATCAAGTAGAGAGATGTGGAAAAGGTTAGGCAAGTACCTAAAGAGTTGATTATATGTATACATGAAAAATAAATGTGTAGAACCTAAAATACCTGGAATCAAGGAAGATGTGAGAATGGTGAGTTCCCCCTTCAGTCCTGGCAGACTTCTCAAAAATGTTTTGATATCATCCTGGATTTCTTCTAATTCTTGGTTTGTAACAACATTTAGTTCAGTGGAGTCTTTTATATGATTTTCTCCCAAATCTACTAAGTCTTCAAACTCAAAATGGTAAACATCAGTGAAGAGTTGGTCAATAAAAACTTCCATTAATGCTCTTCTCTGTGGTCTTGTCATTATTTTAATACTACTCACATTGTTTTCATCCAGTTTTTGTTTAATTGTATATAAGGTAGCAGCCATACTGGAATTACTTATAATTTCAAATCCCCCTGGAAGGGCTGGCAAACTATTCATCATTTCAAGTTCATTATCACCATGTTCAAGGTCATTTCCACATTTGAGATTATGGCAATGCATTAGGTAAAGGAATTTGGCATTTGTGGCATGGAAGTTCTGGACAGCTTTCAGAGCTTTTAATAGCACACAATTACTCCGAGAGTTCGATTTCAAACCAAAGGAATCGATCAACACTGCTTCTGCCATACTTGAGAACTGAAACTACCTATAAAGAAAAAATGTAATATCAACATACAAATTATATCACCTTTATCAATTTATAGCAAAAAGTTTGTGCAGTATTTAATTTTTAAAATTATATTTGGATATAAAAAACTAACTCATCAAATAATATGACAAATAAAATAATGCCTCCTCTATTTTTTCCAAATAAAAAATTTCAACATTTTTTAAGCACAAATATCTTTATAAAGCAGTGTTTTTACATAGGAGGAGTTAAGCAATTAATAAATCCTAAGAAACTTTTTTTCATTATAGATAGTGTACTTAAAGTAATAGCTTTAAAAACTGACAAGCCTGCCATATAATGTCAATATTTCCTTGAGAAGAAATATGTTGCCAGGAACCTGGAATCAGGTTCTGGCTTTGTCACTTAGTAGCCAAGCCAATTTAACTTCACTGAGTGTTTCCTTATCTGTGAAATGAAGAAAAGATGACATTACTTCTAATGTGGATCCCAAAGAGTATACATCATATGAGATAAAATAAGAGAAGTACTTTGTAAACCAAAAATTTTATGGTGCTGTTATTTCAATCATATCCAACTCTATAATTCTTTTTGGAGGGGTTTTCTTGGCAGAGAAACTGGAGCAGTTTGTCATTTCCTTCTTTAGAGCATTTTTTACAGATAAGAACTGAGACAGGGTTAAGTGACTTTCCCAGGTTCACACTGCTAGTAAACATCAAAGGCTAGACTTGAAATCAGGAAGATAAGAATTTTTGATTCCAGTGCCCAGTGCTCTATCCACTATACCACCTAATTATATAATCGTTTACATTTATTAAACTAGTTCAATGACATCACTATTTTATTTTATTTTTTAATCTTTTGCAAGACAATGGGGTTAAGTGGCTTGCCCAAGGCCACACAGCTAGATGATTATTGTCTGAGACCGGATTTGAACCCAGGTACTCCTGACTCCAGGGCCAGTGCTGTATCCACTGTGCCACCTAGCCACCTCACTTCACTAGTTTATAAAGCAACTTCATCATAAGAATAGCTCATAAGGATCAAAGGTTTGAAAAATGCTTTTCCATATGTTATTCTCATTTGATTGTCATATAAAATCTGTGAAGTAGGTTTGCTATTATCTCCATATGACAAATGAGAGAACTGAAACCCAGAGAGATGAATTCTAGTAAGTTAAACTTATGGAATTTTAATACATCTTATATCTGACCTTTTTTCAAATTGTTCTTTAAAGAACAGTTTAATAGGGATTTTTTTTTACTTCAGATGTACAGAATGATATGTCTACATATTATTGCAACAATAATTAAGACTAAATTAGTATAGATATGCATAACCCTTATTGAAGAGCAGGTTGAACACCAAGTCATAGTACTTCCAGTTCCTATTCTTTCCTTAGGTTCTAGTGTCATGCCCTTCTTCTTGCATCCTGCCCCACTTCTTATTTCCCAGCATTATTTAATTCCTAATATACAAATGTCTATACTTCCCATTCTTATCTAAAGATGCCCTGAGTGTTAATTTGTAACAGATTTTGTCTAAATACAAATGAGAGGATAGGTGGGAGAGAAGAGTGGTAATAGGCACAGTGATTTGTCTCCAAGTCTCAAAGATGGTCCTGCTGCCATCTGCTGCATTTTTCCTTTTCCTACAGTATCAAGGGGTCACTGTTGACTTCAGTTTCCTTCTCCACCCTCCTTTTTATTTCATTATCTATATAAAGTTTATATAAATTTGTGTATATATTATTTATATAAAATATATTTTTATATTTATATATAAATAATTCATATGATTTTATATATTTATATGTAAATAATATGTATAATTTATATAAAATTTAATAATTATCATTTATATAAATCCATTATTTTATTATTATAAAAAGTATTTTATTGTTCTTAAGGTATATCTGATCTTACATAATACAGAATATATACTAAATATATACTAAAATATATGTGTATATATGCATTTACAGTTCAACAAATTTTATACATCTATAGATATTAGCAGATCTATATGATTATGAATATTCAACATAGTTTTGTCATCTCTATGGCTATGGCAGATCTATATCTATCCATGTCTATTCAGTACATATTATACATCTCTACAGATATTGGTGGACCTACATCTACCCATCTATACATTCAACAGATATGTACATCTATACAGATATGGCAGCTCTATACATGCATATACATTCATTTTGTCATTTATACAGATATTGGTAAAGCTGTGTCTCCACATATGCACACTTAACAGATTTTATACAACTATATAGATGTCAGATCTATATCTACATGTATGAACATTCAATTTATCATTTATACAGATATTGGCAAACCTGTACCTCCACACATGCACAAATGGTACATTTATATCTATATGTATATGTATATGTACAGGTATGTACATTCATTTTCTCATTCAGATACTGGCAAACCTGTATCTCCATATATATATACATACACTTAACTCATTTGATATATCTGTACAGATATGGCAGATCTCTATCTACACATATGTATATTCATTTTATCATTTTTATAGATACTGGCAAATATGTATATCTGCATATATTTAACAGATCTGATACATCTATACAGATATGGCAGATCTCTATCTACATGTATGTACATTCATTTTACTGTTTATACAGACATTGGCAATCCTGTATCTCCATATATGTACATTTAACTGATCTGATACATCTATACAGATATGGCAGATCTCTATCTACATGTATGTACATTCATTTTACTAATACAGATATTGGCAATCCTGTATCTCCATATATGTACATTTAACTGATCTGATACATCTATATGGATACGGCAGATCTCTATGTACACATATGTATATTCGTTTTACTATTTATACAGATACTGGCAATCCTGTATCTCCATATATGTACATTTAACTGAACTGATACATCTATACACGTATGGCAGATTTCTATCTACACGTATGTATATTCGTTTTACTATTTATACAGATACTGGCAATCCTGTATCTCCATATATGTACATTTAGCTGATCTGATACATCTATACAGGTATGGCAGATCTCTATCTACACGTATGTACATGCATTTTACTACTGACACAGATGCCAGCAAACCTGTATCTCCATGTACGTACATTGAACTGATCTGATACATGTATAAAGGTATGGCAGATCTATACTTGGATGACCATTCAACAGATTCCATACGTGTATAGATTCTGGCAGATCTACATGCATGCACACACACACACACACGTATGTACTTCACACCGAGCTCCACCCGCGCCCTCTCTGACGCGCACGCCGGGGCCGCGGGCTCCAGGTAAACGCGCGGACCCTGCAGCCTACCTGGGGGGCGCGGCCGGGCCCGGCTCAGCCCCTCCCCCGCTCCCCGGGCCCGTCCCCCGCCTTCGGGCAGCCCCGGCTCCCTGCACGGCGCCCGGCCCGCGCCCGGCCGCCCCGACCGCTCCCGCAGGCCGCACTCCACAGCGCGGGCAGCCGTGCCCGGCGCGGGTGACGGCCGCCTCGCGCCCCGTCCTCGGCTGGCGAGCGCCCGCGGGCAGCCCTTACCTGCAGCCCCAGGACGCGCGGCCGGACAAGCTGGCCCCGGCCCGTTCCGCCGGGGAACCTTCCCGGGAAAGCCCGGCGGGCATGCGCACTCGGCCCCACCGCGTTCCGGGAGGCGGGCCGGGGGCGCTGCAGCTGCGCAGTGCGGCCGCCCGGGTGGAGAGGCCGCGGCACTTCCGGGTCACCAAACCCTTTCCTAGAGCCGGGCCCCGGACGCGGCCCGCCTCCGAGGGCGGGGCAGGAAATAACTCCTGGACCCAGGCTGGGGTAGGGGTGGCGAAGGGAGGGCGCCCCTGGGAGGCTGGGGCAGAGGGCCACGCCGGGGGGAGGCTGAGATGAGAAGGGATCCCGAGGAGGAAGGGCTGCCTCGGGGGCGCGCGGTTCCCCAGGCTGGGAAGGGGGAGGAGGGGGCCAGGGCAGGCCTCAGAGCGAGGCCCCGCCCCCGGAGGCCCCGCCCCCGGAGGCCCCGCCCCCGGAGGCCCCGCCCCCGGAGGCCCCGCCCCCGGAGGCCCCGCCCCCGGAGGCCCCGCCCCCGGAGGCCCCGCCCCCGGAGGCCCCGCCCCCGGAGGCCCCGCCCCCGGAGGCCCCGCCCCCGGAGGCCCCGCCCCCGGAGGCCCCGCCCCCGGAGGCCCCGCCCCCGGAGGCCCCGCCCCCGGAGGCCCCGCCCCCGGAGGCCCCGCCCCCGGAGGCCCCGCCCCCGGAGGCCCCGCCCCCGGAGGCCCCGCCCCCGGAGGCCCCGCCCCGAGGTGTGTGAGCGGGTTTCAGGGGCCCCATGGGCCTCAGTGCCCGCCCGTGGTGGGCAGGCGGGCTAGGGGTGGGCTGCTCCTTCCATTGCCTTGGGCTGCAGACCTAGGGTCACCCAAAGGGAGCCCGCAGCCTTTAAAACGGCCCCTCCGAAAAGGAATATTTTTCAAAATAATGATATTGCAATCAGGACGGTCTGAGTTCAAATCGGACCTCAGACACTCAATAATGACCTAGCTGTGTGACCTTGGCAAGCCACTTAACCCCATTGCCTTGCAAAACCCTAAACGAAATCTAATGATTTTGTTTAACCAGTTTCCCGTGTTTTGAGAAATTAATGTTTCAAACCCATCTGTAAATTCACATGTTTGTGTGAATTAAATGTCATCTTAGATTTCAGCCCAACGTTCTAACTGGTTAAGAATTACCTATAAATATAAAAATAGAGATATTCTATGTAGATATATCTGTATTACATATTGAAATAGTTAAAGGTATGTTCTATAGGGATATAAATATATATGTCAGTATTATATGATGATTTTGATAAGGTAGCGAATCTGAATTTGGGGACTGGAGAAAACCATGGCAAAAAGTCAAACAGTAGCAAAAAATGTTAAAATAAGAAAAAAGATAAATGAATAAATATATTTCCAACACTCAGGGAAACTATCAATAATATCCCTGTGGAGGGAGGTGTAAGGGCATTTAAAAGCATCCATTATGGGTTTGATCTGAGTAAAAGCATCTCTAAGCTAAGTCACTGAGGTACTTTTTACAATGAATTCATTTTTTTTGTCTGGAAGCCAGCAGCAATTGAGTCTTGAACACTGGGGCATCACCCAGTTATTTAGCACTTACTCTACACTTAAGGGTAAACAAGGAAATTCCTGAGACTTGGGTTCAG
This sequence comes from Macrotis lagotis, assembly GCF_037893015.1. Classification (NCBI taxonomy): domain Eukaryota; kingdom Metazoa; phylum Chordata; class Mammalia; order Peramelemorphia; family Peramelidae; genus Macrotis; species Macrotis lagotis. The sequence goes on from NC_133663.1 coordinate 93,020,141, forward strand.
ATAAAGGTTGTTTGTTGGCTTAAATTACTTTATTTAAATAATCTCATCAGCAAAATTCCCGTCTGTTATACTTCCTCCTAGAACCCATTCTAATGCTTACCTTAGTCAACTGTTTTTAATATAAATTCAAATTAAAAACCCATTTTTTTCTTTGCTCATAAGAATTAGAAATGAAAAAAAAAATCTTAAGAGATAATATAGTCTAGGGTGGCTAGGTGGCACAGTAGATAAAGCACCAGCCCTGGAATCAGGAGTACCTGGGTTCAAATCCAGTCTCAGATACTTAATAATTACCTAGCTGTGTGGCCTTGGGCAAGCCACTTAACTCCATTTGCCTTGCAAAAACAAACAAACAAAAAAAGATAATATAGTCTAAACATTCCATTTTTATGAAAAGTAAACTGAGGTCCAGAAAAGCTAAATTGCTCCCCAAGGACATATCAGTCAATAGTCAGTGGAGATAGGTTCTGAACCCAGATCAATTAATTAATAAAACTTGTATTTTCCACCAGTCACTGTGCTAGGTGCTAGGAATATGAACCCAGATACATTATAAATAAATAAATGCAGCCCTTCAAGGAGTTTCCTTTTGTAAGTCCTCTGACGCTAAGGTCGATATTCTATTAAATCATATTGCCTCTAGTTCTCTGCTAAGTAGAAGAGCAAAACACAGGATAAAACAACAGTCTCTATAAAATTAACCCCCCCATTTACTCCCAGAGGCTATTAAGTCTCTTTAAAACTAACCCCCCAAAATCACAATTACTGTATGTCTAGAACTGAAGTCATCTTTCCCTCTAAGCCTACTCTCCTGACTGCATTTTCTGTACATTGCCATGATTGACATGCCGTTCACCCTATTTCCTATGTTTGAAACCTTGGTGTTATCTTTTACTTCCTTCTCCCTCGTCTGTGTATAATTCTCAAGGCCCATATCTCTGGAGTCTATTGTCATTTATTCTTTCCTTCCTATTCCCATTGTCAGCATTCTAATACAGACCTTTCATTAGTATCCTTCTAGATTATAGTGATAGATTTTATTGTGTCTTCATATCTCCACTCTCTCAAGATACTTCAGTGCATCCTTGAAGACTCACAACTTCTTGAGAGCAGGAATTGGCTTTTGCTATTCTTGTGCTCACATTGTTTAGTGTAGTGTCTGGCACATAAATAGTAGGAGTTTACTACATACTTAATGACTGACTACCAGAAAAATATACTACACTAGTGAATTCTTTGTTTTTTAATGACTTAATATTGCATGCCAAGTACGTTTCAAACTCCTTTACCTAGTAATCAAAGACCTATATAATCTGGTCCCCACATTTCTTTTTCTGCTAGAACTCTCATTGCTCCCCCAAAATCTCTGTTCTAACCAAACTAGTATCTACTATAAAATTAAATACATCCTGCCTATTTCATCTCCGCACCTTTGTTCATACCATTTCTGCTACCCTGGGGAAAGTGCTTGTCACAAGAGTAACATGAAAAAGATAAAATTGAAATAATTCTGGCCCTTAAGAAGTTTACATTCAGTTGGGGGAAATAATGCCATGTCATATGAGGTTCCTCTGAAAAAACTCTGCTTAACCTTGAGGTGAGGAGATGATGGGACCATGATAATTTTCTACATGCTTGGAGAACTGTCATATGGAAGATATATACATATTTTCTTTACCTCTAGAAAGAAGAACCAGAAGCAAGGGTTAGGCTTTGAAGACAGTTGCATTTTAGCTTCATTTATATTTATAAAAGTAGAAGGAACCATTCCCAGGAGTAATGAATTCACTATCACAGTAAGTCTTCAAGTGGAAGTTGTATGACCACTTTTCAAGGATATAATAGAAGGCATTCCTGTTCAGATATGGGTTAGACTCTGAACTCTGAGGTCCCTTCCTACACTGATATTCTATAATTTCATATCTTGGATTAAACAAGACTTATGTTGCATATTCTGCTTTCTGTGGAGACTTCAAAGCATGGGGTCTTTATTTTCTTTTGGTCATACACATATAAGATTTCTATGCCAACAATTCCTTTTTTGTTTTGATCTTTCCTTATTCAAAACTAATCAATGGGGATGATCAACCTCCCAAACACTGGCAATGATTCTGTCATCTGTCCTCTGTGTCAACCAAATCTCCAAGAAGGTTTTTCCAAAAAAAAAACCAGTTTGTTTGCCTCACTAATACCATTCCATTATGATATGTAAGAGAATAGGGGAGGGGGGGGATATAATAAAGGTGCTCCTTCAGCAAATCAAAATTCCCATTCTAAAATGAATGTAAAGAATGGAATCCCTTTGATACCCTAAAGCAATCAAAGAAAAAGGAAAATGACTTATATGTACAAAAACATTTATAGCAGCTCTTCTTGTGGCAAAGAATTGAAACTGCTCATCAATTGGGGAATGACTGAATAAGTTGTAGATTATAAATTCTGATGAATACATTGTGTTATAAAAAATGATTAACATGATGAACTTTCAGAAAAACCTGGAAAGATTTATATATGATCTGATATAAAGTGAAATGAACAGAACCAGGAGAACTTTGTACACAGTGACAGCAATACATTGCGATGATCAACTATAAATGACTTATTTCAGCAATAAATTGATCTAAAAACGTTCCAAAGAACTTGTGATCTACTTTTAGAGAAAGAACTGATGGAGTCTGAATGCAGATTGAAGCTTACTTTTTTAACACTTATTTTTTTGGTTTTCTGTCTGTTTTCTTTTGAAACATGGCTAATATGGCAATGTTTTGCTTGACTACATATGTACAACCTATATATTAAATTCTTTGCCTCCCTCAAGAAAGAGGAGAGAGTATTAGAAATTTAAAATTTTTACAAACAAATGTTAAAAATTTTGTTTATAATACGTATATAAATGATAGAGAGAAAATGTTGGGATTCAGAGATTCTAAGATTCTCTTAGAAGTTAAAAATGGTCTTGTGCCTCTACTTAGTTGATGAATAGGAAAAAGACTCACAGAAGCTTAGTACTTGAAGGTATCTTAGAGGTCATCTATCTCTCACTCTGTCAGACAGTCCCTAAGGTTCCCATTTCCATTACTTCATATACTGATTAAGAATCCAGGATGAGATATCATCCAACTGTGCCAGTCAATATAAGATACAGGGTCTGTTGTCTGCTGAAATGTGATTTCACACAGAGCAAAGAGATATTAGTTTACACAACAAGTATAAAAAGTACCAGTGTTTTATAGTCAAAGGTAGAAATTAATTTTCCTTTCCTTTCTAAACCAGACACTGGAGAAATCAGAAAAGTAATATTTCAAAACAGCAAAACTGTCATGGGAAAAAGATGTTCTTATATACTATTTACATATCTTTTCTCCTCGCTATGGAAAAAATATCAAAGATAACATAACTTCTCTTAAATAAATGTGCCTCAAAAGATCAGTAGTCCTTTCAGCTAAGTATTGTTCACCATTTGGTTAGCATCTCAGAACCCTATTGATGGGTCTCTGCTTATATCTATGACTGCCTCAGTAGCTCCAACTTTTGCTCAAACTGAGTTACTTTGTACTTTTTTGCTGGGCATATTTCAAAATAATTAAAAATTCCCCAATTGCATTAAATAACCTCTACTCTAAATATCTCTTGTTACTAACCACCCCCCCCAATCCCTTCCAGCATCAGCTTTAGATTTGAAACCTTAGATTCAAAGGAACCAATTTCGTGCATATGTGTGTTTGTGTGTGTGTGTTTGTGTATTTGAAACTGATTTATTCAATAATTTTTGAGTACATACTTTGGAAGTGCACTCTGAGAGGCACTGGAAATGAAAAGATAAATAAGAATGCTAGCCACAAAAAAATTTATAATCTTATAAATAAGAGTATAAAGTACTGTGAGATCACATGATGGAAAGATTGCTTCTGAATGTGTGTGTATATTCATATATTCACATATATATTATATATATATATATGAATAAAAGGCTTCAGAGAATAAGGGGTATGTAAGTTGGACTTAAAAGAGCAGATGAGGAAGTCAATAAGCAGAATATATATAACTTTTTTTAAACCTATTTTAGAATTAAAACATCAAGGAAACAGGGTGAAGTAGGGTGGGAAAAAAAGCATATAGGTAAATATGACTACTGACAAGATCACTTCCTTCTTTTGGCCTTCCAATAAAAATATTAGCTAGAGTTAGTGAGTATATAAAGTAACCTCTTTTTATGTTTTTCAGTGCTAGAGGCCAGAAGAATTGTTTTTAATATAATGTCTTCTGCCTTACATGAATATGTTTGATGTATTTGTAGCTTTATTATTTCAGTGGTGCTATTGAATATGGTGCTCCAATGTTATTTTTAACTTTATGGCTATGCTGTTTAGAACAGAAGTTCCCTGCATTATTTTGAAAGTGAAACCCTCTCCTTTTAATGTTAAAATATTGTATTCCCTTAGAAATAGTGAGGATAACTATAAAATTGTGATAATTAAGATAACACTTAGCTATTGTCTTGTCTTTTGATGGATTTATATTTTAATACATCAGCTTCCACATATATTTGGAAAATAGCAATATGTATATTACTATTATAACATATATAAAATATATACATATATATATATTAATATGAGAGGAAGAATGGGTAATGTTTAGGCTCAAGGACTTGAGGTTCAAGTCCTAGCTCTGAGACCTATTGACTGTGTGACCTTAGACAATAATTTAACCTTTCAAGTCTATAAATGTTAGAGGAGGTGAGGATTTAAATTGGTAGTTTTCTCACTGGGAGTTTCTTTTTATTAGTTAAAACACAGGCTTAGACCCAAAACAAACATATATATGTGAGACTTTTTCATTTATTCAGTCTTCCGAAGTTATGCTTGATAAAGATCAAAGTGGAGTACTTAGTGAATACATGTATTCTAGGGAAACCTTTATAACAGTTTCACAAACCTCCCACCTCCACCAATGTCTGGGATTCACATTTTGGAAATCAATTACTATTGGAAAACGATTAGTATTACTATCTCTATCACTTATTATTATTATCAACATCATTTATAAAGCACCTTAAGATTTGCAAAGCACTTTTACATTTATCGCGTTTTGACTCTTGCTACAAGCAACTCCCCTGTGAAGTTTTATAGAGAAGTTGAAAGAAGTTGAGTGATTTACCCAAATAATAAGCAGCTACCCTAAATTATATATGCATGCATATACATGTGTGGTCTGTGGTCTAAGTTAATAAATATAGGACTTTTACAAAAAATATCACCAAGTCAACACTGTTGGATCCCTTCAGGATTTTAGTTAATTCATGCTTAACATTAGATGGCAGGATTTCCTTTTTTTTAACCTTTTGATTTCCTCTCTTATAAATTGCAGGAATTGATTGTAATATCTGATGTGTTTGTCTCAACAACTGTATGTCTTTATGCATATATTTATCTAGTATAAACATACCACTGTTTTGTTTAAACCTATCTTAAATATTTTCAGATTCTTTTCTTAGGTTTTCCCTTTAGTTAGGAAGATCTTGGGGAGCAGCTTATCTTTTTTATGAACTGTGCAGGACCCAAAAGAACCAGTCTATGCCCTTTGGTGATGTACAATCCAGTTTAGATATGAAGTGAAAATGTAAGGGCTAAGATCAAGAAACTTGAAGATAAGTTCAGCACAATGGAAGGAACACTGGATTTGGAGTCAGAATTTGATTTTGACTTCTGTTTAGTCCCATTTGAGCCTCAGGGGAATCACCTAACCTCCATGAGACAATTTCCTCATTTGTTACATTAGATAGATCAGGAATTCAAAAATTAGGATCCTTGAACTTGCTTGTTCTCCCCTCTCCATTATACATGCATACATTTTTGAATTTTATATTATGCAACTATTCTGGGTTCTGAATAGTCCAGAGGCTTTTGGCAAAATGCCAACAGGGTCAGTGACCCAAGAAAGTTTAAGTCAGTGGCATAGATGATTCATGCATCTTATGATTAGAAATGTAGCCTGTGGCTATATGAATCCAATTGTCTCATGGGAGATTTTTTTGTTCTTGGCTTCATTAACTCTGTGCTACAGCAAACACCTAAACTAGTAAACTACAAATTGTTTATGTATACAAAGGCAGAAGGAGCAAATGGGGTGAAAAAAGTGAATGATATCTTTTAAGCAGAGATTAGTCTTGAAGTGAGGTTAAAAGAAAAAGAAATATAGATTGACAGGGAAGAACCATGTGGACCTAACATCTCAGTGATGGTGGGATACTAACATAACTTCCATAATTTTCTGCATAAGGATGATAATTTAGGAATTATTAGTTATTTAATAAAGGAGTGAATTAAGGGATTCCTATTGTCATTTTTACAAAGAAAATGCTATATTATTTTTTAAAATTCCAATGGCTTCATTGACATTTATCTGTCTTTCCAAATTCCTAATAAATATCTTGATTCAGGAGGCTTCCTTCCCTTTTTTGTTTTCTTTCATTATATATATACATTTTTTTTCACATCAGATTTTTACAAGTGTAGGGTGAAAGAGGACAGACATATATCTCTTGAGAAGATATTTCTTTGTTCAATACTGGATTTGACTTCATTTGTGTGCAGGTATAGTTCAAATATCTTGCTTAATTCGTATAGAGTTTAAAGAGGTAAAATTTATTTAAATCTTTCTTTTAATCTGTTTTCTTAGATTTTCTCTGAGTTATTTGTATTAACTACTTTTAGTTAGTGAGTGAGCATTTATTGTATAATCAACTTAACATTCCACATGTTGAACAGATTCAGACAATCCGATCTGTTCTCTTCAGTTCAAACCCTCCCTCAATCACTTTCTGGAGGAATTCTTCTTGATTTGTATTTAATATTTCAGTTTATATAAGTGGTAAAGGGGTATAAACCTGTAACTGATTAAAATTCTTATGTGCTAATGTACCAAGCAATAAGTCAGTGGCTCAGGAAAAACAGAATTTCCTCTTGATTGATTTCCTGAGTGATTTATCTAGTATTCATACATGTGCATGTTCTTGAAGATAGAACAATTCTGTGCTATGTCTGCCTTTTTCAACTCTCTACTTGCTCCACAGAGATAACTGGATTTTATAGCAAAGACCAAAATACTATTTTTAAACTACTGAATTTGAGGTTAAAAAGTCTGGAGGACTTTTGAAAATTAAGATGAACTTCAAGAGTAAAGGTTATAATGGAGAAAATTTTATAAATATCAGTCTAGCACTGGCAAATCAGTTCATTAAAATAGAACAGGTAAGCCCAAGGAGGAGAAATGGGATACTGTACAGATAGAAGAAAAAGTCTATATGGACTGAAATATCCTGTCCCAACCAAGAAGGAATGGGAAAGAGAAGAGAGCAGAACAAGGCAAAAGATCAGTCATGGGAGGTCTGGGACAGTGCCAACTGCAAGAAGGGGTAATTCTGTCAAAAGCAACAGGAAAGTGTTCTAGATTTGACCAGGAGGAGGGGAATGTGGTGTTTAGAAAAGAATTGTAAATGTTAAGACATGTATATGATGAAGGTATGTCAACTTTAATTATAAGATGTCACTTATTATGTTACTATAATTATAACATATTAAGAAATGATCTGACATCATGTTCAATTAACTGCATCAGAAATCCATGTGGAGAGTTCAGATGATCTGATAATTTCTTTTGGGTTCAATTAAGATCACAGAAAGTTATCTTACTGGTTCTAAATCTTATGTAAAAACTTAAGAGCTTAGAAGAAAGGAAATAAAATTTCTCAGCACTAGAATATTTATATCATGTTTACTATGAGGCAGGTACTGTGCTAAGTACTTTGTGATTATTATCTCATTTTATCATTTGTATTTTAATTCATAATTTCAAAATAGACCTAATTTTTCTCTCCAGATATGGCTAAGAAAAATGATTCTTCATTCTCTGATATTGTAAAGGAAGCTGTAGAGCAACAGCAATCTCAAACATCTGAAATAGAGAAAAACAAAAAAATTCTGTTCCAGTTGCAGGTAATTTCATTCATGATGCCCTTCATAAGATATTAAATTTATTTAAAACTACTACATTAGTATAAGAGAAATGATTAAAGGTGATATAATATTTCATTTTTAGGATACTTTTTGAACCATTCAGTTGTACCTAAATTATATTTCTATGAACATTCTAATCATGTGGAAAATGTGTCATTTTGTTACATAAATTAACACAAAATCCTTAAATGTTTTATAAAAGCAGTCACAGTGGTACAGTGCATGAAGGGGAAGATACGGATCAGGATGACCTGAATTGAACTATCCCTCAGACATTTACTAGCTATATGACCATATAACTTCTCAATGCCTCAGTTTCCTCATCTGTAAAATGAGGATGATAATACCTACTTACTAGAGTTGTTGAGAGGATCAAATGAATGAACATGTTAATATATATATATATAAATTATATATATATATATATATATATGTATATAGCCTAGATATTATAAACTCAGGGTTTACAATATGTGTGTCTGAATTGTTTTCTTTGTAGTTGTTCCTAAAATGTTTAATTCAGTTGACAGTTTTTACCTCGATTATTTTCAAAATTGTAGACCACTATGACATCTTAACCTAAATGGAGCCTGGGGGTTTTCCTTCATCTTTGGACATGGAACAATTAATTGTGCATACTCTGCCTCTGCTTCCTTGGTACTTTACAATCTGGCTTTTGGTCTAATGACTCAACTGAAACTCCCTCCAAAATTATTAGTGCTATTTTAATCACCAAGACTGAGGGTCTTCTCTCAGTAGCAATCCTTCTCGATCTGAGTGCTTCATTTGACATTGTGGATAGCCTCTCCTTCTAGCTACTCTTTCCTCTCCAGATTTTTGAGACACCTCTCTAGGTTGTTACTCTTTCTTAATCTCCTTTGCTGGATCATCATCCTCATCATATCCCCTAGCTGTTTATTTTTATCCTGGGTTCTCTTATTGGCTCTCTTCTTTCTCTAAATAAACTTAACAGTTCTGATGGGGCTAACTATGCACAACATTTCTAGATCTATATATTTAACCTAATTTTCTTGACTGAACTTCATTCAGTACCTCTTAAGCTCGTTTTTATTGTTGTTGTTTGACTGACTTTTCTTGACTCCAGATCTCACAAGACTTACAAAGATGAGTGATTTCAGCCTTGGCATTCTATCCACTGCCACCACCTAACCCTCCCTTTTAAACTTAATGCTGTTTCTCTAAAATGGAAATCCTTTTCATTCTCCCAAATCCTCTCCTCTTCCAAACTCTATTTCTGACAAAGATACCACCATTCTTCCAGGTCTCAGGTACAACTCTTCTTCACCTCACATACCCAGTCAGTTGCCAAATCTTGCCATATCTACACAACATCTCTCACATTGGATTCATTTTTTTCTCTCCATGCACCTGCCACCTTAGTTTATAATTCCCCCTCTTACCAGACTGTAGCAACAGCCTTCAATGTTTTCCCAGCCTCAAGCACTCTGCTGCCATAGCATTTTTCTTTAAGTGCAGATCTGACCATGTGCCACCAGCCATCAATGATGACTTCCTATTGATTCTAAGATAAAAATCTAAACTTCTCAATTTTACTTTTAAAGCACTGAACACTTGGCCCCAATCTATCTTTTTAACCTCTTTGTACTCTATTCTTCTTCTCACACTCTGCAATCTAGCCAAATTGACCTCTCTGTTCCTTTCTCACAACACTTCATTTTTTATCTTCATCCCTTTGCACTAACACTCATAGTGTCCCTCTCTTCCTTTAAGACATAGCTTTGGCTTCTAAATGAAGCCTTTCCTGATTCTTCCAGATTCCCCCAGCTGCTGGTGTCCACCTTCCCATAGTTCCTTGTATTAACAACATTTGTGTACAAACATATTTATTTTTTATTTGTACTTCTTATCTCTTTCATTGAAATGTTAAGTATTAGGTGAATAGGTATCTCATTTCCGTTCCTAGTGTTGATTGGTTGAATGCTTGACATGAAAGCACTGAAGATGATTACAATTCTTGGATGTGCCTAAACAACAAATTTACAAGGAATAGAGTTTAAAAGTCTTTGTACAGAAATTTTTAATTTTCAGCTGTAATTACCATTGATTCTAGATTCCACATTAGATTTGTAGCAAACTCACATTTTTACTGTTGAAAATGAGTTACACTCTACACCACTGCTGTCTCTTAGAATTCTTGTGTCTAAGTCACTTTCAAGTCATAAGCTTCAGTGTTCATAAGGTAGTTCTTTGCTTTCTCTTATTATGATTAAAAACAATAATATCACCCTTCAAAACAGAAAATTATGAAGTTTCAGTTTTAAAGATGCTTCTTTTTTATCTCAAAAGATTCATGATTTTATCCTTTCAGCATGGTAGTCTGATATATTAGAAAGATTGGGGGCGGCTAGGTGGTGTAGTGGATAAAGCACCTGCCCTGGAGTCAGGAGTACCTGGGTTTAAATCCAGTCTCAGACATTTAATAATTACCTAGCTGTGTGGCCTTGGGCAAGCCACTTAACTCCATTTGCCTTGCAAAAACCTAAAAAAGAAAAAAAAGACTGAATCTTTTCTCTGCACCAACTACTTGTATAATCTTGGCAAGGTTAAATCCCCTCAACTGGCCTATCTTTCCTTTCACAGAATAAGAGGATTAGAGTGGGTGGACCCTATGGCCTTTCAACACTCTTTACAGGGTGGCTAACTTAATGAATTTAGAATAGACTGGTCTTTGGAGAGCAGATACATAGCCCATTGGCCATGAACCCAAGACTTTTTAGCCTGATGGGACTTTTCAGAGTCTGAACTCCACTAGCATAATCTTTATGAACCCAACATCATGTTAAGTGATTGGAGGAAGACTTTAGCAGAAAGATCTTCAAGAATTAGATTTTTATGTGAAAATATATGATCACCACCATTACTACTTCCAACAACAAAAATATTAATAATGATGAATGCCATGCATTTATATGAAGTCACTAGTTTTCTTCATGATTTCAAACCCTGTCTCAGATACTTAACTAGCTGTGTGACCCTGGTCAAGTCACTAAGCCCTGTTCATCTCAGTTCCTCATCATTGCAGAAGGAAATGATACACCATTCTGGTAGCTTTGCCAAGAATACCCAAAATGGCTCAGGAAGAGTTGGACATGACTAAAGCAACTTGCCAATAATTCATATGCTTGGAAATGATCATTTTCAAGAACATTTTAATGGAAATTATTCCTTAGCAATTTATGTTTTTCCTTTCTCTTAAGCTTTGGTCAAGTGACATAAATTAGCATAGTATCAAGGTATCAGCTGTGATGTGATGATAATGATATCGGTATGACAACATTTTTTTGTTTGTTTCTCTTTTGGTTTTTGTGGGTCAATGGGGTTAAGTGACTTGCCCAAAATCACACAACTACTAAGTATCAAGTGTCTGAGGTCAGTCTTCCTGACTCCAGGGCCAGGGCTATATCCACTGAGCCACTTAGCTGCCCTGTACTTGACTTTTCTAACATGTAACAATAAAAATATGTTCCATTCTTTAAATCCGTGCCACACAATTATCTGATTTATCCTAATAACAGCTCTATGAAATAGACTGAAGATGAGAAAAATGAAATTCATGGGTTAAAAATCTTCTCCAAGGGCTCTTGGCTAAGCCTAGACTCCAAGTATTAGGGTACATAATTCAGTGCTCTTTCAATTTTAATAAACACAATCTCTGTATTCTATTATTTCACAGAGTTATATTCATTAATACATAATTTTAAACACACTGCCAAAATAAAGTGTTCAGATCAAATAATAAAAACTAAGTAGCTAGAAGTCAGGGAAAATTTTAGAAAACAGAACTCCAAGTTGTAAACTAAATTTTAAAAAACCACTCTAAGATTTCATTGTATTTCTCATTTTCTTGTACATCAGTTTTTCCAGAGCTTATAAATACATATTTTTCAGGTTGTTTAAGTGATTTTCCTGCATGTATTATATATCAAAACAATAACTTCCCTCTGATGTTGAATATCATGAATTAATAATGATAATGTTGAACTATATTACAGAATGAAATTCGTGAGATTGAGAAACAAATAAGATCTGTCACAGCAGAGACCAAAGAAACAGAAAATCACATTTATCAACAAGAAAGTGAGATAGAAAAAAACAAGCTTCATTGTGGAAGCCTAGAGTCTCAAATCAAATCCTTACATGCAGAAAATGTAAAACTCAAATTTTCTATTGAAGCAGCACAAGAGGAGTTTGAAGAGTACCTTAGAAGAAATAATGCATATGATGAGAAAATAAGACTATATAAAGAAGGTATTGCTGAGGCACAAAATAAATGGCCGTATATGATTGAACTCCATCAGAAAAAAGAACAAGTTAAAAAATTAATGGCAAAGAAAAAAGAACTGATCCATGGTCTCCAAAATCCAGAAGGAAACATGATAAAAGAAACACAGGTTTGAAATATTCTTTTTTAGAGCTCATCCTTTTTATTATTTTATTATTATTATTATTATTATACATTAACTGGTAAGAGAGTGTTAACTCAATTAAGCAGTAGGTCTACTTGTAAAACTCTGTTTTAATTAGGTTCATACACTGCTCAGATGACTTTCATAATTCTTTTCAAATTTGTCAAGTGTTTTAAATAAGTGACAACAGTGCTGAGTATGTGAAGGCATACCCCAAAATGAAATAAAATTAGATTTATAGAAATATATAGGAAAAAATTCCTGAGAAATTAATCCATTTGTGGTTAAAAATTGTGATTCAAAGAAATGCTAAAGCACTTGGTTCCAGACTGATAGATACAAACCAACTCAAATCAATTTAACATGCCCAATACTGATATGGAAATAATATGAATTAATGATTATATGTTAAGCCATCTTCCTTTTTTTGCTGTTCTGTGAAGACTGGAAGCTACAAACTTTAGGATGTCAGTTATTTTTTAGTGCTATTGCTGGATAATAGCCACCATGACTATCACTTATCTTTGCATCTCATTTCCATTTGATTCTTGGTTGTGTTTCAAAATCTAAGGGGTTTTGACTAAGTTTCTAATTTTAGTTGCATAGAATAGCAATATGAAATGATGCTTAACAGCTTCTAGGTAATGTTTTTTAAATTACAATGATAACTGTGTTTTAGATTTTATGTACTAGTACTCAACTTCAATTTACTTATGTACTTTTGATTTTATATATAGGAAGAAATTATGACTCTAAAAGATAAAATTGTAACCGTAAAAGCATCTATCTCTATAAAAACTAATTTGCTTGAGGAAGAGAAAAAGGCACGTGAAAAACTGATAAAAGAAATAGAGGTAAGTTTTGAATTTTTGAGTTAATTTTTAAAACCCCAGTTCTATATCACATAATAATTTTAATATAGTTAATTGTCAGTTATCCATTCTAATGAAGGATAGAGGAATCCAAAAATTAAAAAAAATAAATCTAAAGTCTTTTGTTTAATTTTGAACTATGACCAGGGAATACTCCTTTTCAGAGACTCACAGAACTTCACCACAAAAAGTGTACTGGCCCTGCTCATTTTTATTATTTTTAAGCTGTGGTTCATTGATTCATACAACTACTCTGTTATCACTGAATAGTAGAAATGGAATGCAGTCTGTTAGAACTTGGAGGAGCCTTAGCATACACAATGTTATATATGGAGGAATCCTGGGACATTGTCTGATCAACCTTAGGCTAAGAAAATGCCAAAATGCAACAGCCTTGTTCAGAAACGTCTAGAGAAAAGAATTAGAATTGAGGTTATTTTTTTTTTAGGTTTTTGCAAGGCAAACAGGGTTAAATGGCTTGCCCAAGGCCACACAGCTAGATAAATATTAAGTGTCTGAGACCAGATTTGAACCCAGGTACTCCGGACTCGAGGGCCAGTGCTTTATCCACTACGCCACCTTGCCACCTTGCCACCCCCATGAGGTTATTTCTTATAGGCCTTTAGTTGAGAGTTAGAGAAGTCAATCTGTATTGTCTTATATGAAGTCCAGTCTTCTTTCTCAAATTTCTCCTGGACAGGATTCTGAATTAAGACATTGTCATACAGTATGAGATATCTCATCAGAAATAGGATTTGAATCCAGAATATGCCACTTGTTACTTTTGGTCAAGTCACTAAATCCCACTTCTGGGATTCAGTTTTCTCCACTGATAAATTACAAGATTGAATTTAGTGACCTCTAAATTTTCTTACAAACTTAAATCTGATCCTTTATGACTTTCTTCTCACATAAGTAACCCTCCAAACAAAAAAGCCTTTTGATGCCTTTCTCTTAAAAAATAAGTTCTGTTAGAACCTATTTTTATTTCCATCGATGCAACAAGACCTATTGTGAGGGTTTGTTAAGGTTTGAGGTAGAACATTAGGCCTGATAGATTCTGTAGTTGTTCAGTCATATCTGAGTCTTCCTAACTCCATTTCAGGTTTTCTTGGCAAAGGTACTAGTGTTTTGCCATTTCCTCCTCCATCTTATTTTACAGACGAAGAAACTGAGGAAACAGGACTATAAGTCACTTATCCTGGTCCATGCCTAAGCTTATCCAGCTTAGAAGGAATAAACAAAACTTGTGTTCTACTAACCCAGTTTTTGGAAAACTCAAGGACATCTCCATGCCACAAGGAGACATGATGGGCTTTAATGAAAGAATAATCATATATTGTTTTTTATAGAACACATAACACTTTAAGTAGGACTGAATTTTATAGTAGTATGTTACCACAGAGAATCTTTATTGACAATTCATTTTCAGATAGTTATAGGTGGAAATTTAGAAGAGAGAGAATAGTTTAAAAATAAAAATCTTCAATGAAACTACAAATGTGAAAATAATGCAGCTTAAAGTATTAATTTAGAAATGGATCATGGTTTCTAAAAATATTGCATCTAATTCAGAACAGTGTCAAGGTACAAACTGAATGTTACATAGTATCTATCCCATAAGTATAATTTACATTTCACTGAGAATAAAAGTAAAAATTACTTTTCTGGACAGGATTAATATTCTTAGATGTTAAGTCTTCTGTTTTTAAAGGTTCATATCTATTTCAGTGGCATTGATGTTTAGTTTTAGACACAAGGGTGTATGAATCTGAGACTTTCACTTTTTAACACTTCAACAGATAACTTCCTGCACTGAAAATTAATGAGCTGTTTCAAAGCCTTAGAACAGTCAGTTTTGTCAAGAATATCTTTTCCATTAGAATTTTACTTTTATTACTTAAATACATTTAAAAGTAGTTCTGTGTTAACTACCATAATATTAAGTTGGAAAAAATAAAACTTAAAAAAATTAGATGCCCTAAGATTAAGTTTTAAAAACAGGCTCATATTTTGTTATGAATATCATATAATAATAATAATCTTAATAGCTTGAAAACATCCTCTCCATTAATTTTTCTCTTATCTGAAGAAATTTCAGTAAAACATCAGCTAAAAAGCATTCTTGAAATAACATTTCTTGAAAGTATGTATGCTTCAAAGCTAAGATAATTGTGTACTGGCCATCATATCTTTTACTTCTTAGAAAGACACTTGATGATACTGTGGAAAGAATACTGAACTTGGAATCAAGCAACAAGCATTGATTAAGTGTCTGGAGTATTCTGGAATCAGCTAACATAAGTTTGACTCACACAACTGACAATTACCAGGTGTTTTACAATGGCTAAGTAATTTATTTTCTCTGAGCCTCTGTTTTTCACATTTATGAAATATAGTGAAAAATAACTCAAGGTTGTTGTGAGACTCAATTAAGATAATGTTCATAAAAATCTTTTTAAACCTTAAAATGCCACATTAGTGCCAACTATTATTAATTCTACTCCTTTTGCATTTCTCACTTTCATGAAATTCCTACTCAGATATCTCACTGGGGAAGTAACTCTGAGTACTTAAATCAGTTAATTGACAAACTCTTACTAAGGGCCTGTTACATCTAGAAATTGAGGTGGAGATTCTCCCAGTGGAAACCAAGGTCCAGAAGGTCTTACAAAGCCATGAAGGTTTGTTACATCATATGTCCAGTGACATAAAATGTGTCTGACATTCAAAGACAAGTAAATTGCTTAGAGAGGCTCAGGAACAAACACTTGGGCACCAGGTGATCAATATTTTTTGGCTATAATAATCCATAAAAGAATGACTCTTAAGCCTGAGAGAGAGTATGTTCTGCTCAAGTAGAGGGAGTAGCTACACAGAAGAAATTAGAGATGTGTTGAAGTACTGCCCTCCTTTATTTAGCACTTATACATTTCAGGTTTTTAATTCTTTCAGATCTTTTACAACTTTTACTTTTATGCTTTCTATATTAATATAGCTTTGATAGAACTTATTCAACTTTTCTTGCTAAATAAATTATTTTAATGTGTTTTTAATCTGGATGTATATGGAACAAGCACTTAAAAATATAGTTTCTTTTTCATACATCTTGGGAAAATGTCTTTAGATAAATCTGATTCAGACAACAAAAGAGATAGATGGCAAAATATCAAAAAATAAAAACTAAATAAAATCCAAGCACAAAAGCATCAACTTTTAGGAGGCATAAATTGTATTTGCCAAAACCATGACTTTGGGAATTAAAAGAGACTTTAAAAGAAGAAGGCAAGCAGGCATAAATTTGTGTTAAAAAGCTATGCAAAAGGATTTTTGCCTATATTATATAGAATTCTGAACTCTGCTACTTAAAAGAACTAAAGAAATTGGAGAATATTCATTAACTCTTAACTCCTAGAGTTCAAGAGAGGATATTTAGCCTACTTTGTACAACATTTATCAATTGCATTCTTGTGGAATAGGTACAAAAGTGATTAAGGATTTGGAAAATAATACTTAAAAGTATTGTACCCACAAGGAAAAAGGTATCAAGGCTTATTTAAGACTTTAAAGAATATGAGGATTTTAAGTCTATTCAGAAGGAGGAGACGTAATTTGGCATAATAGCTGGAGAACAGGTATCAACACCAAGTTCCAATGCTCACCTTTCCCATGTTGTCTGCGAGACAACATCTTCTAACTCTCAGAACTCAAATCCCTCTAAAATGGCCCCTGAAGAGGAAGCAGAACTTTTCCCTTGGAGCTCCCTATTCCATTGAAGTCACAGTAACCAAAATCAGAAAACAGAATTTGGGGCCCAAATATTTTCTACTAAAAATAGAGACAAGAGGAAATAATGATAATTTTTTTTTTAGATTAACACACACATTTCAGAAATTTTTCCATCCCAAGTCATCTTTTCACTACACTAGGGGTAGATATTTTTAATCTACATTTTAAGAAATAAATAAATTCATATTGTCTTTTTTTCCTGGAACTTGAAGAGACCTCTCACCCAACTCCTTCATTCTGCAGATGAAGAGACTGTGATAGGTCAAATGAGTTGGGACCATCAGACACAGTATTTGATCCAAGTCCTCTGATCTCTTAAGTCACAGTTTATGAGTGACAGAACTGCTAACCGCAATCCAACTTCTATCCAGCAGCTGAAGTGATTTTCCTAAAACTTGGGTCCAACCTCTATATTCACTAAACTCCATAGGCTCCTATTATCTCCAGAATTAAATACAGAATTCTCTATTTGGTTTTCACAACCCTTTATAATCAAACTCCCAAATCCCTACCTTTCTATTTTTCTTTAACTCACTCTCTCTCTCTCCCTCCCTCTCTCTCTCTCTCTCTCTCACACACACACACACACACACACACACACACACACACACACACACACACACACCCCCTCTCTCCAAAAAATTCCCACCCCTACCCAGGGCACAGAATCATATATTTCAGAGATCTGTACCTGTACTTTAAACTACACCTCCTATATCATCATTATAATCCAAGTTTTGATAGTGTGTGTATGTGCATGTTGGATTAGATCAGCTTTCAAACTCCTCACTAGCCCCATGATTCTATTCTTTTATTTGTTTAACAGTTAATGACCTTTAAATAATCAGTATTAACATCAGAGAACTTGAGTTTTTCTCTTCAATCTCTAAAAACATACTGTGATATACTTGTGTTACTTGGCATTTTATTTTAATCTCAAGTATGTGTGATATATGCATATCTCACAAAATACCCTAAAATTAATAGGCAACATGTGGAGAATAATTATTTAATATTTTAACATTTAATATTAACATTTAACATTTAATATTTTACTTGAGAGGAAAACTCCTGTTTAAAACCATTCTTTCCTTAGAAATCTGTGAAAATGAGAAACACAGATTTTAAATATTATCACTAGCTTATTTGATGTAAATTATGGGACATGAATTGTTGATTTCATCTTCTGTAAGCCTCCTGAATTCATTATAATAATAAAATAATAGATTTTTAGAACCAGTAATAACCTGAGTTTGCCACTTCCACATTTTATAGAAGCAACAGAGGCCAAGAGATATTAAGTGGCTTGCACAAAGTCATGCAGCTAATTTATCAGAGACCAAGATTAGTATGCACTTTCAGGGTAGTATTTTTATTTTTCCTACTTTACTATATCACAGTATCACCTTATCCCTTTTCAATGCATGCATGGAAAACCATACTATGCCTATTTCCATTTATCAGTTCTTTCTCTGGAAGTAAATAGAATCTTCCTTCATAGGTCCTTTGTAGTTGATTTGATTATTTAGAATTTAGCATTTAGAATAACTTAGTCATTCATAGTTACTCTCTGAACAATATTGCTGTTACTGGAGACAGCATCTTTTGGGTTCTGCTCCTTTCAGTCTTTATTATTTCATGCAAGACTTTACATATTTTTCTAAACTAAACAGCTCAACATTTCTTACAACACAATAGCATTCCATTCCCATCATATTCCATAACTTAGTTGGCCATTCTCAAATTGTTGGACATTCCCTCAATTTCCAGTTCTTTGCCACCCCAAAGAGAGCTACTCTAAATATTTTAGATTCTTTTCCTTATTCACTGATTACCTTGGGAACCAAAGAGTATACACAGTTTTATAATTCTTTGTACATAACTCCAGATTACTCCCCCCCAAAAAAATGGTTGAATCAGTTCACAGTATCAACACCAATACATTAGTTTCCCAATTTTTCTACATCCTAGCCAAAATTTGCCATTTTTGTCTTCTATCATTTTGGCCAATCTGATCACTATGTGATCATATCTTAAAGTTCTTTTAATTTAGAACATCTTCCCCATATTTTTCATATATACATATACATTCAAATACACACACACACACACACACACACACACACACATACACATAAACATATTTGATTTTTTTCATCCCAAAACTGCCTATTTTTATCTTTTGAACATTTTTCAATTGGGGAATGATTGATATTCTTATAAATTTGACACAGTTCTCAATGTATTTGAGATTTGAGAGAGCTTCATCCAAGAAACTATAATTTTTCCCTAATTTTTTGTTTTTCTTCTAATCCTGGCTATATTGGATTTATTTTTATAAAAACTTTTTTTAAATTTAATGTAATAAAAATTATTCATTTTACATCTCACAATTTTACATCTCTCTTGTTCATTCATAAAATCTTCTCATATCATAAAGCAATAGGTAACATGTTCTACATTTTTCTGCTTTACTTAAATTTTTCTTTAGGTGAGGTATATATATTTTGACCTTATCATAATAGATGGCATAAGATATTGGTCTATACCTAATTCTGCCAGACTGCTTTTCAGTTTTCCCAACAATTTTTTGCCAAATGAGAAATCTTATTCCAAAAGCCTAAATCTTTATATTTGTCAAACAGTTACTATAATCATTTACTGCTATGTATTGTATTTCTACTCTGTTCTACTGAACCATCCTTTTATTTCTTAGCTAGTATCAGATAGTTTTGATGATTTACTGCCTTATAACAGTTTGAGATCTGGTACTGCTAAGTCTCCTTTCCTTTATTTATTTTTTTCATTAATTCCTTTGATATTCTTGACCTTTTGTTTTTCCAAATGAATTTTCCTAGTTAAATTAAATAATTTTTAATAATTAATTAGGAGGGCATCAAATAGGTAGATTATGGAAACACACATATTACCTTATATATATGCATTTACAACTATCTTTATCTTAACTAGGATGATTAATTTTATTAAGTGATTATATCCAAGCAACTTATAAGGTCAAGGATATTTTATCCCTCCTAGTTTTTGGGTGAAGAATATTAATAGAGAAACAAAATAAACTGCAATGTTAATTCATGGAGTCCACAATTTATAGCATAAGCATTTTAACTGTACTGGAGATAAAATGATATGTATGAGGAATACAAGTAAACCAATCTGGCTAGACTACAGAAGGAAAGAAGGGAAGTGATGGTCCAAGCCATTTAAACACAGTTACCCTGCCTTTATTCAGAATGGCCCCCATGCTCCTAGTTTGTTTCCATGTCAACTTGATCTCTTGGAATTCCTTGTTTTCTTCAATGCTGATAGACAGACTTGCCTCTTATATAAGACTTTTCCTGATCTTCCCTCAGATACTGATCTTTTCCCCTGAATTTTCTCTTGTAATTTTGTTTTCATATTTTATATCTACATATACAATTAGTCTATCAATGCAGCAGCACTTACTGAGTACTTACTGATCCAGGAAGATCTGGACATAATGACTGGCCATGGGACTGAAGACATTTTACTAAATTCCTCCATGTTCTAATCAACTCTCTAAGAGGGTGCACAGTTGGGAGCTCCCTTTTCTGAGCAAGCTTCCTATACCAATGGAATCACAGTTACAGTTCCTCTCTCTGAACTATTAGATCCCAGGCAACACTAAGTGCTTGAGGTACAAAGGAAAGGTGAAAGTAGTCCCACCAGCAAGAAACTTCTATTTTAATGATGAAATCAACATATATATATATATATATATATATATATATATATATGTGTGTGTGTGTATATATATATATATATATATATATATATATATATATATATATATATATAATGACATACAAAATAAATACAGAGGAGACAAGAAGGGGAACCTTAGGGGGAATGGAGCAAATATCTAGCAGGACCTATAGAGGCAGTGTCACTTAAGCTAAGTCATCAAGAAGACCAGCACCTCTAAAGGTTGGAGGTAGAGGTAGGTATGGAGATGATGGGAGGCTAGGAGAACAGCCAGTGGAAAGACATGAATGCCAGAGATGGGATATTGAATGTGAGGGAAAGAAAGGGGCTGGTACAGCTAAATTACAAAGAGTGTAAGAATATTGGAAATGTGGGAAGGGGCTAGCTTGGGAAGAGCTTTTAATGTTATAGGATTTTATAATTGATCCTGATGGTAAGAGAGAGCCACTGGAGTTTACTGAGTAGGCAGGTAAACTGATCATACTTATGTTTTAGTCAAATCAATCCATTGTCAACCTGGTGCAATCTTCTCCATTTTCAAGGCTCAAATAAAATTCTGCTTCCTCTGAGATTATTTTTATAAACAGTGGAATCCAAAGAATTACTTATTGCCAGTATTGTCATGTAGTATTTAACTTTTCATGTTTTATCTTATGTCTCAACTAGAGTCTTTATGTCATATCTTTTAAATTATGTGTACAAGTATGTCATATCTTTTAAATTATGAGTTCAAGTACTTATGTCATATCTTTTAAATTCTCCAAAGCACCTAGCACTTGTACGTAAGTAGATACTCAATAAATATTTGCTAATTTGAGTTTTATTTGGTATTATTTAGTATATGTTTATTTTTATTATTATTATTATCATTATTATAAAAACCTACTAGGTCCTTGTCTTTCTGACCTATCTAGTTTTACTATTAACCTGCTAATAGAAAGGGAACAGACTGGGCATCATCCAGGTTCTTTTAAGAATATAATTATGTGAATAACTGTATAAAAGGGATATTCTTCTCTTTTAACCTATAACCTATATAGCCTATAATTAATGAATGTGCAAATACTTTGAGAGGCCGAGAAGGCTAGATAAACGTAAGCAATTTTTATTCATTGTTATCACTACCATTTTTCAAGAATCCTTCAGTCTCTGGTTTTCCTATATAAAACAAAACCATAGTCTTGAGTAGTAATAACATCTGTCATTAAAGCACTTTAATGTTTGTGGGGCAGATAGGTGACTCAATGAATAGAGCACCAGGCCTGAAGTCAGGAAGATTCATCCTCCTAAGTTCAAGTCAGGTCTCAGACATTCACTAGCTGTGTGATCCTGGGTAAGTCACTTAACTCAGTTTTTCCTAGTTTCTTCATCTGCGAAATGAGCTGGACAAAGAAATGACAAACCATTTCAGTATCTTTGCCAAGAAAATGGGGTCACAAAGAGTCAGACATAACTGAAAATGACTGAACAAATTAACATTTGAAAAATATTTTTCTAGTATTCCTTAATTCTCACAAAAGTCCTGTGAAATAAATTCTACATATGTATCCCCATTTTACAGATGAGGTTTATAGCAATTAGATGACTTATCCAAGGTCGCATAGCTAGGAAATAGTAAAGGAAGAATTTAGGCCTCAAGCTCTCCTATCCCATAC
This sequence comes from Macrotis lagotis, assembly GCF_037893015.1. Taxonomy (NCBI): domain Eukaryota; kingdom Metazoa; phylum Chordata; class Mammalia; order Peramelemorphia; family Peramelidae; genus Macrotis; species Macrotis lagotis. The sequence goes on from NC_133663.1 coordinate 93,042,667, forward strand.
TAATTTATTACTATGCTCAATTACTATGTATAATACTTCTCCAATCCTATGCTAATTTACACTTTACAACATTGCTTCCTTATTGCTGAGAGTTCTTCACTTAAGTATTTATTATTTATTTAATTATTTAATATTTATTATTTATTGCAAATCATATAAAATTGTACTCTTTGTTTCAATAGGTACAAAATAAAAGGTATGATGCCATTTTAAAGCGCCTACATTGTCAGGTGAACAAGCTCCAGGCAAAGAGAAGACAATGGCAATGGAATATTCAACAGATGGAAAAAACTGCAGAGGAACTAAGAAGATGCATAGAAATGAGAGAATAAAACAGTCCTCTGGCAAAAAGTGACAGTATATGTCATCCTTGGCATACGATAAAATAATTTAGGAAATAAGCCTTTGGATCTATGACTAACAGGGTTTCTTTCAAAGAGTCTTGCACAGTTAATAAGTTTCCTCCTTTTTATTAAAACTAGCTCTCAGTTGTTAAGGCACAACACTTGAGAACAGGGATGTGGTAGTGTGTAGAAATTTTGAGTATATAGGTGGGGAACTATCTTGATTTGTGCAGAGGAGTTCTAGAGAAAGATGTCTTATCTACAGTTGAAATATATGGATGGACTAAGTGGGAAAGAGACCTCTTAATGCAAGGAATAAACTCAGCTATTTAACTATCTGAAAATTGAGTATATTATTCTTTCTTTCCTTTTTTTGTTTCATTTTAGTACCAAAAACTGTAAAACCTTGGCAAGAAAATAATACTTCTGAATTTACAATAATTTCAATTTAATGCATAGAAAGAAAACTGCTATCTCTTTTATCTAGATATCCATTTTAGCAGTAGATGATAACAAAGATATTTGCATTAATTTCATTGTTATGGTTCAAAAAAATGTAACTTTTCTATTTTGTCCAGTAGGTGGCAATTTAGTACCATTTTAATCATTTTCTTTGTTGTAATAGAATGGAAATTGATGTGTTGGAGTTGTGGTTAAAAAATAACAAAGAGCATCAATAAAACTGTTTTTCAGTATATTTCTTGTACATTTGTTTTACAGTAGCATGCGTTTTTATTCTACCAATGTAACAATCAATTTTTAATGTCAACCAAACAAACATTGCATTCTTAAAAGGATAACAACAATTTGTTTGAATTAACCAATTTTCCTACTTTATAGAAAGGTAAATAAATATCATGGTAGTTTAAAATGAATTTTAACTTATCACTTTGAGAGGAGTGAATGAAAAGACATTTATTATATGCTAACTACATGCCAGTCACAATGCTAACTAAGCACCCTGGGATAAAAATATAAAAAAAAAATCCTTGAGGACTTTACCTTCTCATATGGGGAGATAATGCATATGAAGCAAGTGATGGCTAGGGACCAGTGAGTAGAAAATAGAATAATATACTCCTCCCCAGCCATTTGTACTGTTTCATCTCTTAAGTAAAATACATTTTAGTATTTATATATAAAACCCCTTATTTAAAGATTTCTTAGAAACAAAACAAAAACCAACATCACCATTTATGGGATTTCTTGATTTAAAACAGAAAATGTAGTAGCTATCCATTTTCTTCATCATTTATATGACTTTCATTGTTCCTGAGAGCTAATGAGATCATTTAAGACTAAATATTTCTGTTCTAATCCTATGATTAAGATGCATTGGCCTATTTCCCAAAAGAATGAAATGTAAGAGAAAAAGAGCATGTAAGTTAGGCAAGGTTAAGAAGAAAGAGTTGGGATCCTTGGTAAAAAAAAAAGAAATATGAGTTGTAGGGGAAATACAAGACAGTCAAGAAAAGAACAAAAATATATATTGTAAATGAATTTCCAAATGGCAGAAGATACCATAACTTAAAAAATTAAGAAAGCCAGAGTAATAGCAGAATAGACAGCAGGTAGATACATATAGCTTTCTATGTTTAAGTTTCTACTATCAATCTTATTTCCTCCTAATTTATATTGCAGTAGTTGCCATAAACTGTGTTTCAGTTTAGTTTTTTTCAGTAGTAGCTAAAAACTGCTTCATATCTGTCTTTTATCCAATGTTTGGCTTATAACCAATATTTAGATTTTTCCCAGACATGAAAAACTGAGCACAAATAAAAATATTGTGTTATATCTAACTACTTTGGATTTTTAATTTAAAATATTAATATATATTTTATATTTTACTATATATGCTAAATATTAATTTTAATGTTTATATAACAATTTTGAGTCAAATCATAGAATATTTAAAATAGAAGTGAATGTAATATATAACAATTATCTCACTAAACTTCAAATGTTATCAATATGGTTTTACTACCCTAAGGAGAAACTAACCTTGCCAGGCAGAAATATGAGACACCATGCTATATAGTGGGAACAGCACTAAACCCTTTTTGGCTGGGCTGTCACTTGAGTCGCACACACACAAACACACACACACACACACACACACACACACACACACACACACACACACACACACACATTCAAAACTGAGATGACCTTAGAAGATTATGAGTCAGCAGACTTGGCTTTGACACTTAGCTATTTGACCATGGACAAATCATATAGCACCTCTGAGTCTCATTTTCTTCATCTTTAAAAATGTAGGTAATACTATAGTCAACTCACAGTATTATTGTGAGAAAAGTGCTTTGTAAATCTCAAAATGCATTATAAATGCATCATTTTCAATTGTCCCTACCAGATTTAGACCCTTAGGGGGATTGAGGTCCCAGAAAAAAAATCTTCCCTACTTCATACCTCATTATGGATGTGACTCATAATCTTCTAAGGTCATCTCAGTTTTGAATGTGTGTGTGTGTGTGTGTGTGTGTGTGTGTGTGTGTGTGTGTGTGTGCGTGCCAAGTGACAGCCCAGCCAAATTCAAATAGACAGTGTCAGATTGGCAACAGAAAGATGAATTTTTCAGTCACAGCAACTCTGAAAGGTTGTCTACAAAGACAAAGGACGTTAAAGCTTGTTTAGTGAAGAGAATCCCCATAGCAATATATAGGAGGACCCCAGCCTTATACTTTCTTGGTACAAGACGGCAGAGCTGGCTTTCCCAATGACTTTTTTCCTTACTCTCTGCTCAGCACCAGCAATATAGCTCTCACCTCCAAGTGTTTTGGGGAGACAATTACCCCAGTTTTCTGTTCCCTAGACATGACTGTGCACTCATCTCCTGTGCTTCTAGAAAAAAAAATCCCTAAGCTCTAAAACTTCACCCAGCTTCATTCTCCCAGCTTTGGCAATGCCAAAGGTCCTTAACTATCTATTTGTAGTTTATTAGAACTAAAGTGTTCATTTGCTATTTAGCAGTCTTAATCCTCTCTAGCTATTCTAGTCTTCTAATCCATTCCCAAACCTACCTTATTTTGATTTGCAAGAAAATGAGTTTCCTTAAAACTGTCTCATCTACATGTTTCTTCATCCTTTTCCTTTCATAATCAAAAGAATTAAAGACCCCAAATCATAAAACTTGTTGAGTATCTTTTTGCCAATTAGATGAAGGTTACTCAGGCTTACACTTCTATATGAATTCCTCTCCTTTGAAGCTTAATGTTTATATGTAAGATACTTTGAATGACTAGTTAAAGGTATCCTTTCATCAGCCTACCAACTGCCTACAGTTACTTTTTCCCCCCTTTTTAAAGTTGCTTCAGATCTGAGACTGCTTAAACAGACAATTTTTTTGGCTTTCTGAGTATTTAAACAACAACAACAAAAAAAAGGAGGTGAGGGAGTAGGAAATATCCACATATTTAAAACATTTTTAGGGTAGTTTCCTTACAGTTTACAAAAGACACATATGAGAAAGTTATAGATATCCCTGATTCTGTCCATGCACTAATCAGCAACGTGTATACTGTCACATGAGAAACATCCCACTTTCACTTATTGTGGAAGATAGGCCAGTTAGGCCAAGAACTTTTTTACATTTGTAAGGTTATTATTACCCATTTCCCATTATCAATTATTTGTCCCAATAGGTCAGGATTCAATTGTTTTCATTGTGTACCATATCTTTTACCCAATTTATAGCTTTCTTTAAATACTAATTCTGATCTTTGTCCTAAGGCAGTGGCCTAACTATACAAAGACTACCAATTCAAGGATGATTCCCACATCAATAATGAGTTTTCCCATCAAAGTATGATCAATTTCAAATTTTTCATTTAACTATTAAAATTTTTATAAGTATTTAAACAAGTAATTGTTCATGAAAATCTGTAATTAATATAAAACTGTCTATGGCAATATAAATAATTTTATATAAAAATTTAAACTAATGACCATAACTGTGTTAGTTATATTTTGTTCTGATCCCCCTGATAACAACCCTCCCCCAATCAGTCTAGTAAGAAAAGTTCTAAGTGTTGTTGTGTCGTTTCATTGTGTCTAATTCTTCATCACCCCATTTGGGATTTTTCTTGGTGAAGATAATGGAGTAGTTTTGATTTCCTTCTCCTGCTCATTTTATCAGTAAGGAAAACCAAGGCAAACAGGGTTAAGTTTCTTGCCCAAGGTCACATATCTAGTAAGTGTCTTGAGACTCGATTTGAAATCAGGTTTTCTTGACTCTAGCCCCAGTGTTTTATCCACTGCTCTTAATTTCATAGTGAATTTATTTAACAATAGTGGGAAGTAAGATGACAAGGGAAACCCAGAAGTCACAAAAAGGTCATTCTAAAGATCAAAGGAGACTAATTTAGGGGCGGCTAGGTGGCACAGTGGATAGAGCAATGGCCTTGGAATCAGGAGTACCTGGGTTCAAATCCGACCTCAGACACTTAATAATTACTCATCCGTGTGGCCTTGGGAAAGTGACTTAACCCCATTGCCTTGAAAAAAAAATTCTAAAAAAAAAAGAGACTAATTTGCAACCCATATCATATGTTAACCAAAAGTCATATCCTGAGATTATGTGCTAAATAAGGAGATACCATCTAGACTTTTCTGATGGAGTCTTTGGTCCTATGATATATACCCTTCAGATAAGCTCCAAACATCTGAAGCAAGGTAAGGAGAACACTCAGTGGTTCTGATAAACATTTGAGATGATGTGGATATATAACTTCAAAGTTTTACTTACAATTTTGAGATGATATGGATAGGAAAATGAACTAACCTCAAAATGACATGAGTTAGTGTCTGTCCCCCCATCAAAACTCTATAAAATGAGATCCCCATATTCTTGCAATTCCTAATACTCTTTCATCTTCACCTGGGTCTATGCTGCTAAGTGCAGCCAACACTGTTCTATGGTTATATGAATTACTCTCTGTGACTTTCACTCTCCTCATTCTCTTCCCCATATTGTCTACCTTTCTCTACCGTTCCATCCCTGTCTTCTCCTCTGCCTTGGAATTCCACTTCCACCCTCTATTTGTCATTTGTCTTTATACTTTCTGTACTGTTTTTCCCTCTTTGTCCCTTATTAGAGTGTGATTAGAGTCTTACTCCCTGCTGCCATCATGTTCTTTCCTGGTGAATTCCAAAACAACCAGGCATAACTGACCCATTTCATAATTCAGTAAATTAATGAGCAATTCATAACTTTAAAAAAGTATTAAAGTATTTTACTTAGCAAATATTTGACTTACTTGACAAAAGAATTGAAAGATCATATTAAAAATATTTTGGGAAGAGATTTCCATTTACATTATTTTTTTTTAGGCTTTTGCAAGGCAAATGGGGTTAAGTGGCTTGCCCAAGGCCACACAGCTAGGTAATTATTAAATGTCTGAGACAGGATTTGAACCCAGGTACTCCTGACTCCAAGGCCGGTGCTTTATCCACTATGCCACCTAGCTACCCCTACATTATTTTATTGTATAAAGTTTTCCTTTCTAATTTGCTTTCATCAGTTCATAAAAGTTTTCCTGTGCTTTTTTATATTCTTTATTTTTTCATATGGTAAAATAATATTTAATTGTGTTCATGCCCCACAACTCATTTAACTATTTCTCAATCAATGGGCATCTGTTTTGTATGCTGTCTCTTCCTAATACAAAAAGGTGCTAAAAATGCCTTACTTTATCATTCACCCCTTTGGGAATATTGCCTAACAGTGTAATTTCATAAGTGGAAAAATTATGAACATCTTATTCACTTGTTTCATAAAGTTTGAAAGAATGATTAGACAACCTCAAAGTTTTTACAACATTGAATTAGTATACTTGTCTTTCTACAACCTCTCCAGCTTTGATTGTTTCCTTCTTTTGTCATCTTTGCCAATTTGCTGGGTATGGAGTAAAAATCTGCAGCTTTGAATTTTTCTTTAGTGAATTATTTGATCAAATTTTTTGGTCTATTTTGTTTTAGAGAATAGCTGAAATTTTAATGACAATGACCTTAGGAAAAAAAAGACCAGAGAAAGTTCTTGCTCCTTTTTTTACAAAAATGGGGAACTATTGGTATGTAGCATTACAAATAGACTTTGATATGTTAGTTTTGTTGAACTCTCTATTCTCTCTCTTTTTTTTTGTATATAAAGGATGCCTTGGAGGTGGGGATAATACATTGGTAAATCTCAAAGATGTAAAAGAAAAGATTTGTTTTTAAATAAAGATAATTTATTTTTAAATTTGTACTTAAATTTATTTGTAAATCTTTCCATTTTTCTTCTTTTGTTGTCCTATTTTCATCCTTAAATGCCACTATTTCTGTTACATGTTTATGAATCTTTGATATCCCAACCTCATGAAATATTTAATCCAATTATTTTCTCCAATTGGCCACTTCTCTTCTTATCCTAATTACATTAATTCTATACAGAAGCTTTTCAATTCAATGTAATCAAATTATTTATTTTAACTCTTGTAATTGCTTTTTCCCTCCTTGTTTGCTTAATAATTCAAATTTCTAACCACAGTTGTGTGACAGTATTTCATTTGATTCTCTCTCTCCCCTCTCCGCCCTCTATTTGTGTGTGTCTGTTTGTGTGTGTGTGTGTGTGTGTGTGTGTGTGTGTGTGTGTGTGGTGACCTTTAATATTCAAGTCACATAGTCATTTTGAGCTTATTATATTATATGATGGAAAATGTTAGCTTAAATCTAATTTCTGTCAAATTGCTTTGTACTTTTCCCAGGAGTTCTTGTCAAATACGAAGTCTTTTCCTAGGTAATTTATATTTTCAGATTTATCATATCCTACCTTATTGAGTTCAATTATTTTTGATTCTTTCTTGTCTAATCTGTTTCATTGATCTGCTTTTCTATTTTTTTAACCTGCATTAAATATTTTGATGATTGCTGCTTCATACTAATTGTTTGAGGTCTAGAAATGTTTTTTTTGAGAACTTCCTTGGAAAATATCTAAAACTATTCAAAATAGTTTGATTTGAACATCTATAGAAGAAAGATCAAATGAAGGAAGAATGGCTGTTGCCTAAATTATAATATTCATTGTCTCAGCAACAACTAGCACTTTTCCATCAGGATATATGTAAATTTATGTACATGTATATACATAAATACAAAATATATATATATATATGTATGTATGTATATACCCATCTATACACCTTTCTATCTATCTATCAATCTATCTAGACAAGTACAAATGAACAATTTCATTCAAGAATAAAAAAGGGGAAGGAAAGAAGGCAAGATTACCTTCATTAAAAGCTCCTTTATTTACCTCAAGCATTTTTGGGAAACAATTGCCTTTTAAAATCAATATTTTACCACTTTTTCTATAAATAGGAGACATGATACATTATTATTACCAAAGAATTAAAAATAAATGTCATAGAGAGCAATAGAGAAGTGCATATATAATATATGTGAGCAGGCTGCAACATATAATCACTGATGAACTTCAAAGAACAGGAGTAAAAGATGCCACCAGGGAAATGTATAGTGGGAAGAGAAGATAGATCAACATATGGCAAAGGTGATGGATGACAGGTAGACAGATCAAATGCTTCACTGGTCTCTTTGGGATGTCAGCAGGAAGCAAAGAAGGCTTTCATTGTAATTGGTGGATTCTCTATGGTAAACTCATGGAAAACATGGACAGGTGTCACACATAGTGATTAGGCATGGAGAGATGCTATTTCCATTATTGGAGGGAAGACACAAACAGATGAGATTACAGATATATTTGGATATTTTTAGTTTTTATATATGTCCAAATACCTTAGACAGTTTTTCTTGTTTTAAAAAAATAAGGAAAGGGAAATAAGAATTTATTAAGAATCTACTGTGTGTCAGTTACTATTCTAAATGCTTTATGAATATTTAATTTGATCCTATCAATAACCTTTCAATAATAGGTGGTATTATTATTATTATTACCATTTTACATTTGAGGAAACTGAGGCCATTAAACATATTAAATGACTTGCTAAGCATTAAATAGCTTGTGAGTATCCAAGACTGGGTTTGAATATATGAGATATTTTTAACTCTAAGCTCAGCTCTCTAGCCATAAGATCACTTTGCTGTCAAGAAAAAATACATCAAAATAAATATAGAAAGGCTCCAACTTAAGGGGAAAAATTTCAAAATATAGGTATAGATTGTGACTTTCCAAAAAGATAATAACCTATTATTAGACTTTGTCTATAATGCATTTATTATCACCATCTGCACATTTCTTACTAAAGGAGATTATAAAAAATATTTTAGTTTTTGCAAATAGTTGTTCTTTCTTGAGGGCTGGGAACTAATATTAGAAACAGATGAAAATTTAATCTAATTTCTAATGATAGTCCAGTTAACAATTTAATTCACCTCTTCTGAATTTCCCATAATTCTAAACAGATTCCGTGAGAAAAATAAAAAGGATTTCTCTTTTCTTCTTGCCCCATTCTTTCCAAATATGAGAACCTTTTTGGAAAATAGAAATGATTCAGATTAACCTAAAAGGTCTAAAAACTGAACTTTCCTTCAGGGCTAATGTTCAGTCTCTAGAGAAGCCACTGTGGAGAAATGTGAGGAAATATTCCAATGCAAAACACACTTAGGCATAGGCTTTATGGTTTGAAATCACCAGACTGGAACACATTTGAGTCTGTTATTTCAGTCATCTTAACAACCAAATTGAATTGTGTCATGGTTAATAAAGTCAAGGCACCAGTGATGGTAAAGATTTTGAAATTTCCTTCTCTGCCAGACAGTGACTTTTTGTAGAAGATGATATGACCCAGTAGAGAAAGTTATGGAATTAGAATGAGAACACCTGTGTTTAAATGTCATCTCCATGGGGTGATCTGAAGTAAGCCACAGAAACTCTTTGTGCTTTAGTCTTCATCTGTAAAATGGGGTTCACTATTCCCTTTATAAGGTTGTTATGAAGATCAAATGAAATAAATGATGTGACTCTGCCAATGTGACCACCAGCTAGCCCTGCTGCCTCTGTCTTGACTATTCAAGCACTCCACCCAAGCATCATTTACTTTACCCAGTACTTCACCTAACACTTAAGGAAATTTCAAGTTTTCTGCTTCTCAAAGAGCTGGCGACATGTTTCTCTAGCTCTGCCTCTTTCTGTATGGCATTGCCTGTTGCTTTCATTTGGGAATGGTCAATAGGGATGGATCTAATATAAAAACAGCATCCCACCAAGGAAAAAACCAGGGCATCTTCTGTTTTACTGAGTCTTAGGCACATGGGCAAATCAAAATGGGATACAAAATGCTATCCAAGGGTACTAGCTACAACATTTGCATTTTCTTTATTCGTAGGCATATTTCAGCATCTCCTCATCAAATCCAATTCACTTGCATGTCATGGCATCAACTCCCTTTTGTTATGGTCTTTTTTGAGGATGAATGACATACAACAGCAAAAGACATTCATATATAGTTGACAGACATGTTGACTAATGGATATCAATCTGACCTCAGGGCAAGGAAAATCTGGATTTAAATCAGGAAAATCTGCGACACACAATAGCTGTCTGACCCTAGACAAGACACTTAATACTTCAGTGCTCTGAGCAACTTTCCCCAAACTATGTGATGCAGATCTGAATTGGTAGAGAGCTCTGCATCAGGAGCCCCCACACCAACCAAGTTACAAGTCCCAAAGATGGATCAGGGGGAGATTAACAACAAAGCAGATATGACCATATTTTCTTCTATAGTCTAGCTTTCCTCAGTCCAGGAATTTCACAGTTTCCACTTCTCATGCTCAGCAGAGCACAAAGGGTTTCACATTTACCTTCTGAATGGTCATAGCCAATTATTGAGGAACTCAGGTTGGCTGAATTCTTCATGGAATAGAGACGTATAGCAGGGGAAAAGAGGCTCCTCTGGTCAAGAGCAGCAAGGTTGTTTAGGTCTGTTTTGTTCTAACCATGCTTCTATTGTGGCAAAGTGGGTAGAGTAATGAACTTAGAAGTAAGGAAGACCTAAATTAAAATCCCTTCTCAAACACTTTCTAGCTTGGTCTCTCTGGGCAAGCCTCCTAAGCCTATGAATCCCAATTCTCTCATCTACAAATGAAGGACTCAGACTTGATGACTGCTAAGGTCACTTCTCTTTTTAAGTCTATTATCCTATGACCCCCTTGCTTCATGAATCTAAAGGCACAAAACTTTCAAACAAAAGATGGGCAAGAAGGCAGAATAGATTCAATGTCTCAATTGTCATTTTGCTTTCTCTCTCACCTACTTGTTCTTAAACAATGGGGACCATTTGTCTCTCTTTGCTGCTGTGACTGGGTCATACCTCCCCTGAGCTACTCTTATCTTTTTTTTTTAAGTAGCTCAGTTTTATAGGCATAGACACCCTGAAATGCTTAAGGAGTAGGAGCCCCGGGAGACATAGAATCCAGGATCCCTAACTGGAACATAATATAACCTCTGCTACATAAATATAATTTATGACTGTGGATTCTCTTTTGGCGTGATTGACCTTGCCTATTCTGAACTCCCAACCACATCTGACTTAAGGAACAAGAAACTTCATCCCAGGGTTAAATTCAAGTTTATTACAAATATGAAATCATAATTTACTTCCACATTTAATCCATCATTTTAATGGCTCATAAACCAAAAATGGAATTGATCTGAGTTTAGTTGAAATGTAATGAGTTTTATGGTGAAAAGCAGTCCCCAGATGAATGGAGATCATAGCACAATCATCAGAAGAGGAAAAAATTTGATCAAAAACATTGCTTGAAATCATGATGCCCACAAAAGTTTTGCTGTGATCTTTTAGATTCATGTAGGAGAATAGTGTTAAAGAGCTCAACCCTTGTGCAATATTGCACAGTAATTTATTGGTTATAAAATCAATCGTTTTTATTTTCCCTGAAAGAATGAAAATACTATATTGACCCTATGGAAATATAAGGCTATTGTGCATGAGGTCAAAGGGTCAGGAGAATTTGAAGGCCCACCACTGGAGGCTAGGGGTTTATACTTGATCCATCTTGAATCGATATTCATGAAACACAAATAGTCACCGACATTAGGGGCTTATAACATTTTCAGTATCATAAATATTTTATTTTTCATTAGCTAAGCTAATGATTGCCAAAGCTAATGATCAGAAGCTAAAGCTGAAGTTATGGGCCTATCAAAATAACCTATGCTGCACACATTTGTTTATTTTAATTTATTATGCATTCCTTAAGGAAGGGACCTTTTTTTTCTTACTGAAATACATTTGCAATGTGAGGAGTCAAGCTTTACAATGCATTTCCTATATCATAAACATCACCTCATAAGGTTGTCTACAGTAGACAGGGGACAAAGGGTTTGGAAGAATGAAAGAAAACATTGGTAAAATCCAAATCATAAAATGGTTCCTCCAAATTGAATTTTTTTTGTACTATGCTACATTTTATAATGAATATGAAGACTAGATCTTGAGAAACATAAAAATAGCAGATGATTTGGTAATGACAGAGTTGCTGTTTACATACTTCAGTGAAGATAGACCCAAAGTAATGAGTCTTCTGCCTCTTAATTAATGAGATAATGTACTCCAAAGCCAAAATCAGAATTCATATGATAAATAGTTTTAATAGGTTCCTTACCCCAAAAAGCTCTCTGGCAGAGAAATCATGCTGAAATAGAAATAAAGAGCAAAATTACAAACATTTTGCCAGTATTACTGAAACATGTAGCATGTGGTAGTTTTGTGGAAGAAGCACAAAGCCAGTTTAGACTTCATTTTAAAAATATTTCCTGAACCAAATATTTGAGTCAAGAAATATTATCTACCTCCCCATTTGTTGATATTTATTTCTCCTTCTATGACATTATTTCAATAAATATAGATTTGACATTCTTCCTCCTGCTAAAGTGACTAATACAGGCATGTCTACAAGAGGTGCATGCTTTCCAAATACATTGCTTTTTAGGATCCAAGATATTTTGGGGTTTTCTCCATGTTCTACCCCACCCACCCTTCTCATAATATTTGTGTATAAGGGAGACAACAAAGTATTGAGTAAATACTTTGCTTGAGTTGTTTTGTCCTCAATATTCCACTGCTTTCAGTATCTCATACAGAACTGCACTACCTGATATCAGTACATCTCCCTAAATGAAAAAAAAATCCAAGGGTTTTTACCTTCACCTTTTTCAAAGTCACAGTCATTGCCTGGCCCCCTCCAAATCACCTTCAAAAAAACCTCATTCTAAAATCAGTTTTCAGTTCCATTTCTGCCTTTCCCAATGGTGCCAATTTGGATAGAGAGTATCAGGCTCTTTGGAAGGCCTTGGCCATGGGTCTCCTGCAGTGATAATTTAAGTATTTATTCCAGTCTCTTGTTGGTCTTGAATTGCGGTACAATTCCAAGAAAATGTAATCTGTTTCTAACCTATCCCTAGTAAACAGTTTTTCAGTATTTCCCATTGAGTTTACTCATTTTCTAAACCTAACTCAATTATGATTATTGGAAATTCACTTTTATTCTTTCTCCTCACTTTATCAAAATTACTACCTCCTCTCTTCTGTCACTTAACCTTTATTACTGGTCTCATTAATCTCTGGACATCTCACCAGTTGTGTTATCTTCCCTATCAAATTCACATTTTTTTATTGTCATCTTTAAAATTGCACAACTCTCCACTGAACACTCTATTTCTACCTTTGTGACTTTGTCAATTTCCTCCTGTGTAAAATAAGGGGGTTTGACCTGAGATTTCTTCCAGCTCTAAAGCTATGATTCTAGTTGATAGAGTCTATTTACATTTTTTTCATTTCCTGTTTTTCTCCACCAATTTGCTTAAAGTCTAGTGCCTAAAGATTTTCTTTGATCTCTTACATGCCTATAAATGAGCTGTCTCTGGCAATCTAACCTCTTCTTTGAAATCCTTTTGAAAGAGGAGGTCTCTTAAAAAGCCTTAAAAATATAATTATGTAGTAAAGGTCTCCATTCCTCTCCTTACTTCTCTCCATCACTTCCCCAACACAAAACCAGGGAACTTTGCACCCCTGATAATTTTAACCATTTCTATTTGATGTGGTTACTTGGGGCAGGGGAATTAGGTGCAGTAAAATATTCAATGCATCTAACTTGAAAAAAGGCCTGTAGGGCAGGTACTTTATTTTCTATGTTTAGTACAATGCAAAGTGCACTGTTGGCTTTCAGAAATAATAAATTACTGCTTCTTATTATTAATCTCTGTCAGTGTGCTCAGGGGCTACCATGCAGGCACATCCAATAAATCTAATAAATAAAAACATTATGATAATGAAAGCCCAACTTCCAGTTCAGGATATTTACTCAACTCAGATAACATCATAAACCTGATTTTAGAACTGATATACTCATTATTATAGGTACTACAGCTGTCTCCCCCTACCAATATTTTCAAGTGGCTGAGAATGCAAAAATCTTTGAATTTAACTGAAATTAGTCTTTGTGTTTTATTTTTTCAGATTTTTAAATATTAAAAATTAAATGCCATGGTTTAATTATGCTGTTCTACAAAATTTTCCCCTCCCATAACATCAAAAGATTTTTGTGATACTCTTATATCTCAGTTTTGAAATAACACCTATGCTAGGTACTCTGGTGGTGGTAGATATAAAGACAAAAATAATAAGAAATTACCTCTCTTAAGGAATTGACATTCCATCATGAAGAAGGGGTTATTGGAAAGATAAAATCAAGAAGACATCAGACATAAATAGTATTATGGAGGTTAAACAACAGTCCCTTGGTCTCCTCTGGCTAGTTAAAACCCCATGGATTGCTCAGTTTGTGCCAAATTATTTCAATACTGAGCCATATGTTTCTCCCAAAGTGGTTAGGGTGTAGACTCAGCAAACTGAGACACCTCCCTCTCCACCAAGGGGCTTGACTCAATTCTGGATCCACATCCTGGACCAGGTTCAAACCTGGGGAAGCCTTGCCTCTAATGGTAGAGTTTCGGCTCTTTTATATACTCTTTGCTGCCTTTTATCTCCCAGTCCAAAACACTGGGGAAAATTTAGGTTTCTTTTTGTCCATAGGGTTCCCCCAAAGGGTTAAAGAGAAAGTCACTGTGTTTAGTATGAACCAATTATAATTATTTATTTCCTTCACACAAAAGACGTGCTAAACTTAAAAGAACATACATGTTAAAAACACATTGCTGTAACATAACTTCTTTTATATCGTCCCAAGAGGTTGAGATTTAAACCATCAAAGTATACCTAATGGGACTGTTAAATAGTCATTGTCCACATTTCCTCTTGAGTCATCTTGACAGATTCATCTATCTCCTCAAAAGTCCACATTTTCTGCCAATTCAGGCCAGGTCTTAGGACTCCTCCTCCTCCTGTTTAATGGTTATCTTCTTGAAGAAGAGTAGATGGTTGTAGAACAATCAGTTCCAATTGAGGGATCCAGCACCTCTGAACTGCTTGAATTTCAAGGCAAGATAAGTCCATCTCCGGATCACTTCAGTCATCTTTGCCCAGGGAAGAAACATAAAGAAGAGGCATCTAGTAACTCCCAAAGTGGTTAGGGTGCAGGCTCAGCAAACTGAGAGACCTCCCTCTCCACTAAAGGGCTCATTTCAGTTCTGGATCCACATAACTGGATCAGGATCAAAGTGTGGGCAAGTTCAAATGCACTTAAGCCAATTTATGTGCTTTGGTTACCATGTGATCCAGTTATTTCCAGTAGTAAAAAGAGCACTACCTTATCCTCCCTGAGTTTGAAGAAGTGAAATGCCCTACTTTGAGTTATAGGAAGAGAGTAAACTGGAAGATATCTCTTCTTTTTAATTGAAAGAGTACCTTTGCTACAGTATTAGGGCAGGAGGAAGGACCAAAAGTTCACTCAAGTCCAGAAGTGTTCAGAGTAGATGTAACACTAGACAAGTGAGCTCTAATCATAGCAGACCAGACCTCTCTATTTAAGTAGCATTTGGGAAAGAATGAATTGAACATCTGTCTATTGCAAAATCAATCAATCAATAATCATTTATTAAGTATCTGCTATCTACCAGATATCTTATTAAGTGCTAGGGATACAAAGAAAGGCAAAAGACCCTCAAGGAACTTACAATCTAGTGGTGGAGAGAACAAGCAAATAAGTATGTGCAAACAAACTATACAAAAAATAAATAGGGAAAAAAAGAAAGAAGTTCCTGAGGTTAAGAATGGGGGGAGGGGGCAGGACCAAGATGGCTGCATGAAGGCAGAAATTCCCAGAAACTCATTCCCCAAAAAACTCCCAAAACTGTCAAATTATAACTCTAGCCAAAATTTAGAGGGGGAAGAACCCACAGAAAGACAGAATGAGACAATTTCCCAGTACAAGACAACTTAGAAGTTCTGCAGGAAAAGTCTGTTCCATTGGAACTGGGGACTAGAAAGAGACACAACACAGCACAGCCAGGCCCAGAACCTAAGTCTAGGGCAGAGGGGGCAGTTTCCAGACCTCTTGGCCCAAGGATCATTGGGGACAGCCAGAAGGGATAGTGAGAGAACTCTGCCACACCAGAGTGAGTACAGAGTACAGCTCTGGCCTCAGAGCAGCCCTACATTGAAACCCTGCAGTGAAAGTCAGCAGAGCCACCCAGCACATCCAGAGTTCTCAGCCCACAGATGGTAAAGGGGTTGGGGGAGATTGCAGAGATCTCTCTGCTCTCCCTGGGGCAGGACTCAGCTGTTTGCCCACACTCAGATCCAGGTTGCAGTCTGGGCCCCCATACCACCATAGTAAAGCAAGGACTCTCCTCACAGTCTAATGGTCATCCGTATAATAAAGCACAGGCAAGAGAGCAGTCAAGCCTCTCATAAGACCTTGGAGGAATTAAGGTCCCTGTGGGTTGCTCCCAAAATCTCCCAAAGCTTTGGAAGTGCAGTAAATCAGTCATAGGCTGAGGAAATGAGCAAACAACAGAAAAAGAAGAATCAGACTGTAGAAAATTACTTTGTTCCCACGGAGGATCAAAATATACACTCAGAAGATGACAAAATCTAAGCTTCTGCATCAAAACCTCCAAGAGAAATAGAAAATGGGCTCAGGCTATGGATGAGCTCAAAAAAAAAGATTTTGAAAATCAATCAAGGGAGGTAGAGGAAAAATTGAGAGGAGAAATTAGAGCGATGCTTATAAATCATGAAAACCAAGTCAGCAACTTGGTGAAAGAAATATAAAAAAACACTGAAGAAAATAACATATTAAAAAACAGTTTAGGGGCAGCTAGGTGGCGCAGTGGATAAAGCACTGGCCCTGGAGTCAAGAGTACCTGGGTTCAAATCTGTCTCAGAAATTTAATAATTACCTAGCTGTGTGGCTTTGGGCAAGCCACTTAACTCCATTTGCCTTGCAAAAACCTAAAAACAAACAAACAAACAAAAAACAGTTTAGACCAAATGGAAAAAGGAAAATGAGGAGAAGAATGCCTTAAGAAGCAGAATTGGCAGGCTGGAAAAGGAGATAAAAAATCTCTCTGAAGAAATAACTCCTTCAAATGCAGAATGGAACTAAAGTAAGCTGATGACTTTGCGATATCCAAAAAACCCCCAAATTAGAAGAAAATGTGGAATATCTCTTTGGAAAAACAACTGACCTTGAAAACCGATCCAAGAGAGATAATTTAAAAATTATTAGGCTACCTGAAAGTCATGATCAGGAAAAGAGCCTAGACTTCATTTTTCAAGAAATAATAATACACTAAAATTGTGCTGAGATTCTAGAAGCAGAGGATAAAAGAGAAATTGAGGGAATTCACTTATCACCTCCTGAAAGAGATCCCAAAAGAAAAACTTCCAGGAATATTATAGCCAAACTCCAAAACTCCCAAGTCAAAGAGAAAATAGTAAAAGCTTCCAATTCAACTACCATGGCTCTATGCTCAGGATTACACAGGATCTGTCAGTATCTACATTAAGGGCTCATAGGGCTTGGACTATAATATTCTGGAAGACAAAAGAGCTTGGTTTACAACTGCAAATCAACTACCCAGCAAAACTGAACATCCTCCTTCAGGGGAAAAGATGGACTTTCAATGAAACAGGGGACATTCAAACTTTCCTACTGAAACAACCAGAGCTGAACAGAAAGTTTGATCTTCAAGTATAGGACTAGGGGGAAACATAGAGGGGGTGGATGAGAAGGACTAATTATGAAGAACTTAATGGTGTTGAACTGTGTTTATTTTTGCATGGGAAGAAGATACTGATAATTCATTTGAAGTTTCTCATTTTTACAAGCAGTTAGAAGGAGCATATATAGAGAAGGCACAGGAAGGCATTGAATATACTGGTATAATATAGTAAAATAATAGAGTCAATGGGTGATAAAGAAAAGTACTGGAAGGAAGAGAAAGGAAAGGAAGAAGGGTCTAAGATATTTCACATAAGAGTCAAGAAAAAAGCTTTTACAATGGAGTGGAATGGGGGAAGGCAAAGGGGAAAGAGTGAGCCTTCATTCTCATCAGAAATGGCTCAGAGAAGAAATAACATACTCACTTAGTAGGGTATGGGGCAGCTAAGTGTTACAGTGGATAGAGTCCAAGAGGACCTGAGTTCAAATCCAGATTCAGACTCTTAATAATTGCCTAACTGTGTGACCTTGAGTTAATCCCATTGCCTTAAATAAATTAAATAAAAATTAAAAATGAATTAAAAATAGGGTATAGAAATCTATCTTACACTAGTGAAAAATGAGAGGAAAGAGATGGGATAAGGGGAAATGGGGGGGAGGGAATGGGGGAGTAGGTGATAGAAGATTGTGGGAGAGAGTAGTCAGATACAACACACTTCTGAACAGGGACGGGATGAAAAGAGAGAAAAAATAGAATAGATGAGAGTGGGGAGGAATAAAGTGGAAGGATGTACAGCTAATGATAGCAACTATGGGAAAAAATATTGAAGCAACCTCTTTGGTGGTTATGATGGGGAAGGTAACTCATCCCAGAGACAGAGCCATTGGAATCTGAGCACAGAATGAAATATACTTACTCTCTCACTATTCCTGAGGTTTTTCATCTCTTTTTTGGGGAGGGGAGTTTATGATTACTCTCACAATAACAAAAATAATAAATACTCTCAAAACAATAAAATAAAAAATAAAACAAAAAACAAAGAAAACAACCAAAAAAGAATGGTTGAGAAAGGCTCCCTATAGAAGCTGGGATTTTAGTTGGGGCTTGAAGGAAGCTAGGGAAGCCAAGAGGTAGAGATAAGTAAGGACTGCATTCCACTGCTGAGAGACAGTCAGAGAAAATGCCTTTGGTTGAAAAATGTGGAACATCAAGGAAGCCAGTGTCCCTGGATCAAAGAGTAAGTGAAGAACCATCAGCAGGCATTATATGTAAGGGGGAATAAGATAATCAGGGATGAAACAAGGCTGCTGCTTATCATCTTTATTATTCAATATTTCACTAGAAATGTTAACTTTAGCAGTAAGAGAAGAATAAGAGATTGAAGGAATTGGAATAGGTAATAAAGAAACAAAACTCTCACTTTACAAATGATATGATGGTATACTTAGAGAATCCTGTAAAATCAACTAAAAGATTACATAAATCAATGAACAACTTAAGCAAAGTAGCAGGATATAAAATAAAGCCACATAAATCATCATCATTTCTATATATGACCATAAAATCCAGTGGTAAGAGATGCAAAGAGAAATTCCATTTAAAGACCATAGACTACATAAAATACTTGGGAGTCTACTTGCCAAGACAAATCTAGAAACCATATGAACACAATTGTGAAACACTTTTCACACAAATAAAGTCAGATATAAATAATTGGGAAAATGTCGTTTGCTTTTGGGTAGGTAGAACTAATCTAATAAAAATGATAATTATACCTAAATTGATCTACTTATTTAGTGCCATACCAATCAAGCTACTAAAAATGATTTTATAAAGCTAGAAAAATAATATCAAAATTTACCTGGAGGGCAATGCAAAGGAAGGTGGCCTAACTGTTCCAGATCTAAAAACTATATTTTAAAGTGGCATTCATCAAAACTATTTGGTACTGGCTAAGAAATAGCATAGTAGATAGTGGGATATATTAATACAAATGAAGTAGTAGTAAATAACTATAGTACTCTATTATTTGATAGTACTCCAGGTTCTGTGGTTAAGAATTCACTATTTATTAAAAACTGGGAAATAGTATGACAGAAATATATCCCTTATACCAAGAGATTAGGTAGACATAAAGGACAATACCATAAGCCAATTGGGACAACAAGGAATAGTTTAACTGTCAGATCTATGGTGAGGGGAGGAGTTCATGGTTAAACAAGAGTTAGAAAACATTATAAAATGAAAAATGGATAATTTTCATAAATTTTTTTTTGCACAAACAAAACCAATGCAAACAAGATTAGAAGAACTGTGGAAAGCAAGGAAACAACTTTGATAGCCAGGACTCATTTCTAAAATATATAGAGAACAAAGTCAAATTTATAAGAATGCAAATCATTCAGACTGCTGGCCACGATGGCAAAGAGAAGCCAGACACTGTGCTAAGGTCTCCTTGTTTTCCCTCAGAAATAATATGAAATAAACCTCTTAACAGAAATTCAATCAACAATACTCAGAAAAGGAAGATAGGAGAACATTTACCAACAAAGTCTGTCTCTGGAGAACCTGGGTGAGGTGGGGGCAGATTGCAGAAAGCCAACCCACAGGTGTCAAAGTGAGACTCAGAACTGACCTAAGATCAGCTGTGGTGGCTTGGGTTGTGGGAGCAGCGATCCAGGGCTCCAGCAGGGCTGGAGGGTGAATTCCAGCACAGAGAGCTGCAGAGCATGGCTGGACATCTATCTGCTGGTTGGGAGGACCATGAGCTCCATACTTTCATTTTAGCAGAGCCCTCTACCCATCCACCCCCGGCCAGGCTCAGGCAAGGGCAGCAGAGATCACTCAGCTGAATAGGGAGATTAACTACCTCACCCCAGGGCACAGCCCACATTGTTCAAGGACAATTCAGATCCTGCTGCTCCCCCCCCACCCCCCCCTTCAGGTCTCTGGAAAGGGCCTCAAATCAAGGTCACAGACACTCCTGGGAAAGCAACCAAGCCCCTACTGGCTGACCCACTTGGAGTTACTAAGCCCAGTGAGCAAAGCCCTTAGCAATCTCAACTCCAAATCTCTGTGAACCAGCACTTCCCCCAGCACAAGATCTTAGGAGAATGAAGAAAAGCCAGAGAAAAGGAGGGTCCATAGAAAACCACCTAGAAGGCAAAGAGAGAGATGTAGAACTTTTGAGGAAAATATAATTTGATCTCCAGTCCAGAAAAGATTTCTTTGAAGAAATCAGGAAGGAATTTAAAAATCAATTGGAAAAATTGGGAAAAGAAACTCAAGAGAAAATTAACACCTTGCAACAAGAAAACAAATCCTTGGAAAATGCAATTGGACAAATGCAAAAAAAAATAATTCTCTCAAACTCTCAATTGGGCAAATGCAAAAAGAAAATAATTCTCTCAAATTCTCAATTGGACAATTGGAAAACTCCTTCAAAAATAGAATTAATCAATTGGAAAAGGAGTTGTAAAAAGTAAATGAAGAAATTCTTCTCTAAAAATAGAATGGAGTCTGTGGAAACTAATTACTTCATGAGAACAAAACCAAAAAATTGAAAAAATGGAAGAAAATATAAAATACCTCATCAGCAAAACCACTGTGCTTGAGAATAGATCCAGGAGAGACAACTGAAGAATCATTGGGCTTCTTGAAGAGAAAAAAAGCTTAGACTCTAAAAGATTTAGTGGTGGAAAATTGCCTGTATCATGGAACCAGAAGGCAAAATAGTTATTGAAAGAATACGTCAATCCCCTCTAGAAAGGGATCCCAAAATGAAAACAAATTGTGGCCAAATTCCAGAACAGTCAGATAAAAAAGAAAATCCTGCAAGCAGCCAGAAAGAAACAATTTAGATACCAAGGAGTCACAGTAAGGATTACCCAGGACCTGAATGCATCAACATTAAGGGATTGAAGGGCCTGGAATGCAATATTTCAAAGGACAAAGGAGCTTGTAATGCAGCCAAGAATTCACTATCTGGCAAAATTGAGCCTTCTCTTCCAGGAGAAAAGATAGACATTTAACAAAATAGGAGACTTCCAACTTTCCCTGATGAAAAGACCAGAGCTAAATAGAAAATTTGGTCAAGAGACACATGAAAAGGGGAAGAAAAGGGTAAAGAAAAAACTGCTATTCAATGAGATGAAACTGGCTATATCCCCACCTGGAAAAAACTTCTCATAACTCTCAAGAATTGTAACTCTATTAAAGAGAAAATACGTAGTCAGAAGTAATGGAATAAAGCAATAGAATCATTTAAAAACAATATCTCCTTAAAAGTGGGGGTAGTAAAAAGACAGGAGGATGGAGGAGATCAAATGGGGTAAATCACATTACATAAAGAGGTACAAAGGACCTACTGCAATAGAGGGGAAGAAGGGAGGAAGCGAGAACTGCCTGAATCTTACTCTCATCAGATTTAGCTTACAGTTAACATACACACACTCAGTTAAGTTAATAAATTTATCTTACTTTTCAAGTATTAAAAAGGGAAAGGGGTAAGTGGAAGGAAAAGAGGAGCTAGCAGAAGGAAGGGAAGAAAGAAAGGGAAAAGGGAAAGGGGAAAGAAATGGGATGGGGTGTTATATACAAGGGGTCAAACACACTGAAGGTGGTGGTATTCACAAAATACAGGGAAATATGAATAAAGTGAAAAAAGGGGAAAATACAGAGGGAAGATAGCATGGAGGGCAATAAAGAATTAGTAATTATAACTTTGAATGTGAATGGAATGAACTCTCCCATAAAATGTAAGTGAATAGCAGAGTCAATTAAAAACCAGAATACAACAATATGCTGCTTATAAGAAACCCATTTGAAGCAGAGAGATACATAAAGAGTAAAGGTAAAAGGTTGGAGCAAAATTTATTTTGCTTCAGCTGAAGTGAAAACAAGCAGGGGGAGAAGTCCTTATTTCAGACAAAGTGACTGCAAAAATAGATCTCATTAAAAGAGATTAAGAAGGAGACTATATCCTCCTAAAAGGTACCATAGACAATGAAGCAATTTCAATACTAAATATGTATGCACCAAGTAGTATAGCATCCAAATTCTTAGAGGAGAAGTTGACTGAGTTACAGGAAGACGTAGACAGCAAAAGTCTACTGGTGGGAGACCTCAACCTCCCACTCTCAGATTTAGATAAATCTAACCATAAAATAAAGAAGAAGGAAGTAAAGGAGGTAAATAGAAGGTTAGAAAACCTAGACATGATAGATCTTTGGAGAAAACTGAATGGGGATAGAAAGGAATATACTTTTTTTCTGCAGTACATGGCACAAAAATAATCCATGTACCTAAGGCATAAAAACCTAATAATCAAATGCAGAAAGGCAGAAATGGTGAATACATCCTTCTCAGATCATAATGCAATAAAAATCACATGCAATAATGGGCCAGGGACAGATAGACCTAAAACTAAATGACTCTAAATAAGCTAAATAACCTCATTTTAAAGAATGAGTGGATCAAACAACAAATTACAGGGAGAATTAATGATTTCATCCTAGATAATGACAATAATGAGGCAACATACCAAATCTTATGGGATGCAGCCAAGGCAGTTGTCAGGGGATATATTATATCTTTAAATGTCTAGATGAATAAATTAGAAAAAGAGGAAATCAGTGAACTAAACATGCAACTAAAAAATTAGAGAAAGAACAAATTTAAAAACCCCCAATTAAATATCAAATTATAAATTCTAAAAATTAAAGGAGTAATTAATAAAATTGAAAGCAAGAAAACTATTGAGCTAATAAATAAAACCTAGAGTTGGTTTTATGAAAAACCAATAAAATTGATAAACCTCTGGTTAATTTGATTTAAAAAAAAGAAAAAAGAAAACCAAATTGCTAGTATCTTAAATGAAAAAGGTGAACTCTTCACCAATGAGGAGGAAATTATTTGCAATGGAGCATACCATCTGTATCCAAAGAAAGAATTGTAGAGTTTGAATAAGACCAAAGACTATTATCTCTAATTTAAAAAACCATTATCTTATTATGTAATTTTGCTTTCTCTTATACTTTATTTTTTCCTTAAGGATATGATTTCTCTCTTAACACATTCAATTTGGATCAATGTATAGCATGGAAACAATGTAAAGCCTATCAGACTGCCTTCTCTGGGGGTGAGGAAGAGAAGCAAGATTAGGGGAAAATTATAAAATTCATAAAGAAATAAATTTTAAAAAAGAATATAAATCATTCTCCAATTGATAAATGGTCAAAGGCAGTTTTTAGAATGTTCATGTGAAAAAAAAGTTCTAATTTATTATTGATGAGGGGACTGCAACTTGAAACAACTTTGAGGTGCTACCTCATACCTTTCAGATTGACTAAGCTGACAAAAAAACAAAAATGATCAATGTTGAAGAAAATGGGGGGAAACTGTTGTTGGAGTTGTGAAATGATTCAGCCATTCTGGAGAGTGATTTGAAACTATACCCTTGGATTCAACAATACTGCTAGGTCTGTATCCCAAAGTGATCATAAAAAAGGGGAAAAGACCCTCATGCACCAAAATATTTATAGTAATTCTTTTTGTAGTGGCAAGAATTGGAAATTGGGGGGTGTCCATTAATTGGGGAATGGCTGAAAAAATTATAGTATTTAATGGAATTCTAATGTTCTGTGAGAAATCAGGAGCAGGCAGATTTCAGAAAAACCTGAAAAGACTTATATGAACTGATGTTGAGAGAAGTGAGCAGAACCAGGAGAACACTGTACACATTAAGCACAACATTGTGTGATAATTGTGTGATAGAGTTAAGCTCTTCTTAACAACAGTGATCAAAAATATTTCTAAAAGACTCATGATGGAAAATGCCAACCACATCTAGAGAAAGATGGATGGAGTCTGAATACAGACCAAAGTATATTATGTTCACTTTTTAAAATTTGTTTTATGTTTTTCCTTTCTCATAATTTTTCCTTTTGTTCTGATTCTTATTTCACAATATAACTAACTTGGAAATAAATTTAACATAATTTAACATGATACATGTAAATATATAACCTATATTGGTTTACTCACTGCCATGGGGAGGAGGTTGGGAAGGGAGAAAAGGAGAAAAGTGTGGAATTCAAAACCTTATGAAAAATGAATTTTGAAAGCCATCTTTACATGTAATTGGAAAAAAATAAAATTAAAAAACACTAAAAATAAAAAGGAAAATAACTGCAGACAAATGAAAAAAACAACAAAGTGTAAGTGAAGGGGTTATTAAGTATAAGACTGGAAAGATATGAGGGTTTATGATTAGGTTATGAAAGACTTTGAACACTAGGCAGAGGATTTGCTATTTGATCCTGGAGGTGATTGGAAGCCTCTGGAGTTTGAGTATGGTAGTGACATTGTAGAACCTGTGCTTTAGGGAAATCACTTTGCTAGTTGCATGGATGATGGACTAGAGTTGAGAAGAGATTTGTGGCAGGAATCTCTACCAGCAACTGTTGAAATAGTTCATTTTGAGGTGAAGAGGGTCTGTCCTAGAAAGATAGTAGTGTTGCAGGAGATAAGGGGCATATAAAAGGGAGGTTGCAAAGGTAAAGTTAATAAACTTTGGTAACAAATTGGGTATGGGGGTTATGACCTAATAGTTGGGGAGTCAAGAATGACACCTAGATTGTACGTGAGAGTTACTGAGAGGATAGTAATGCCCTCAGTAGTGCCTTCAATGGAAGTTTGGAAGCTGAGGGAAGGTTTAGGAGAAAGGCAATGAGGTGTAGCTAGGGCTCAGTGGCCACTATAGCACTTATAAATTACACTTTAGTAAAAGAGTAATGGATTTGTATTCCAAATGTGAACTAATGACTAAATTTTCTTCTTAAAGTATCTTGGGAATAAGATTAAAAACCAGGCTAGGCTGTGGTCTAAAAATGACTATTTTTGTATGTTCCTTTGGAGGAGAAAAGAAAAAGGGATCATCAGCATTCCCAAAATAAGGATTGCAGCTGGTTTTATAAACCAAGCTTCTGGTTTGAACATAGGGCAATGTATACTTCAAACTATCCTTCTGCTTTCCCTGACAGTTCTTCTTGTGGGTCAGCATAAGACTGAAATTCATGAAAATCCTACTTTATGCCTGTTCAAAGAGCACAATTCTCATCTTTTGCCAGACCACATAAACAGATGTTTTATAGGAAGCAGGGGAAAGGGAAAAACATCTTTATATTCCCCCAGATCATCTTATGGCCTTACTAAGCATTCTGATTTCTTCAGTAGCTTTCCTTTCTCCTGTTATACCCTTTTCTAATTAACAATTCTCCTTTCCAATCATTCAATTATCCCTCCTGCAGCTCAAGAAGCCAGCATAATAATCTGATGAAGCAAAAGAGTAATTAACATTCAGAAGATGACAAGGGAATGTGGAACAACTCAAAAGATGTACAAGAAGAGAAAACACTGTGGAATCTAAAACATAGCAGATGTCACCAGTGTTTCTGAGGTTTTGCAATTTCATTTAAACATAAATCATCTATAATAAATTACATTAGTGTGATTTTTCAAAAATGATTCTAAAATCTGAATATAGAAAAATTCATACCACTTAATGACTTTATTAGATCAGAATCAACCAAGCAACAGTCATTGGGATCTCAAAGTATTTTAAAAAGTATTACATTTCATGGATGAAGAAACTATACATGTAGAAGGGGGGGCCAATCACCACACAGGAATAGATGATACAATGAAGAAGTTTGCATTAGTTCAAAGCATTAAAAGAGGGCACATTAACACATATTAAAACTGTTTCAAAAAAGTTTATTGGAAGTGGTACTTTGGCCCAAGGAAACTTGCAGGCAGGACACACAGAAAGAGAAGAGGAAGATAATCAGCTAATTAGTTAGCATTCATGCTAACTCAAAGGCAAAAGGAGAATTAGGCAATCAGTGAAAGCTACTTATGGTGAAATGACTAGAAAGGAAACTTAGGAGTCAGAGACATAGTACAAGGTCAGATCAAGAGATAATCAACACAAAACAAACTTGGAAAGAAAAAAGAGTGGGTGAGTAGACTTGAAAGCAGTTTTCCAGATCAACTGAAAATTCAGTCTGGGCTATGGTGTTGAGAGTATGCTTCAAGTGACCCAGAGGGTCTCCACCAAAATCCTTTGACCGCTAATGGCTGAATCCTATGCCCCTAATAAAATTCCAGTATTGCTAATGCCTGCTTAACTAAGGATTTTATATAAGAAACTAATTTCTGCATTATAGAACATGATCCCAAGAAAGAATGCTTTGCAAGGAATTCTCTACAATTTTTGTTGCTCATTTTTTTTTTTTTTTAGTTTTTGCGAAGCAGTGGGGTTAAGTGGCTTTCCCAAGGCCACACAGCTAGGTAATTATTAAGTGTCTGAGGCTGTATTTGAACTCAGGTACTCCTGACTCCAGGGCCAGTGCTCTATCCACTGCGCCACCTAGCCTCCCCACTCATTTATTTTTTAGTCACATCTTTGTGACTCCATTTGGAGTTTTCTTGGCAAAGATACTGTAGTGGTTTGCCATTTCCTTCTCCATTTCATTTTTCAGATGAGGGAACTGAGGCAACAGGGTTATGTGACCTGCTGAGGTTTTTATGCCAGTGCTGTTTCCATTGTGTCACCTAGCTGCCCAATTAAATGGATATCTTTAAATTAATTAATATAAACAAATATAAGTTAAAATAACTCACACTTGCACATCTCTTGGTTGGGTGGTTGCCATGTGTATCTTTACTCTAATTTTACAGAGGAGAAAACTAAAGCCCATCAAGTTAAATGACTTGCCTGTCAGTCATCCAGCTGCTTAGCATCAGAGGTGAAACATAAACATAGACTTTTCTGACAGTAAATCCATTGCTCTTTCCATAACAGCATGCTGATTTTCCAGTTTTATCATGGTCCTTGTCTTTGTATAGAATGGATATTGAAAACAGCTACCATTTTGCCTATTGGAACTTATGTGAAGTTATAGTTTTGTCTCATAGCTATTTTCCTAATGATTATAGGAGAAAATATTTCTGATTATGTCTTGGATAAGTAGGAGATATCCCTTCCCCTTCTCCCTCTTTGTCTTCATAAAGAAAATGCATTCTTTAAAGAAAAAATTGTAGTCAGGGATTTAGACTGGAAGAATGTTAGAAAAAAAAGAATATGAATACATTTGGGACTTAGCTCCAAGATCAGGAACCCAAACTGAATAATTCTGAAAAGGAGGATTAAGCCTTTAGAGAAAGACAGGTAATGAATGGATAATTGTAATGAATGTCTATAATAAGAATAAATAACTGAGAAGTCTGAGAGTCTTCGTTGAGATCAAGTGGAGAAGGAGGTCTGCCCTTTACCATCACCACCAGTAATAGCTACTGTTTAACTGCCAACAATGGGAAGATTAGCACAAATGGCAGCATCTTCACATCCACCCTCCTGGATAGGTGGTGTTATTAGCTCCATTTTACAGTTATGAAAATTGAGGCATCAGAAGTTAAGAGACTTGAACAGGATCACACAGTTAGTAAGTATCTGAGGCTGAATCTGTCTTCTTGAAAGACATCAAATTTTCCTGGTTTTCTGTTCTGTTGGATCAAGTTCTTTCTAATAATGTGTTCATTTAAAACAATGGGGAATGGGGTAGAGAATGTAGTATCATTTTACTAAAATATATGGTCTTGAGTTCATTGCAAATTATGAGAAGTTCATTATCCTGGAATGCTTCAGATTATAGGAAGAGATTTTTGGAGGACATCCAGTATCATTCCCTCAGGAAACTGAGGCTAGAGAGTATAAATATATTGTCCTGGTTCACCTAGGTAATAAGTGATGGAGTCTGACTTTGAACTAGGGTCCTTGAAATCTGTTCTCTTTCTCCTGTACCATATTGCCACCACCATTTTATGTTGCAATTTTGTGAGCTGATTTTCCTACATTTCAGTTCCTATATTATAAACTATATAGCCAAGATTATAATTCATTGTAAAAATTTGAGCCAAACACATATAGTATTCCCTTATTATTTTCTTACCTTCCTATCCCTAAACACACCCACAATTTTCATACAGCTTCCCTCCTACTGTTTCTACCTGTAGCCAGTAGCCACCCTTCATTGTTCTAATAAGAAGACTCTATTATCCATACATGGTTTTTATGCTATTGTAACCCTTTCTTTCTGTTTGCATCTGGAGTAACCAAATAGAGCTCTCTGCAGTATTTGATCTATCATAACAGAAGATGTGGAAAAAAAGGAATGAGCATTTATATAGTATCTTCTATTTTCAAGATACTGAGCAAAGTACTTTTTACAAATATTATTTCATTTAATTCTCACAGAAACCTTGAGAAACATTTTATTGTTGAGAAAACTGGTGCAAACTGAGGTTAAGTGACTTGCCCAAAATCACAGAGCTAGAAAATATCTGAGGCCATATTTGAACTCAGATCTTCCAGGCTCAGTATTCTATCCACTGTACCACCAAGTACTTGTGAATAAATCTTCATTCAGTTGCCTATAATAGTTAGACTAGAACTCAAGAGTTCTAATAATAGACTGTTATAACTGGAAGGATCATCTAATCTCATCCTGATAAGGAAAGAAAGAAAATGAGGTCCAGACATTTGCCTAAGGTCATAAGTCCTTGTTTTAGAAATGAGCCTTTAACTCAAATCTCCTGACTTCCAGGACAATGTTCTTTCTTTTTTCTTTTTTTAGTTCTTAGAAGGCAATGGAGTTAAGTGACTTACCCACAGTCACACACTAGGTAATTATTAAGAGTCTGAGGCAGATTTGAACTTGGGTACTCCTGACTCCAGGCTCTATCCACTGTGCCACCTAGCTGCCCCAATAGTGTTCTTTAACTGAATGCTCAAGGCTGAAGAGTCTGTCACTTCAGCAACCATGTACTATGTAACCATCATTATGCTAAGTATTAAGAACATCATTCAATAAGTAGCTACCATGTGCCATTATGCTAAATATTGAGAACGCAAAGAGAAAAGGTGATGTATATATGCATATATATGTCATAAATATGTACATAAAGAATATGATTACTTGTACAAAAATATTTATAGCAGCCCTGTTTGTGGTGGCAAAGAACTGGAAATCCAGTAAATGTCCTTCAATTGGGGAATGGCTTAGCAAACTGTGGTATATATGTATGTCATGGAACACTATTGTTCTATTAGAAACCAGGAGGGACGGGATTTCAGGGAAGCCAGGAGGGATTTGCATGAACTGATGCTGAGTGAGATGAGCAGAACCAGAAAAACACTGTACACCCTAACAGCAACATGGGGGTGATGTTCAAGCTTGAAGGACTTGCTCATTCATCAGTGCAACAATCGGGAACAATTTTGGACTGTCTGCAAAGGAGAGTACCATCTGTATCCAGATAAGGAGCTGTGGAGTTTGAACAAAGTACAAGGACTATTCCCTTTAATTTAGGAAAAAAACCAGATAGCTTATTGTCTGATCTTGTTACCTCTTAGACTTCTTTTTAAGGATATGATTTCTCTTTCATCACACCCAATTTGGATCAAGGTACAACATGGAAACAAAGTAAAGACTGATAGAGTGCATTCTGTGGGGGAGAGGGGGAGGGAAGCAAGATGGGGGAAAAATGTAAAACTCAAATAATATCTTTAATAAAAATAAATTTAAATTTAAAAAAAATCAAAAAAAAGAATATGAACAAAATTGATGAAGGGGGTTTTAGAGAAGAAGGCTTTAAAACCAAATGTGATAAGGAAAGGCCTCATGTGTCAAGCTCAAATGGAAACATTTATTCACTAAACTGTGGATAAGGATTCCTGAAGCTACATATTATTTTAGAAAACTACACATTAAGGTTATGCTCTACTATACTTTTATTTATTTTGCTAAATATTTCCCATTTATATTTCTAAACTGACTTGGATTCACTTGGGAGTAATATAGTTGCAGGTTGTGGGGTCACATATTTGATTAATTCTGATAGAGATGACAGTTGGGTTGAGGCTTTTAAGCACTGGTGGGAAACCTTATTTTTCTGCCAAGGACCATTTGTATATTCATAACATCATTCACAGGTCATACAAAAGCATCAACTTTAAAATTAGCCTGCTATAGCTGGTCAAATTTTTAATTAATTAATCCCTAAAAAATTCCTTGATTTATTGAATTTCTTGTCCCATCTTTGGTTGCCATAGAAGCACCAGACCAAATGATTCTGAGGCTACCAAGAATCCAAGAAATCCTTAAGGTAGAGATAAGAAGAGAGAGAGTATTTCAGGGATAGGAAAAAGACTTATAAAAAAAAGTCTAAGAAATGGAGTGAAATCTATGAGAAGCTATAAGTAGGATATTGGGTAAGGGGAGTAATATATAAGAAGATGATAGATGGAAACAGGTTGCAAAGAGCTATAAATTCTAGATATAGAACTTTATTTATATTTGAGCTTAGAGATAATAGGGAACCATTGACATTTATTGACTTAAAAAATGACTAGTCAGACCCCTGCTTTAAGAAAATCAATTTAATGGAAGTGAATTGGAGTGGGGAGAGTCTTGAAGGGAGGAGATCAATAGGGAGACAATTGCAAGAGAAAATAGAGGCCTAAATTAGGATGGTGGCTAAATTATGGGTGGAGACAAGGGGACATAATAAGAGGTATTTCAAAGAGAGAAATGACAAGAGTTGGTAAGTGATTGGATGCACAAAAATGATAGTAAGGAGGGTCAGTGAAGATATAGGCAAGACAACAGGGCTGTAAATCTAGATGATGGGAAAGTTCATGTGCTCTAACTAGTAATAGAGAAATTTGAACTAAGGGTTGCTTTAGGGAAAAAGATGAATTCTATTTTGGATATGTAGTGCAAAATATCCAATAGACAGTTCATGATGTATTTCAAATGAGACATGAGCTAGAAATAGTTCCAAAAGTCTTTGTGTACTTTTAGACAACTCAGGCTTTAAAATTCACTAAGACTTTTGGGATTCCAGTAGTTAGATATTGGAGTTATTTTCATATATTTTTAATTAAATTAATGGGAGGTTATGAAAAAGAGAAGAGAAAGAGACCATATTCCCTTTAGTAGTGTATATCATAAATCCATCCATGTCTTCAACCTGAGCTTTATGTGCTTCTTCTGAAAATCCTTCAAAGGAGAATCTATCCAATGTGATAAGAAGGGCTTCCTTGAAATCTCTTGTTATTGTATAGTTACCACTTTGACTTCATGGTTTACTTACCCTCTGTGTTGGCCATACCTTTTTCTGTCAACATCCTTTACACTGTTTTTTAAAATAATTTTTCAATAATGATACTCTATGGCCTTCTCATGCCCAGCACATATTTCTATTATATTTTAAATGACCTTTGATTTTAATTTTTCAGAGACTGTGGTATTCCATGATTGATAACCAGATAGACACTATAACCAGAACAATATTGTTAAAAAAGTTGAACCTTTGTCATCTTCTATTTGCAGCGTCTGTCCAAGATTATGGTATGAATGAAACAGCTGCATGGGTTTTCTATCCTACTGTAGAACAATAGAAAATTCTTGTTTTTTTCCTCTGTGAATAATTAAGTTAAACTCTTTTTAATAATTAAGGATCTCATTCAGGAGGCTATGAAATGCTCTGAGGCTTGATATAATTAGTTCAATGTTATCGTTAAAAGGGGTCATCTGGAGAGCCCCACCATCTATAGGGAATCTCTCTTCAAATTGGATATAGACCATGAAAAATAGTAAGAAACATTGGTGAGGGCGGCTAGGCGGCATAGTGGATAAAGCACCGGCCCTGGAGTCAGGAGTACCTGGGTTCAAATCCAGTCACAGACACTTAATAATTACCTAGCTGTGTGGCCTTGTGCAAGCCACTTGACCCCATTTGCCTTGCAAAAAAAACACCTAAAAAAAAAGAAACATTGGTGAACATACATTATCAATGTATGTGTCACTTTATCTTAATAGTCAGAGCATTATCAAAATTATCAGTTGTTTTATGTTTCAAGGAATCTTATTATTTTTGACAGATGCATTGTTAGCCATAATTTCCTTAGGCTAAAAATGAAATAACAAAATTAGTTTTATAAATGAAGTTTTATTCTCTAGGATCTTACTAATAATCTATAGATGGTGGATGGCAACCTTACAAATGTCAAACCTGATATAAAATTTTGGGGACATTTTATACAGAAAGGAAAACAAATCATAAAACTGAGTCAGGTAACCAATGAGATTTCATATAGATAACATAAGTTTACAATATGATCCTCTCATATCTTATAATATTTGCATCAAATTCCTATTGATAAGAATCCCACTTGGGCTGGCAAGGGAATGTTTACAAATAGCTATAGAATTTCCTCTCTTACACCCAAGATGTCTCTCATCTTGTAGTTTGCTGATCTAGGTAAAGGAATTTATTAGTGCTATCACTGAATTTTCAAGATAGTATTGCCACAGGTCAAGTCAACACTTTAGATAAAGGAGAATGGTAGACTGACATTTTTACACACTGAGATAACCTCCAGATTAATAACTATTAGTTGGAAATTAAGACTAATTTCTAAATCAGAAATATGGAATTAAAGAGTATCAGACTTAGAAAGCATGGATAGCATCTTGTTAGAGTAGAGAATTTAATGATGTTTTGATTACTACTATGCTTTGATTGGATAGAAACTCTTCTGGCCATAATTAGGAGAAGTACTTTCTTCTATTTTATGCTAAATCTGTTATGAAACAACCTTTTGTATTTAGATCAAGTGTCCATTTGCAACTTATGGTATGTGGAGTAAAATTATGTTCTAAACCTAATTTTTTTTTTGCCAAATGTTTCCTCATTTTCTCAGTAATTATTGTTAAATAGGTAGTTGGTTTTTTTTCCAAGTCATTTATGGTTTCGGATTTACTGAACACAGGGCTGCTGAGTCCTATTTTTTTCTACTTTTTTTCTGCTATCTAATCTGTTTCACTGCTCTAATTTTCTGTTTTTAACTAGTGGCAAATAGTTTTGATGATTACTGCTTTAGAATATATAATATATTTTAGATATATAAATATATTTCCCTCTTAATTTATACTTTTTCATTATCTCTTGATATTCTGGACCTTTTATTGTGGCAAATGACTTTTGATATTTTCTCTGGCTGTATAAAATAATTTCTTGTGAGATGTATTAGGGGCAACTAGGTAGAGTACAATGGATAGATCACTGGCCATGAAATCAGGAGGAACTGAGTTCAAATCAGGCCTCAGACACATGATGGTAGGTGTGTGACCTTGGACAAGTCACATAATCCCATTGCCTTATTTAAAAAAAAACAAAGAAAATCCTTGAGCAAAATCCAGAGGAATCACATAGAGCTGAACACAACTGAGCAACAATAAATATAAAAATTAATTTTAGTAGTATTGCCATTTTAATTATATTGGTATGACCCAACCATAAGCAATGACTAGTTTTACAATTAGTTGTCTTCCTTTATTTCTTAAAGAAATTTTGAGATTCTGTAAAATATTTGACTTAGGATTTTAGGTTTAAAGCTGAAAAGGATCACCTCAAGATGAAGGTATTCCTTAAATATGATGCAATTCAGGGAAGGAAAAATTCAGAGAATTCTGAGGATTGACTCGTTTCTTTCCATTTACCACAAGGATCAAAAAATTATTCTGAATCCATTGAGAATAAAAATAAACCCTCAGTTTGGCATTTTTACTCATTAGAAAGAAAATCTAACTCTGTTTGCCTGTCCACCTGATCAAATATTCCCTCTTTCTGTTGGGTTTAATCCCTTTACATACATAAAGGACAGTTTCTTAGAGGACATAAATAAATGATGAAACAGAAATAATCTCTCAAAGGAAACAAAGACTGGCAAAGTTCATCTCTCCTTCAGGACAAAATATGAGGGTAAGGAAAAGAAGCATAGGATATGAGTATCAAGTTCTATGAGTTCTATCTTTGTAATTTAGTGAGTATAATACTTTTCCTCTATTATGTCTGGTTTATATTCAGCCTTGATCATCAGTATTGATATGAGAGTTACAGAATCCTCTTGTCCTCACTTCTTGCATTGGATTTATATCTACTTTGTCACTCTCAGTACTGGTCACTCCCTCACCAGGACTCAAAAATCCCCTCTCTGAGATGGAATTCAGTTTTGGGAAATATAACTCTTGCGCAAATGTATGGCTGAGAAAGGGAAGCCAATGAATCAATCACTCCCCAGCTTAATAAGCACAATTAACAAAATGCTCTAGTATTGGGGACTGTTGTGTGTGGGATATTATCGGCACCTGGTGCCTTTGAGCATCAGAACTTTGTTTTACTAACTGCCATGGGAGAGGGAGTGAATGAGAGAGTGGAAAGAAATTTAAGCACTGGTGTTTTGGTAATAAATGGAGCACTTGGAGCTGGGGAAAGGATAAGGAAATCCAGAAGTGGAACTCTACATTCTAGTCTCAAGTTTGTCTGGGATGTCAATCAAACTAGCAAATTGAATGTCCAGAGGGTAGCTAATTCTCTCCTCTGGGTTTTAGGGGACCCTGAAAGGCTTGGAGTGATTTATCTCATATCCTAGCTTATGAATTTCTACCAGCTATCTTTACAATTGATATCAATTAGTCAGACAGATGTACCTGGTTTTTAGTTAGGAACATTTACAAATATGGTATAATAGTGATATAAGTTGTTTTAAAATATCATTCCCCCCCCATTTTTGAAAAAAATATACTCTCCCACAAGTATACATAGAATTCTTGGGAAAGTGGGATGAGGTGAAAAGTATTCTCAGGTTCCTAGAAGCTCTTTTCTCCATTTTGGGGATTTCTTACAATGTTACCCTTAGACATGATGCAAAATTTGACTAGGTATCTTAAGAGTCCCAAAGTTGTCTTTCCTCATTGTGTCTCCTTTTATCTTGGCTTCTGATGAAGACATGGCTCTTAGACACTGCTGTTCCAGGGATGCTACTAAGACACCAAAGAGAAGCTCACATCTTCCAGATCTTTTGAAGTTCCCACATGTCTTCTGGTCAAGGATGGGGAAGATGACTAAAACTCTTTTTCCCCTAGCTCCAAGTAATTTCCTTTCGGGGGGGGGGTTGAAATGAATTTTTCTTGCTTTGTGCAAGAAATGCTGAAATACAAATTGACTTATTATTTTATACAGTATGAGTAAATCTCTTCAATTAATCTCACTATACCTCCTATAGAGAATAATTTCATTCCATCTTAGGGATTTCATTCCTTCCCAACTGATCAAAGATTTGCACCTAGTCTAATATCTTTGACTGACTGACTGATTTGGTTGAATATGCTGCCTTCAGGACAGACCCCTTCTATGTAAACTCTGCCAAGACCAGTTCTTCTTTCCAGTCTTTTTCTTCTTTTTATGCATTTCCACTTCATCAAGTAATCTATAAAACAAAAAGTGTGTTGTTTGAATCTAAATGTGGTATAGCTTCATTGTCACTGATGGAGAAATGTTTGTGGATAATTTTCTTATTATTCTGTTCATCTTCTTTCCAATTTCATTCTTAAATGCCCTTGGGATGATTTAGCTCAGTTGAATCTCTTGCAAAAATTTATGTAAATTTTCTTGTCTCTGCTATTTCTTATTGTTTTATAATATGATATTTCAATAATCTTTGACTTGCCAAAGATATCAAGTGATTCTAGTTAAGGCATTTTCAATACTATTTTGGTCTTTTCAGTCTGTCAATAGATTTTCATTAGTCAAATGTACTTAAAAATAGTAATTAAAATTATCCCTATATGTAATTGGAAAAAATACTATTAAGATAAAAGAAAGAACAAAAAAGTAAATAGTATAGCTGCAATGCTGTTTACTCTTTGATTCATTTCCAATTTCTCATTGTTAAATTCTTAAATAGTGAAGGCTATAGTTCCCTCAGCTAAGTACTATACTTTCTCATTTTAATCCTTTCTACTAATTTGGAATTCATTGCAATCATGATTCTACCAAGTTAATTGTCTGAGTATACATAGATATCAGATTTTGAAATGACCCTAATTGGTAACCACTATTTTAAAAGTATTTATGACATATAGGTTTCCTTATAGTCTAATAACTTTTGTCATATCTTACACCATATTCTCCAACAATTTTTGTCATCTAATCCTAAAGCCATCCACATTGGTGAAGGAAGTTACCAAGTATTGTTTAGCTTTTAAGATCTTTTAAAATTTTTTTTATGGATTTCTCTACCTACTCAGTTTTTTGCAACAGATGTTGGTACATAAAGTACAAATGTTTTCATTGTTGTCTTTTTGTGGATCCTTATCAAGATCACTGCAACTGCTTCATCGTTTATTATATAATGAACAAATGTCTCATGGAAATGATGCTTCTTTTTTGCTTCTGGAGGCCTGATTAGATCAATTCCACCAATTCCCTTTGTGTTTACCCTTCCATATAGCTCAAATTTAATTTCTCTTTTGGTTTCATTTATAATGACAATATCAAGATTTATATAATTCAGGTCTTTTAGTATTGTAACCACTAGTTGGCCAATGGATAAGAGTCAAATAAAGAGCTAATTTGATGTTAACATAATAAATATTATGATTCTTAGCATCTTTTGTTTTCTTCTCTAATTTTCTGCTACTATCATCAAAGAAATGGATAAGGACCATATAACACTGAAATCTTTTTGTATTTTTCTTTGTATTATGGACAGTCATGAATGTAACACTGACTAACCTGTCCTTGGCTTCCTGAAGGTCACATATGTTATATTTCACCTCTCCCTCCTCTAGAAGGCTCTAGTACTTGTAGGATATCGAAGGATGTCTAAACTCTCTCTACAAATAGTTCCAGCTTCCAACATTATGTTCTTTTAAGTGCTGGGGAGAGGGATGGTCATCTCCCCTACACCTAATTCTATTGAACTACTAACAGTCAAATTAGCTTCTACCAAAAAAAAATTACTTCATATACTAACTCCCAAATATACTAACTCTACAACATGTGGACTTAATCCCCTCCACCTCTGCAACATCTCAGTGTGAGTGAGGGGTGGTACCTAGAGAAGAAGGGGATTGATTGGTTCTTGTCCCTTGTTATCGAAGAAGACCAAAATGACATCACTATATTTGAGACAAATTACAGTGGGGCCAACTGTGACTGATCAGTCCAATATGAACTTGAAATTCTCTACCACAGGTTGGGCACAAATAGTCCATGTGAACATGGGGTGGGTTCTCTAAGAGAAGGGGAGAAAGGGATTAGGTCTATGGCTTAGCTTAGTTCCTATACAGTCCAGCCTCAAATTCCAAATCCAAAATCTGTTTCTTGAGTTGTGGGCATCCTGACTTCTCTAGATTTTTTTTCCATGCCAACTGTCTACAACGTCTTGCCAAGAATATTGGTTCTAAGGTCAATATAACTGAAACTCTAGTCGCCCCTGACCACCTTTCTAGCATCTGAAATTGAGGACAAAGGTAAAAGAGGACTTGGGGAGGCAGGAAATTTTTCTCCTATTTCAGTTCATGGTCTTGCACTGTGAATGAACTGTGTGTGTAATCCTCTGAATGGAGTAAAAGAACAAACAGGAAAAAGAGAGTTTTCCAATTCTGGTAATATTGTAGTTTTTAAAGTAGTAGCCTTGTTCTGGCTAGACAGCCAGATGATTATTGCCTTTCATATGGTTAGGAATGCAGGGAAGCAGGATGCCTTCATGTTAGACAATTGGGGCATGCCCTAAAGCCCCCTTATGTGACCAAAGAATTCACCATTAGATGGTCAGCCTCTGGTTACCAAACCTGTCCTTGCTTACCTAGGCTGGTTCTCAGAAAGCAAACAAGGTCTTTTGCCAGTATAGTTTTCTAGATAACTCACAGAGGGGAGAAAATACAAAAGAATGCCTTTAGCCCTCAATTTCCTCATTCTTGGGGGATGGATTAGATAATCTCTAAGCCCCACCCCCATTCTGATAAATTTGTGATCTTATGACCCTTACCAGCTTGGTAGAAACATCCCGAACATGTATCTACTAGCATAACCTATAGGACCCTCTTTACTATGAGGAGAATTTTTGTGGGGTTATATAGACAAACTATAAAAGGTTTGGTCCAAAATATTCAACAATAAGTAGAGGGAAATGATATACAAATAAAATTTAACATAGCCTCATTTTTCTAAAATGCCATAGTTTGAAACAGATCAAATAATTTTTATCATGATTTCAGAGTCACAACGAACACTGATGTACAACTTAGAGAATTTTTGTAAGTCCCTTGTGATTTAGAACAAGCAAAAGTGATGTTAAATCTTTCAAAGATTAGAGTTTGTGATGGCCAGGATGCTCAAACTGTGACATGGAATTCTGTGATTGACATATGAAGATACCAAATAGCGTTAAATCTATTTATTATTTGTGAAAGAACATGAAAAGTGCCTATTCTGTGATGACTTTCCAAATGTATTTTTTTTTGCTATTTTAATCTAAAATGTGTGAACATTTTTAAAGGTTGAAGTCTTAGAGAAATTGCTTTCTTTTTTCTTTTTTCCAATTAAGCCATTCTTTTAGGTAGCTCTGGTGAGAATAAACATGTTTAATAAACTGCAATAAATGTGCTTTTTATGTCCTTTCATTACAAATAACTTGATTGAAATATGCGCTTTCAAGAAATCATGTCTGTGCTGGTAAATTATGCAAAATGCTCAAGACTCAAAATCCTGAAAAATAGAGTTTGTAATGAACATCCTGATCACACAATCACAACCTCTTCCCTAGCAATGACTTACTTAGGTATTATGGGGATGAAATACAAAATATTTGTTAAAAAAAAGGAAATCATAACATCTCCTTGAGGTTGTACAAAGCAAATCATTAACAAGCTAGGATTGTATCTAAGATAATCTCTATCAACTTTACCTGGGTTTTTGTTATTTCTATATGGTATTCAAAATCATTGCATTTAATGTAATTTTAATGTAATGTTTTTCAATGATGTACTTTATATCTCTCTCCTAATTGTACCTGTAGAGAAATCATTTTCAGGAAATCATCTCATTCTTTATGCCTACAATATTGTTCTTTGTTCCATTGAAAATAGCTTCCCTTTTCATTTTAATCACTTTTAAATATTCTTTACATTTACTATTTTTTTCCCTTGGAATTACAATGTTTCAGGAGCTGATAGCAAGGGGGTTTCAAGTACGTTTTATAGTTTTGGCATCAGAAACATACTAAGCCATGCTTATTAGTCTTTAGAGACTGCTAATTTTCTCGTACAAAGGGAATTTTGAACTCTCATTAGGATGTTTCCCAGATGCTTTAATTTTTGATACAGTTTAGTACAATTATGCTTGCTTTTACTACAGAAATTTGAAAAATAATGTACCAAGGGAAACAAAAAGCCAGTTGTTTAAAAGCACAAATGAATAGCTGATAAGAAAACAACTGAGGCAACATGATTTTAAATCCAATATAACTGAGAAAAAAATGAATACATAATAATGCTAAGAATTATAATTGCTAGTGCATTATGAACATGAGCAAATAAATCAATTAAAACAATAGATCAGGGAAGTATGCCAAAATCATTTAAATTTTAGGCAACCAACTAATCTGAATTAAATAGGAAATAGAATCCTTCAGGAGCATGGGAAAAAAGAAGAAAAGATGCTAAATTCAAAATGCTTTTTAAAAAATCAGAATACAGTAAAATGAGAATATGGCAGCAAATGAATAAGAACTGTGAGAAGTTATTAGTCTTAATCCATTGTTTTATAAACTGTTTTCCTTTGTATATTTTTTTATTTGGCCTTAACACAAACTACTGAATTTTGGACAGTAAGTAAGATTTTCCTTGGAAGAGGCAAAGTACTATAAGCTATCAAAGTCACTGTTTAGAGAAAGGGAAGCAAAAAAAAATAATATAAGAACTTTATTTCTACTATTCTGTGTACTGGGCTTTCTCCACTCTCAAAAAATAGAGATCATTCTTTTTATTAATGCATTTCAACAGAAATTAAAACCTTACGATCTCAATTTCCACAAAATCTTTGAACCAAAGTGGATATCATCTTAGTTAGGACATCACTATATTATTTTTCATATTGTGTCTTGGAGAAACAGCTGCTTACACAAAAGAATTCAATTTATCAGTTAAGAACAGTTGTTGCTTTTTACATAACATGCTAGTAGTTTTTAGCTTTATCTTCCGATGTCTATAAATATATCCATTTTGGGGCGGCTAGGTGGCGTAGTGGATAAAGCACCGGCCTTGGAGTCAGGAGTACCTGGGTTCAAATCTGGTCTCAGACACTTAATAATTACCTAGCTGTGTGGCCTTGGGCAAGCCACTTAACCCCATTTGCCTTGCAAAAACCTAAAAAAATAAACATATCCATTTGTGAATTTTTTTTCCAAAATATAAAATGGAAATGCCTTAAAACTAAGAAATTTGACACCCACAGAGAAATCATTTCCTTTAACAATTAAATATATCCCAATTGCATTTTTGGAAGATAGAAAACACAGTCTGTTTTCTTCGCTAGTTATTATTATTTTATTATTTTTTTTAACATTCCTATTAGGTCTTCTTGTCTTTTTATTTTAGGCCAAGCTGTAGACCATTCTCTCTGCTTGATGTCTTCTTCAATGTGTAATCAAAGTTTAATGTTTTATGTTGCTTTATATATAATATATATATGTATATATATATACGTACATATATATGTATATATATATATATATATATATATATATATATATATATATATATGTTAGCTTTCACACAAAAACATTAAAATTCAAACTTCCAAGGTCCCTTCAACTCTAAATCTAGGGTCTAAGAAACTGATTCATTGAATTTTATAAAAAAGAAAAATTAAGACACTTTTTAAAAAATTTTTTTTCCATTTCTATGTAGGTAGATTCCTCACTCTTGTAGCTTCCATAAAATGTGCCTGAGTCTAAATGTGGAGGGGGGGGTTCTATTGTGTTTTAGGTTTGTAGCAAACATGAATACTGAAAATTCTTGAAAAATCCAGAGTTGGAGACAGATATGGAGACAGATGATTTGACTCAGCTCTCTGTTCTGAGTTGCTTCTGTATCATGAACTAACATACCACTTTGGCCTTCTCAGATGCTTTTCTTATCTTTTTTGTTGTTATTTTTATTTTATTTTTTCCAATTACATGAAAAAATAGTTTTCAACAGTGATCTTTTTTGTAAGCTTTTGGGTTCAACATTTTTCTACCATCCTCCCTTCCTTCCCCCTCCCCTCCCCCTCCCCATGATAACAAGTAATCTGATATAGGTTGTAAAAATGTACAGTCTATAAATGTTTTTCTCATAAAATTTTGTTCCTAGAAAAGTGTTCCAGAATGAAATGAATCTCAGACACCAGGATTGCCCCAAAGTGTGTGTAGCTTGGGGAAGGGAATTCCTCCGTTTCTGTTTATTAGAACTCCCCCACCAGGGTTCTTTTTTCACCAAATATGAAAGAGACTTTGAGCCAAAAGAGGTCACTTACTCTCATCATTAGGTTGAGTTTTGGAATAAATGAAGCAGCCCTCTTAAAAGGCATGTGTGTACATATATGTTTATATATACAATATATACATATATGTATATTTATACCCATATATACACATAATATATGCATATATAATATGTGTGTGTGCATATAATCTCGCTGTGCATGATTAGCTTCTTAGAGCCACAAGTGAAGTTTGAGTGACAAGTGGATACCAAAGGTAAACGAGCAGACATGAAAAGTGTTCAGCAAATTTTCATACCAAACATGTTAGTCTTCCCTGAACAGGCCGTAGGCCACTAGACTTTGATTACCCTGGAAGAGAGACTGAGGTTGATGACTTTGTGCAACTCTACCTCATTTAAATCCAATTCATGCCCAAGATGACATCATCCTTTGATGTCCTTGGTCCTTTTTGAAAACAAAAGATGAACAACAATAATATATTATCTCATTTGCAATTCACAACAACCTTATGATGTAGGTACTATAATTTTGTGATTTTTATAAATGAGGACACTAAGGTTCAGGGTCACATAGCCAGGGAGTGTATGAGGGTAGATTCAAATTTAAGTCTTTCCAATTCCAGGATCGGCACTTTATCCATTGAAGACTATGAGGGCTCTTATGACACAAGCTCCTATGATCCCTTGCATAGAGGAATTGTTTATTCTCTATCTGCAGATACAACAGTTCTTGATTGATTGATAAGATCTTACAGAAGAGATAAACTTTCCAGTACTTGTCTTCTAAATCCTCCAAAATGGGTCAGAAGATTAGAGTTTAAATTCTGACTTTGGACAAGTTCTTTAGTCTCTCTGATTCTCAGTATTTCCATCTGTAAAATGTGGTGTTAGATCTCTCTAAGATTCTGTCTGGCTCAGAATCTTTAAGACTTGTTTGAAACCAGTAGAAATATAAGTCTTTTAGCTAAGGACAATACTATTGGTCTATGAGACTAGGATTATTCACAGAGTATTTGGGCAAGGGTATATATAGCTTGCGTAAAGGTCCATTGTTCTTAAAACTATTGCTCTTTCTTACCAAAAAAGCCTAGTTCATGTTGCACCT
The DNA here is from genome assembly GCF_037893015.1 of Macrotis lagotis. Taxonomy (NCBI): domain Eukaryota; kingdom Metazoa; phylum Chordata; class Mammalia; order Peramelemorphia; family Peramelidae; genus Macrotis; species Macrotis lagotis. The sequence continues at coordinate 93,085,702 of NC_133663.1, forward strand.
TATAGTTCACAGCCCCGATTCCCTTCTTTTTACTATGTTTCTTGTTGCTGTTTGTTGTCCATTTTCTAAGAGGACTGTGACATCTGGGAATGAAGTAGACACTGATGTCCTGTTATATCAAGGCCTAGCCACCATATCCAGATTTTTAATTTAATTTAACTACTGCCTAATCAAAGTACTGGTTAGTTCCAGCAGACAGTGAGCTATGGATCAAAATATCAAGAAATCACTGGGCACTGAAGCTTAATGATGAAACCAAAGAAATTTGTTCAAAAGTCTCCATTTCTGAAGAAATGGAAGAGTTGCCTAAGGAAGAAACTCAGTGTTGAATGAAAGAATAGAGACTTACACAACCCACTTTAATTACTCTTTAATTATTGAGAATTGGGCAGCTAGATGGTGCAGTGGATAGAGCACCAGGCCTGGAGTCAGGAGGACTGAATTCAAATCCAGCCTCAGACACTTAATAATTACTTAGTTTGTGACCTTGGGCAAGTCACTTAATGCTATTGCCTTAAATAACTAACTAAATAAATAAATAAATAAATAGATGAATTTTACAAAAAATTATTGAGAATAATCTCAGAAAATCAAAACCATACAAAAATAACTTGATCCAAAATTCCCTCTCCTCATTGATGGGTATGGAACAGAAGAAAGGAAAGACTTTAAATCAGAGAAAAAAGTTGGATAAATGCATCATGCTTCTAATTCAAGCTGTCTTGGACTATTGTAAATCAATGGATTTCAGTGGTGGACAGTGGATATTATCAGATTTCCCCCAGACAGTAGAAGATAAGGAAAATGATATTCACCTTATCCAGTGATCTTCAACCTATTTGAGCACATATCCTTGAAGAATTTCCAGACTTTCTGCCATTTTTTTCAGTAGCTTCAGGGAAAAAAAATCAGTGAATGAAATGAACAATGTGGACATGCAGCATCTGAATGGTTTTGCAATATTCAGAGAGAAATTGGAAGAGCATGAGGGGAAAACCTTCTGAGGTAGGAACTACCTCAGTTAGGAACTACTGGTCCAGAGATGTTAATTAAATAGTTCTGCAGAACTTCTGTAAAGCATATAGGTGATGAAGTCTCTCAATAAGAAGTGAATATTGATCTTATGATTCAGCAATAATCCAAAGAATTATCAGAAGCAGAATTCTTTCCTAGGACTAGATACCTACTATCAAACATTTGTGAGGTTCCATGTCATCATGTGAGACATTCTCAATGACCTCATTCATGGATATTTGGTTCAAAAAACTGCAAAAAAGAAGAATGAAAAGGAAGACCCAAATCTGAACCTCATACCTTAAGAAATTTTTGGAGGGAGAAATATGGGCAGACATTTAAGAATATACTCTAGTATCAGCTTTTGTCTATGAAGCCTAGAAGGCTTGCGAGAATCTTATAATATGAATGATAGTCACCCACTGCATTTTTTTTCAATGACAGGGATACTTGTTATCCTATGCACAAATATGAGTTCTGAGCTTTAAAGTAAGCTGTCATTGAATTCATAATTTTTGCGTTAAGAACTTAATTCAACCACAGATAAAAATAATTCCCAGATTTATAGTCTAGTAAGGTGTTAAGTTGAATAATATCTATTGGATATGAATAGTGTCATTGGCCAATTATGAATTCAATGTGCATTCCAGGCCATAGAAGGTCAACAAAGAGATAAGATTGTTGTTGTTCATTTGTTTCAATTGAGTCCAATTCTTCATGATCCTATTTGGAGCTTTCTTGGTAAAAATACTGGAGTGATTTACCTTTTCCTTCTCCAGTTCATTTTGCAGATGAGGAACTGAGACAAACAGGGTTAGGTAACTTGCTCAGGGTCATACGGCCAGTAAGTGTCTGAGGCAGGATTTGAACTCATGAAGATGAGTTTTTCTGATTCCAAGTCCAGTATTCTATCTACTGTGCCACCAAGCTGCCCAAGTCTATACAGTATAAGATACTTCAACTTTTATTAAATTTAATTTTACTATAGAGGGTGCAGATGTCCTAGACTGCTAACATCTTATTTACATCTTTAACAATCCAAAGTGCCTTTATGGTGCCCTGAAGTCTATTTATGAACCAAAGACCTTTGGTGCATCTCAACTACTCAGTGTTGTGAAGTCACATTGATTAACGATAGGAACATGATCCTCTAGAGAAGGGCTGAACGCTTCCATAGTGTTCTTAACAGACCATCATCAATCAAAGAAGAAACAATTGATTGTTCACTGCAAGTTGAAGTCAATTGGCCCCTAGCTGAAGTTCCAATTGAAGAAGAAGTTTTGAATGCCATTAGACTCCTTTCAAATGGCAAAACACTAGGTGTTGATATTTCAGCTGAGGTCTATTGCTCATATAAAAGTTAACTGAAATTTTCCAGGTTATATGGCATGAAGAGTTTCCCCCCAAGAATTCAAAGATGCTGTCATCATCCATCTCTGTAAAGATAAAGGGAATAGAATGTCCTGGGAAAAATCATAAGGGTGTTTCTCTTTTAGTCATTACTGGCAAAATTCTTGCCAGAGCTCTTTTCAATCCTTCACCTAAAAGATGGTCACTTTCCTGAGAGCCAGTGTTGCTTCAGAAAGGGTTGAGAAACAGTCACTATGGTGTTTACTGCCCAACAACTCCAGGAGAAATTCCAGGAGCAGAATAGAGGTCTGTACACAACATTTGTAGATCTGACCAAGGCCTTTTACACCATCTGTTATGAAGATTTATGGAAAATTATGTCAAAATTTGGTCAACCAGAGAAGTTCAACAGTATTACACATCTATGTCATGACTACATGCTTGCCCAAGTTCTGGATAGTGAACAATATCTCAAGATTTTTTGGCCCCCATACTTTTTTTAACATGATGTTTTCAGCCATCTTATCAAACGTCTTCACTGATGATGGTTACAGCATCAAGGTCAGCTACTGCACTGATGGCAAATTTTTAAAGTGGAGGAGGTGTTTGGTGAAAGATCCTGTTGGCAGATGATTGTGCACTTGATGCAGCCTCTAAAGCTGAGATACAATAAAGTATGGATTGATTTTCTGCTGCTTGTGCTAATTTTGGTCTAACAATTAAGACCAAGAAAATACAGGTGCTCCATCAGCCAGCACCATGCAATCCATATGTGAAACCATAACAAATTGAGAAGTTTGGATACCTTGGACAAGTTCACTTACCTAGGCAGTGTCCTTTCCAGGGAGGTACACATTGACAGTGAGGTTGATACACACATTGCTAGAGCTAGCTCAGTGTTTGGGAAGCCCCAAAAGAGAATGTAGAAAAGAAGAGATATTAGACTAACTACCAAACTGAAGGTCTGCAGAACTGTTGTGTTGACCTCATTGCTGTATGCCTGTGAAATCTGGACAGTCTGCCAGCATCATGTCAGAAAACTGAACGACTTCCACTTAAATTGTCTTAGAAAGATTCTGAAGATCACCTGGCAAGAGAAGATATTAGACACTGAGGGCCTTTCTCGAGCTAAATTTCCACGCATTCCAACATGACTACAGAGATTGCAGCTATGATGGGTTAGGCACATTGTTAGAAGGTCAGAAGTATGCTTGCCAAAAAAAGACTATTCAAACTATTCGAACTCAAATAGTGCAAGAGCTCACAGTGGGGTCAGAAGAAGTGATACCAGGACAAACTGAAGGTCTCTCTTAAGACTTTTAAAACATTGTACAGCAAAGGAGATATTGGCACAGGACTGCTCCAGTAAGGCAGGTCTTCAACAGAGAGGGTGCTATGCTCTGTATGGAAGACAGAATTGAAACAGTTCAAAGGAATTGTGATATTCATAGATTTAGACTAAGCATCCCAGGTGTTCATATAGACTATTTGTGCCTGACCTGTGGTAGAGTATTACCGAACTTGTATTGGTCTGATCAGCCATAGTTGGACACACTGTAGCTTATCTCTAACATACTATCATTTTTGGTCTTCTTTGATAAGGAAGGACAAGAACCAAACAACCAACCATTAACACCTTATTTTGTCATCTAGTGTGTTAGTTGTTCCCCCTAACTTTATTTCATATGTCATCTTTGCACTTATACAAATAATTATTAAGGTTTTCAATAACATGGTGTCAGGCCTATATTCTTGTATCAATTCACTGGAGACCTAATTTCCTTTTCACATTCAGTCATTTACCTAATTCTAAATCTACTTAATTGCATAATAATCTAACCCACATATTTCCATTTTTTCCCTACAAGAACAGCAGGAGAGACTTTCTCAAATGCTTTGCATTTGAAATAGGTGAAATACACTTACAAAATCTCCTTAATTTACAGTTGTATAACCCTGTCAGAAAAAAAAGAAATGATTGCCTCACAATCACTGCTCTTGACAATGCCTTGACGGCTCTGTGAAATCACTGCTTCCTTTTCTAGAAGTTCACTGACCATCCTTTTAATAAAACATTCTGGAATTTTGACAGGAATCAAAGACATGCTCACTGGTAAATGATTGCAGACTCTATTATCATTCACTTTTTTTGTTGAAAAGTGGAATAATATTCCCTTTTCTGATCCTCTACTACCTTTTATATTCATCATGATCTTTCAGGGATCACTGACAGTGGCTTTGCAAACATATTAGCTAAGATTCTTGATATTCTGCCCGAGCAACTTGAACTCATTAAAGTCAGCTAGTCCTTATTATTTCCTCACTTCTCTTTAATATTAAGCCCAAATTTGTTGGGTTAGATGAGAGGAAGCTTAAATTTCCCATTCATTATATAATAAATGCACTCCTGTCCCATCAGGGGTCAGATGATGTTGGTGGGTCAAGTCTTCCAACTTTTTCCTATGATACTTTGCCAATAATTAAGAGATATTGGGAAAAGATAGAAACAATGAAGGAAAAACAGAATCTTGCTATTGAGGGGAAACACAATAAACAAATGAATTAAGGACTGACTAGATGAGCAGTTTGTTAAATTTTTTTTTTGAAAGACTGAAGTAACACAACAGCAAAGACCTTCATCGTTTTTCCTTATTACATGTATAAACACGATTGAGGGTTAAAGAGTAGAGCATAGGTCTTCTCCAAACATGAACCCAATTCTGAGTGTGGATAGGGTTAATTGATATATAGGTGATACACAAAAGGGAAAATTGACAAGTTGCAAACATTCATTGGTTCCAAACACAAATTACAGAGAATTAGATCTTTCTTACTATTTCTTAAACTCCCTTCTTTTTTTTCCTAAATGACTTCCTTCTGCCAAAACTAAAAGATTTAGAACTGGAAGTGACATTAGAAATCACATTTTCCAACCTTATTATTTTAAAGTCTGAGAAAAAGAGCACCAAAAATAGTCAGGTGACTTGTCCAAGGCTATACAGATAATAAGCAAGGATCTTTGAAATCATTTTGTGATTTTAGAACTGAGGGAATTGAAGACCACAGAATTCAAGTGACAGGTCTTATATAATAATAATAATAATAATTTAGTTTTATCTCTCTTGCTTCTGAATTTTGTTGGGAAGATATTATCCCTCAAAAATCTGTTTTCCCAAAACCAAGCTCCAAAGATGAAGAGACATATACCCTAAAGCACCTTCTTCATGTGACACAAGAAATAAATGCCACAAAATATTAAATATAATAATCAAAAATTTTTTTAAAACTGAGCTCATGGACCTCTACCCTAGCTCCTTTAGCTATGGACTTGGGATGCACCACTTATTCTTTGTGTCTCTAGATGAGAAATATTTCACTATTTGACCTCCCAAGTTTTGGAGTCTGTCCTTATATCCTTTCACCTTCCTTCGGGTCCTGGAATATCTTTCCTTTATCCTCAGTATTGACTGTGTTCTAGGTGTCAAAATTGATAAAATAAAACTATGACCTACTGCCCCATACTAAAACATCAAATAGCCTAAGCTAGTAGGTAAGTAAACTTTAGAATTATATACAGAATATTTTTTGTACAGTGAGAAAATGGTGAGCTTAAAAATAGTCTAGACTGGTATGAGTTAATAACTTGGTTGCCAAGGAAACTCACTCCTGATTAGAAAAAAAAGCAGTCACAAAGAAACATGACTTGTAAAAACATGTTCTACTCCATGATATTTCCCCCTTTTTTATGATGGGGTTAGTTACCAAAATAGGTAATAAACTAGTGCCTCAAATGTCATATCCCTAGGTTACAGCAAGCCACTGATAATCTTCCATGATATTGTGGAAGACAAGATAATGACATGAAGCTACAAGATAGCCAAGTAGATTCACATAGGTTGAATAAACAGAACAAAGAATAGTCACTGAAAAATCTTCTCAACCTGGAAAAAGGCTAGGGATCAGATGTTGAACCTATTAATAACATCCTAGAGCCAGAGTGAAAAAAGGAAAGAAAAGAAATAAATTGTAGAAATATAAAACTGGGGAGGTAAGTCTAGAAAAAAAAAATTTTTTTTTGTGAAAAAGACTTGGAACCTTTAGTATACCAAAGATTCAATTACAATCAATATTGTGATACAGTGGTCAAAAAAAGTTAATATGATCTGAGGCTACATTAATAGAAATAATGTTCAGAATGAAAAAGACAATAGTGCCCAAACACAATCCTTTGGTCAGACATTTGGAGAATTTTGTTCAGTTCTGGTCACAATATTTGAAGAAGTATGCTGACAAACAAAAAGAATTACTGTAATGGTGAGGGAAAAGAAAAATTTTGCCAAATGAAAACCCATAGAAGTCATTGGAGATGTCTAACCCGGTAAAGAGAAGTGCATCGGAAGGTTGTCTTCAATTATTTGGAAAACTGGCACATTGTAGTTGAGTTAGGATTGGTTTATTTACCATCAGCAGCAGAACTTGAAAATAAGAGTTGAAGTTATAGGAAGGCAGATTTTGACCTAATGGAAGGAGGAAAAAAACTCCTAATAATTAGGATTATCTAAAAATGGAACAAGATGCCTCAAGAAGCAAATAATTCCCCATTACCTGAGCTCTTTAAGCTGGTGCCAAATGACAATTCATTGGGGATTTTTTTTAAGGAGATTTCTCTTCAAGTCTAGATGATTCCTGGCATCTTTTCAAAATTTGAGATTATATAATTCTATGATTATATATCTCAATAGGTTTAAGGATAATACTATATCAAAATAGAGTTTAGCCACTAATGCTCTGAATTGACATGACAATTATGATTTTGAAAAACTAACCCTATAGAGGCAGAAAATTTCCTCCTAGACAGTAGGACTCCACTTTGGGTAGTCTAAGGGACTTTTTCAAATGCTTTGCTAAAATCTAGGTAAACTATCCACAATGTTCATCTGACCTACCAGTCTAGAAAATCTGTCAAAAAAAAAAAGAGGAAATACAGGTCTAGACTGGTATGGAAATACCAGTCTATGATCTGTTCTTGATGAAGCAAGCCATCATGACTCTTGGGATTTACCACGTCCTTTTCAAGATATTTAGTAATCATTCCTTATTGATATGCCCTAGAATTAGCCAGAAATTGAAGTCAAGCTCAGTGTCATATAGTTTGCAGATTACACTCTCTTCCCTCTTTGAGGGCAACCACATTTTGCCCCTTCCTTCATCATCTAGTATTTTTCACCTTCCCTACTATCTGCATTGCTAATGGCTTGGCAATCAGACCTGCCACTTGTTTTTTAACTCTCGTATGCAAATCATCTGGGCCTGGTTGCTTGATTCTTAAAAGAGATAAAATATCCTCTTAGTATCTCCTTACCTTACCTATTGGATTTCAATTTTCTCTGTTTCTTCCAGTACAAAATATACTCTCATGAGCAGAGAAAATAGAAGCAAAATAATTGTGAATTAAGCCACAATGTATCCTATTTTATTTGTCATTGTTATTAGCATAGCCATCAGAAAAAATTCCTTCTTTGATCTTCCTGATTTCAATAATAGTTTTTTTCAAATAAAAACCTTTTTTATTCTTAATTTCCCCTCATCAATAACTAGGACTTATATAGAATAAGCTGTGCAGAACTCTCTACAAATATTATCACATTTGATCCTCACAACAATCCCAGGAGGTAGGTAATATTGCAATCCTCATTTTACAGAGGAGGAAACTGAGGTAGATGGAATTTAAGTGACCTGCTAAGGGGTCAATCAGCTTGTAAATGTCTGAAGCTGGATTTGAAATCAGATCTTCCTAACTCTGGGTTCAGCAAATTAATCCATTGTACCACCTAGTGACCTAAAATCATTGTGGACTTTGGTGCTCTAAATATTATTCTTATAGGATTCTGCTCTGATTCCTTTCAATATATATGTCTATGAAAAATCCAAGTTGGTCAATGAATTTCTTGTGAATCCATATTGATGCCTATAAACCATCCTGAACACCCCACCAACCCAAATACTGATTTGCTTTTCTCTTTCACCTATTTTGATTTTTCCTCAAGGACAAAGATTGTTTTCATTTTACATGTAGATCCCTATTACCAAATATAACTATTGACTCATAATAGGTGCTTAATAAAGGTGTGCTGAATGACTAAATGAGGGAAAGGCAGGGGCTGTCTCCTAGACCTGATGGTTAATGTGAGGGGAAGGACTTGAAGAGCAGACCATTTGGGGAGAGTCCCTAGTACATTTTGACTGAAACCTAACATGTCCTACATCTCAGTCATCAGTCTCTGATGCAGAGAGAGATCAGACTAGAGAGTCTGTAGAGTATTAAGCTAGAAAAGGTCTTTTTTTCTTTTTAATAGGGTCAGGGAGGAACTCTTTTCCTTTGGAATCAAGTGTATCATTTAGACAAAAGATTTTGTGACATCTTTTTTTTTTTTGACTGCTTAAAAGGCCTTTAAAAATCTTATTTTATTCATATATTTTGTTTTTGACTCATTTTCACAGATTTCTCTGACCTACCACCAACCGAGCCTTCTCTAATAAAATTGACTTAAAAAAGAAAATAAAAGCAGTTTAATCATTATGAATTGTTATCTACTGGCTTCTGCAACATTTTATACCTCCCCATCCTGCATCTCTTCAAGTCAAGGAAGGAGGCATGTTTTAGCAACCCTTGCCCAGGTCAAAGTTTAGTCATTAAAATTATACCTCATTAGGACCAGGAGAGCATTATACACATTAACAGTACCATTGTGTGATGATCAATTATGATAAACTTAGCTCCTCTCAGCTGTTGAATGAGGACAATTCTTAAGACTTGTGATGGAAAATGCTATCCACTCTCAGAGAAAAAACTATGGAGTCTGAATTCAGACCAAAGCATACTATTTTTGCATTTTAAAATTTGTTTTATGTTTTTTTCTTTCTCCTTGTTTTTTCCCTATTGTCTTGATTCTTCTTTTACAAAATGACTAATTTGGAAATATGTTAAACGTAGTTGGTTATACATGTATAATCTAAATTAGATTACTCTTGGTCATGGGGAAGGAGAGAAGGGAGCAAGACAGAAAAATGTGGAACTCAAAAGATTATAAAAAATCAATGCTAAAACTATAAAAAATTAATTAAATTTTAAAAATAAAATTATAAAGCATTCATTTTCTTTTTGTTGTTCCTTCCATGCATATGGTAATAGGAACTGTATATATTGTTTTCTCTGGTTCTGTTTACTTCACTTAGCATTGTTCCATATGTCTTCTTATGTTTCTCTTAATTTTTCATATTCATTTTTTCTTACAACACAATATTTCATCATATTGATATCATATAATTTGTTTAGCTGATTGTTTTGAAACCAAAAAGTGACACTATTAATATATTTGTGTGTATATATAGGTTCTTCCTTTGACTTCCTTAGGGAATAAATAGGTCTAGCAATGGGATTTCTGGTGAATCATGTAGATCCTCCAAAATCAAATATTTCAATCTTCTGTCAGCTTTGCCATTTTACTAAGAGCAAAGTAAAATTTCAGAGTTGCTTTGAATTATATCTATCTTATCATTAGTGCTTTGGTACTATTTTTCATTTTATTATTATTAAACATTAGTTAATAATTTGCAATCCTTCTTCAGTATTTCCTTTGATTCATATTCTCTGACCATTGGAAGGTGACTTTTAGTTTCATAAATTCATTTTGATTACCCATATATGTCAGATAGAGGCCTCATCAGAAATATGTGATACAAGGATTCCCAATTCCCCACATTTAATGTTTCCCTTCTTATCCTAGTTAAGTTCCTTTGTACTAAAGATGTTTGTTCAGTTTCATGCCATCAGGATTATCATTTTTACTTTTTGTCATCACCTCAGAAAAATTTTTTGCTTATTTATTGGTTTCTGACTGTCTTCCAAATAACAATGTTATTACATTAAAATCTTGATTAATCAAAATACTTGGGGATGTATTCTTGTTAATTTGATTCTGTCTTTAATTGAAGGCTAAATAACCTTTTTATATCAAACTCTTCTTGCTAGAAATTCTTAGTGATTTCTTCCTAATGCTGATCCCTGAAGTTATTTTGCATTTACTTTTTTTCTATTTAATTATATTTATAGATAATATTTTTACCATTGTAGAATGTAGGTTTCTTGAGTGAAGAGATTGTTTCATTTTTGTCTTTTATACATAGTACTTAGCAGAGTATCTTGCATATAGTACTAATCAATGCTTATTAAATTAAATTTCTAAAATATATTCATCTATTTTCTTTCTCTACTAAATACATCTTATTAAAAATAATATAACTTTTCTCTAATAAATAAGAATATTATTTCAACATCATTTTTTGAAATATAGATGTACATTCATTATAAAGTAACAAAGAATCTTATTTCCTCTCAATATCATTCTTCATGGTGATTGTTCCAAACTCTTAAATTTCTCCTTAAGCTCCTAACTTTTCTTCTATAGTTGAAAAAATTTGTTCTAACAGGACTCTCTTCCCTCCCTCAAACTTCTCAACATCATCACTCATCCTCTCCTCCTCTCCTCAGGCTTGGAGAACAAATAGTCCTTTCTAAGGGTAATCCCTTTACTTGTGTCATGTATCCCATTCCCTCTTGCCTCTTTCATGACCTTTTTTCAAAAATAATTAATAGCCTCTCTTTCAAACCTTGATCCTTCCTTCCTCCTTCCTAGACTTACAGGTCTGCGTAATACAAAATAAAGTCTTCCTTTCATCTTTAGTCATTTCTGATTCTTCATGACTCCATTTGGGGTTTTCTTGACAAAGATATTGAAGTAGTTTGCTGTTTCCATCCATAGCTCCTTTTACAGATGAGAAGAAACCAGGGTCACTGGGCTAGTAAACCACTTGACCCTGATTGCTTTGTATCCAGGGTCATCTTCAGTAGTCTTGATTCATATCTGACCACTGAATCCACATGATTCTGGAGGAGAAAGTGACGTCGGTGACTTAGCACAGCCATGACATCACTTCTCTGATGTTATGGTCTTCTTCAAGAAAGAAGGACAGGGCAGCTAGGTGGCATAGTGGATAGAGCACCAGCTCTGGAGTCAGAAGGACCTCAGTTCAAATCCGGCCTCAGACACTTAATAATTCCCTAGCCGTGTGGCCTTGGGCAAGCCACTTAACCCCATTGTCTTACAAAAAACCTAAAAAAAAAATGAAGGACAAACCATCATTTTTGTCGTCATCCTCACTGTCATCATCTGAGGCTAGATTTGAACTCAGGAGCCAAAGCTTTATCCACTATGTCACCTGGCTACCCCTCCCAAACCCTTAGTAAGAGTGTTTCCCATGAATTTATCCTCAGCTCGATGCTGCTCTCTCTTTATCATTTCCCTTAGCAAGTTCCAAAGTTTCCTTTCTCACTTGTATAGATATTACCAAATCTAGCATCTCCTGCCCTGTTCTCTTCCCTAAATTCCAGAGTTACAGGATGATTGTTCATAAGACATCTCCCCTTGAATATTGCACCAGAATGTCTTTCAGAAATTTGTCTGGACAATCTCATTAGTACTCAATTAGACTGCAAGCCTTGGATTCAATCATGTACACTCTGACCTCTCTTTTCCTGTATAGAAACTACTAAAGGTCTATAACTGAGCTATTCAGATAGTCCTTTTTTCACTGTGCTTTCAATATGGCTATCACTACATGGAAAGACATAGGGACACAAAAGAACACAATTTCTTTGAGTACTAGTAGGGTATATCAACTTCCATTTCCATATTCCAACTACTTTTGCAAATAAGGAACATTCATTATACTATAGAATTCCAACACCCAAACCTAAGACTTTCCTCAACCAATCAGACCACTAACACTCAGTGCTATTGTTCTCACTTCCTCTGACTTGTGTCATTAGTCATTCCACCCACAACGCACCAACATTCTATTCTCTATTTAATCAGCATCACACACCAAAGGGTCAGCAAATCAAACTCATCAATGATCCCAGAATCAAAACATCTTGAGAACTTTAGTAGTTCTAGGATCAGATATGAATTCCTCTGTCACTTAAAATCTTTCCCTGCCTGGCTTCAATCTGAATTTCCTTCCCTTTCATATAGTTTGGTTTAGTCAAACTGACTGCTTTTTCTTATATATGCTTCATCTCTAGACTTTTTGCTTTTGCGGAGTCTTTCCCTGGTGCACTCCCTCTTCACCTCTACCTGTTAGAATGCTTAGTTTTCTTCCTTTTTTAATGTAAATGTGTAAAGACAATTTTTAACATTCTTTTTTTTTTTTTTTTTTTTTTTAGTTTTTGCAAGGCAATGGGGTTAAAGTGGCTTGCCCAAGGCCACACGGCTAGTTAATTATTAAGTGTCTGAGGCCGGATTTGAACTCAGGAACTCCTGACTCCAAGGCCGGTGCTCTATCCACTGTACCACCTAGCTGCCCCTTTAACATTCATTTTTAAAAAATTTTGAGTTCCAACTTCCTAAAATGATAAACAATTAAATATGGGGTTATTTCTGTATGATCCATGTAAAACATATTTCTCTATTAGTCATATTTTGAAAGAAGAAACAAAACACTAAAAAGAAAGAAAAAACTACTAAAAAAAAGTAAAAAATAGCATGCTTTAATCTGCATTCAGTTCTTTCTCTGGATGTGGAAAGCATTTTTCATCATGAGTTCTTTTCAATTGTCTTGAATCATCGTATTGTTCAGAATAGTTGTCATTCATAGCTGACCAGCATACAATATTGCTAATACTGTTTACAATGTTTTTCTAGTTCTTCTCATTTCAATTTGCAGTAATTCTTAGTTTTTGTCCTGGCTCAACTCAAGCACTACCTTTTTCTAATCTCCCTGGTCCTTCTCCCCACCTCCCAAATAACCTTTATTTATTTTGTATAATTATCCTTATTTATGTATATGCTGTGCCCAATGAATATAAACTCCTTATCTTTGAATCCCTAGATTCCCAGACTTTTAGGCACTTAATTTATTATTTATTTATTTAGGTTTTTGCAAGGCAAATGGGGTTAAGTGGCTTGCTCAAGGCCACACAGCTAGGTAATTATTAAGTGTTTGAGACCGGATTTGAACCCAGGTACTCCTGACTCCAGGGCCAGTGCTTTATCCACTGCGCCACCTAGCCACCCCCATTTAATTTTAATTCTTTATACTCATTCACATGAACTAAGTAACAATTAGTGGAAGTTTCTTTTACCTTCTGTACACATCTGTTTATCTTTAAAAATCTGGAAATTTCTTTTACCTTCTGCACACATCTGTCTACTTTTAAAAATCTCAATCTCACAAACTTAACAGGTCCCAAATCAAGCTTATCATCTTTCCTGAAAAAGTTATCCTTCCTTCTGACTTCGTGATTTTGTCTCTGGCATCACTATTCACTAGTCTCCCCTGTTTGAAACTTTGGTCTTGTCTTTATTTATCGCTCTTCTTTCTCTCATAGCCAATCAATTTCCATGTCCTATCAATTCTGTCTCTGAAGCATCTCTAGTCTTGGGCACCATCTTCTCAGTTGTCATTACTCTAATACAGAACCCTGGGTATGAACTATTATAACAACCTTCTAATTGATATTCCCTTTTTGCTCTCTACCTCTCAAAAGTATTCTTCATTGCTCTGACATGAATATCTTCTTCATGTCTAAATTTTGTATTGTTCAAGGGTTTTGAAAGGCTCAAAATCCTTCAGTAGTTTCCAAATGCCTACCAAGTGTAATGTCTGAGTGCTTCTGGGATATTAAAAAAAATGTAAGCAGGAATTGAAATTTTGTGGATCAGAATAGAACTTTCTGGACTGTGATTATGATAAATACTGATACTCTGGGGGTAGAGAGCATTGAACTGAGGTAGCTGGGGATGAGTTCTAGCAGGAAGAGTGAGCAAGATAGGAACAGTAAAATGGTGGATCTGTGGAATTGTGAGGAAGGGGAGAGACAGAGAGAGACACACACACACACACAGATACACACACAGACACAGACACACACACACAGACACACACACACACACACAGACACACAGACACAGACACACACACACACACACAGACAGTGACACAGACACAGAAAGGAGGGGGGCTCTAGTAGGCATTTTGTAAAGTAAGCATAATTACAAGAGACTAGTATTTCAGGCAGCTGGCTTCCTCATTTTCAGATGAGTTTTCTTAGAACCTTAAGAAGTCACTCCACTACTGATATCAAATTTATGACTGGTCATAATTTCTTTTTTGATATGTGTCAGTCCTTAACTGTAAATAGGGGAAGTACCAGAGAAAGAGTCAGTAAATGTTTGTGGTTCATAGAGACATAGAGTCAGTAATCATGAACATTTTCTTTCTGAATAACACAATAAAAGGAATTTTCTCTCCTTCTACTCCTCCACACAACTGGGGACGCCTGAAATAAAACATTTTCAGAAAAAATTCCATAGTTTTGATAAATTTTTTTTGATAAATTTCCTCCAAAAACAGAATTAAACTGAATTTTGCTTTTTTTTTTTCTGATACCTTTTAATCTAGTTAATAGGGCATAGGTGCAGGTAAGGCTCAGTATCTTTGCCATAGCTTCCCATTTTTTTATCGAGCATTTTGAATATAATAAGTACGGTGACTAAGGAAATAGACTGTAGGGAGAAGACAGAAATGTATTTTGGCAAAAATGGCATACCCACATTTCAAAAGTAGAGAGCCAGAAGAGGGAAGAAATTTTATCTTTGATCTCCATCTTAAAACTCCAGACCCTGGCAGACAATGCTCTGCAAGTAAAAGTTCACACTCTTGAGATTGATATTTAAAGTTCTCCATAATCTAGTACCACCCTTCCTTTCCAGTCTAAGTACATATTCTTCCCTTGAAGCTCTTTTCATGTATTATATTGTATTAGTTATCTGTTTATCCCTCAAACTTCTCAGTAGACTGCAAGGTCCAGGGGAATAATAAGCATGTCTTATCTAAATTTTGAACTATTTTTGTATATAGTTGAAAATCTTCCCTCCTCCCATCCCATTGTCCATGCTCTGAGAAGAAGTCAATGACTTTATAAAAAATTTTTATTTATTTAAATCCATATGCACATGTATATGTTTAAGTTACAAAATTTCCTTTCAGCCTCCATTCCCACCCTCCCCTCCCCTTAGCGGTGAACAGTCAGATTAGCATTGTACTTACATATTTTGATAAACATGTTTACAAATTAGTAATTTTTGGTATGAGGAATTAGGATTAAGGGGAAGAGACACATAAGAGATAATTTTTATTCAGCAAATTCAGAAAGGGCTCTGTGTGTGTGTGTGTGTGTGTTTTGTTTTGTTTTTCTTCCTCAGGATGGGGATAATATAGTCCATAGCCGGTCTTATACAGTTGTCCTGGCTCTCTGAACTGCTGAGATGAGCTGCTTCTATCCAGGTTGATCATCTCATAATGCTGTTTTTAAAGTGTACATTGTTCTCTTGGTTCTGCTCCTTTCACTCAGCATCAGATCCTGTAATTCATTCCATGCTTCTCTAGAGCCTGACCATGTATTATTTTTTATAGAAGAATCATATTCCATAGTAGTCATATACCATAACTTGTATAGCCATTTCCCATTAATGGTCAATTCCCCAATCAGGTCAATAAATGTTTTAAAAATTATTTTGCCCCTCCCTTGCAAGTGTAAGAAAATATTTACACCCCATACACACACATAAAACAAGCCCCTACCAACAAAAAGTGGATCCCTGTCTTACCCTGAAAGGATTAAGTCTTTAACATACCACCCTCATCTACACATCTCTCATTACCTCATTTCTTATTTCTGAGCTACCCCCCCCCCCACCTTCAGCTCCTTATGTCCTCCTTAAAAAGTTCAGTTCATTCCTTTGTCTTTGGAGGACAGCCCACTCTGGGGGGACTGAGATCCCCACCTCTTTGCTCTTCTCTACTATTCTCCCCTGTTGCTTGTCTTCCTGAGAAGCTAGCTTACTCCAGGGTAGTGTGAGTCCCAAACAACCTCTCACACTGCTTCTTTCTCATGAGCTGTCCTTGATGTTTCCACCAGCCCAGCTTGGGGCTGTTTATTCTTTATTTAATTCCTCTGCTTGCACTGAGACTCAATATCTTGCTTTTTCTCCAAAGAACTTTCCTTGTGAACTTTTAGTAGTAACCTGTGAACTTTTGGTAATAACTTGTGAACTTTTGTGCAACCCGTGAATTAAAATTTAAGTTTTTCTCACTTCTCTGAGTCAGAGAATTGGTGATTTCTTTACTCCAACCCCCCCACATCTATTCTTAAGTCCCCCTCCTCAGAAATCCATTTCTCCTGTCTTCATACATGGAGAGCCAACCAAGATTCATCAATGCTTTCTTGACTCTGGAAATTTTTTCTTACCCTCCTGAGTCAGAGAGTTGGTGAATTCTTCACAAAATGAATTCACAGAGATCCTTCAGTCTCCCCTCCCTGAAGACCATTTCTCCTGGCTCTATCCTTAAGCCCCTCTCCTTTTCTCCTGCCTTTATAGTGAACACTTGATAAATATTTGTTATTGAATTGATTAGAGAAAAAAGAAGTAGGAATTTAAAGTGAAAGTATACTGATCCCAGGGCAACCTCTGTGCATTTAAGTTTGGTTTTTAAATTTGATTTTAGTTTGATATTTCTATATAACAAGAAGTGTGGAGGTTGATAGGAGTGTGGCACCCTCTGATCTGGAAATCTGAGTAAAATTTTTTGGCTCTCCTTTAATACAATAAAAGAAGTCTGAATTGTGTCTTTTTCTTTTATGGGGTGTTTTCAATACCTTATTGCAAAATTTGGGTTCAGGGTAAGTCATAGGTTCTGTGTCAACTGATGGGTTTGTTTGTTGTCAGTGGCTTCCACAAAACTCTCAATAAGTTCCCACTTATTTTCTTATGCTGTGAGACATATTGAAACCTAAATGGGGAAAGTTATGATGTGGAAGGGATTACTATATTAAGATTTTGATAGAATGGAAGGAGTACTAGAATTGTAATTAGGAAAATCTTGAGTTCAGCTTCTGACATGACCATTTACTAGTGAAGAGACCTTGAGCAAGCTGCTTAATAACCTCTGTGTTCTTTGATTTCTTCACTTACAAATGGAAATATTACCCAAATTAAAGGCATAAATGTAGTTACTCATTATTTTTAAAGTGGAATACTAAGGAGGAAAAAAGTTGCAGCTAAAACTTCCAATGACTTTGAATTTGGTTGATTCATATAACTAGCATTTAGTGATTGTGTATAACATTATCAATCTACCTATAAGACATACTCCTTGATCTTCAGTAAGTTAAAATCTGATCAGGCTCATATGAAGACTATATCAGTTAAGTCAGGGTTTAAGGCAGTATATTGGGGAAGCTTATTAAAAACATCCTTTTTTAGGAAAACATAAAATATTATTAGATAATATTTTCTCTAGCTAAAACACTTTTCAGACCTTTTTTTTTAGTAAAATGGGCAGGTTGCACTCCTGACTGTCCAGACTATCTCAACCATATTACAGAAACTTCCTCATCTTGGAGGTTCACTCACTTCTGGGATTCTCACATTGGAAGTAAGTTTTGCACCTGTGGTCTTTCCTTCTGACTGGCTGGTTCCAGAGTCTCCACTGAGGGGGTGCAGGCCAGTCAAGTTGTCATTCCTTACCAGCCTGTGCTCTTGGCTCTCAGACTTTTCTACTATACCCCTCTGCTGGTATCTGTCTCCTTCATGATTGCCCTTTTAGCTTCCTCTTAATTATGGTTTTTCCTTATTATATGCTTTATTATGTAAGCTTCTTGAGGGAGGAATTGTCTTTTTTCTGGTACATAATAAGCTTTGATAAATGCTTGCTGACTTAGTCTAAAGGTTGGGTCTTTCCTGGGAAATGGATTATAGATAATGATCAAACTTAACTCATTTCTAAGTAAAAATGCTATTGGCGGGGGGGGGGGGATGTCCAACTAAAAAGGTTCAGGCAGAATATGAAAGAATTCATGTAAAAGACTGAGAAGACCCAGAAGACATTTTAGGGACAAAGATTTATTTAAGTATTGTTGTGAATAGCAGAAGCTAAGGAAAGAAAGACTAAACAAGAATCCACTTATCCCTAAGCAACCTTAACAACTTAATCCACCATGAGAGGATGAGCAGAAAGGAAAACTAAAGAAAAAGAGACATTACATGGGGAGTCACACTCTCCCAGAGCGGGCTGCCCTCCCAAAGGAAGACAAGCAACTCAATTGACGAGTGAGTGATCTTTGAGAGAGGTGGGGGCAGGCAACTCAAAGAGCAGAGATGAGGTAATGTGTGATAAGTTGCTGAGGAGCTGTACCTCCCAGACTTTTTACTTTCAGGCTAGGGCAGGGACCATTGTTTTGCTGATTAGGTACTTTACTAAAAGTTCATGGACTTCATCTCAATAACTTGAACAATGGGATGACATAAGGGAAAATACATGATCAATCCAGAGGGTAGAAATTAATAATTCTCTGTTCAATATTTCCTGTACTTCAAGATTACCTTCCAAACACTGGAAGGGCTTAATGTCAAGATACATCCTTTCCACTGAGAAAGGATACTGCTATTGATTTCACAGAGGAATCCCATTGTTTACATAAGAGAAACGATTAGGAAGATATGGGATAATGACCTTATTACTAAAAATTCTCAAATGTTAACCCCAAACTTAATTTTAATATATTGTGATTTTTTTTTCTTTGTTTAAAATTGTTTTTGGCATGATGATATTTGTGCTTTGTTCTCAAAAAAAAGATCATCAGGGAGGGGATGCCATGACATACATGTGAATTGGATTTGAATGAAAGGGAGTGCTCTCCTAAGACACCAGCCTTATTTACTCCTCTGGAATCATTTGGGTCCAGAAACCAGAAATTAATTAGGTCCACTGGATATAGTCCTGCATCCAAGGCATTCAGTGTTAAATGACTTGCTCAAGGTCACATATATTGTAAGTGCCTGAGGATGGATTTGATCATAGGGGAACCATGCAATTTGGATATCTCTCTTTAATCAAAAATAGTTTGGATATTAAATTAAATTGTTTCTGGCAGACTTGAACCTAAAAATCAGAGAATAGTAGCAATTTTTTTCTCTGATGATATAAAGACAAAAAAAAATACTAAAGGATTTCAGAGAAAGGAGAAGTTAGTGGATGCTTCAAAAGGTGATAGTACTTGAGTAGGAACCTAAAGGAATAATGGGGTTTGAAGGAGAATATAAGGAAGGCAACTATAGGCATGGAAGACACCAGGAGGAATGAATTGGAATAAAGATTCAATATGTTGATGCTGGGGGAAAATGTAGCCAACTAAAGATTCAGTAGGAACATGAAAGAATTCATGTAAAAGACTGATTCTGATCTAGAAGAAAGTTTAGGGACAAAAAAGTTTATTTAAGTACTGCTGTTTACTAAAAGTTCATTGACCAAAACAATGGGATTGGGGAAGGGGAACTTGGTCAGTATAGAGGTAATAGATTAATTATAAAATATTTTTCTTTGTCCAACACTTCTTCAATATATTTAGATAACCCATTTAGGGTTGGCAATAAATGAGAATGTTAAAAAACAAAATGCATTGAGCCAGATGTTAAATTGAGTGCTGAGGTTAGAGATAAAGAAAGAAGAAAGTTCATCTCTAAGAATGTTTCAGTCTAGGTAAATTTGCTACTTCCAGTTTCATTTAAATAGCTTTAGATATGACACTATCTTTAAAATTTGCTTTTTTGGGAGACTAGGTGGCGCAGTGGATAGAGACATGAACACTGGAGTCAGGAGTACCTGAGTTCAAATCTGCCCTCAGACACTTAATAATTACCTAGCTGTGTGGCCTTGGGCAAGCCACTTAACTCACTTTGCCTTGCAAAAACCTTAAAAAAAAAAGAAAAGAGAAAACCTTGCTTTTTCAGTCAATAGGTTTATAATATTCCTTATAAATATTGTTATCCATAATAATCCTATAATTATGCCTTTCAAAAATGGAGTCTGGACAAACCAGTTCTTTCTTTGATCATTAATGTGTGTTTTTATATAGAACCATGAGTTTTTTCAAAGGCAAACCATAAATAAACCTATCAATCCAAATTAAAATTGAAGCCACTGATTTAATACAGGCTACAAGTCTCAAGAGGTCTTTTAATTTTTCAAAAAAAAGTTCTTAAAATAGAGTAAAATGAATTTAAAATGGTAGGATATTTAAAAAAAAGAATTTTATAGTTCCTTTCAAGAATCTTTAAATGCTGTTTACTTTAAAGTCTCTCTCACAAAAAAAGCTGGAAAAGTCATGTTATCAGCTGCTCTGAGGGAGTGAAAACATAATCAGATAGTTTTAATTTTTGCAAATGCCTTAACAAAAATCACCAGACCCTTTGCTTAAAGCATTCTGTAACCTGAACCCTTAGACATGCTAGTGCCCTTTAAGGGATAGGAAAAGGGAAAATCCCTTGGAGGTCTAATTGTAGGATTGTCATTTGCATAATCATTCCAACAGATGATTTTAAGGGACCAAGATAAGATAACAGAGGATAAGGATGCAAATTTACTGTCAATTGCCTGAATTTTCCACCATATTCAGACACCTTTATGCTTTGATACAGTGACATTGGCCTCCAGGCTGTTCCATGAACAAGATATTCCAGCTCCTATCTCTGGGCATCTTCTTTGGCTATCACTTGTTGGTTTTCCTGACTTTTTTTTAAGTCTCAAGTAAAATCCCATTTTTGACTTGGAGTCTTCTTCAACCCCTCTTAATTCTAGTATCTTCCCTCTGTTAATTATTTCCTATTTATCATATATATACACATATATATATACATATATATATACATATATATATATATATATATATATATATATATATATAGCTTGCTTTGCATATATGTGATTGCATGTTATCTCTCCCTTAGATTGGTTGCTCTTTGAGGGCAGGAACTCTCTTTAGCTCCCTTTTTATATCTCCAGAATCTGACATATAATAGGTACTTAAGATATGTTTATTGATTGATTGAATTTGGCCCAATGGGATTTACTTTAAATCAGAGGGTCTTATCATAGGGCTCATGACCTTTCAAAAACATATTTTAATGATTTTGGTTTCCTCTATAATCCTTTATGTTATGTATTTAAAATATTTATTTGCAAAAAGGTTGATAGGTGTCATCAAATTTCTAATTTTGTATCCACGATACAAAAAAAGGTTAAGAACTCTTATGCTAAATGAAGACCAGGAAATGCTAGATACTAGGATCATTCCACTTGTTCCCCTGAAAGTACTGTAAGTCCATTTTATATGCTGTATGCCCTCCAAATCACACAAATCCATGTAAACATATAAATTTTCTTATTCAGATCAAAGATCATCAAAAGTCTGAGATCAAAGTAACTTCCAGCTCTCTAGGGATACAGGTGATACTCACAGCAAAAAGCCAAAACAAAGCAAAACAAAAATCTTCTTTGAATAGTTCTGTTCAGGGCCGGGGAAGCAAGGTGGTATAATGAATAAATCACCAGGCCTGGAGTCAGGAAGACTCATCTTCCTGAGTTCAAATCTCCTTCAAATATTCAGGGCAAGTCATTTAACCCTATATGCTTCACTTTCCTCATCTGTAAAATAAACTGGAGAAAGAAATGGCAAACCACTCCAGTATCTTCACCAAGAAAACCCCAAGTGGGGTACTGAAGAGTGGGACACAATTGAAATGAGCAAAAAACAAGAGCAATAAATTCAAGATCTATTCAAGATTGTGATTACTACTCACAATTCTGAAGGTCAACAAAGACTAAATGACCAATTCTGTTCTTGAACCATTTCTGAGTATATCTGAATTTTTGACAAATTCTAATAGTTCATTTATGCTAACCATTATCTTCCAATTCAAGGGTCTCAGTATAGTCCCCCATTTGGAATATGACAATATACACAGATGACTTCCATTTCCCTCCTTCTCTATCTACAGACACAGAGACATATGTATATACACATCCACCTTCACACACACACACAACATACACTCACTGCCTTAGCCACACATATGCATAATAATGTGAGTATAAAGCATAGTGGACTCTGTCAGCTGTCCTTTTCTTAGGATACAGTCATGGGTCACAGAATATTGTCACTGAACCAGCTCACTTTTGCCATTCACTTTCTATAAATGTCTCATCAAGGTTTTGCCCTGTCCTTGTTGCAGCAGGATACCATCTTGT
The DNA here is from genome assembly GCF_037893015.1 of Macrotis lagotis. Lineage (NCBI taxonomy): Eukaryota > Metazoa > Chordata > Mammalia > Peramelemorphia > Peramelidae > Macrotis > Macrotis lagotis. The sequence goes on from NC_133663.1 coordinate 93,108,274, forward strand.
TTTGACAACTTCCTAGCCTATTGATGTTATCTGTTAATTTATGAGATAGTTGGCAAGGGAGCTATTTACCCTGATCTTGGAAACAAAAATCATTAGCTAGATATTTACACTGTATAGATTAACAGTTCTGAAGGTACTAACCTTCACCAGGATAAGGTCTCAGATGGTACTATTGAGTCAGTAGCAAATTAAGTGTGGCTTCATTATCTGATAGAATTATAACAAGATTAGGACAAAGAAAAGCTACTCACAAAAATGGGCATATGAGCACAAAAGAGAATACTGAAATTGGGGGGGATGTTTCATGAATCTCAGAATCATGATAGCTTATTGATTTTTGATACAAAAAATTTTGACACATTTTCCACCGATATACAACTGTGTTGCATAAAAATAACAGAAACAACATCAGGACTAAGCAGTTCAATTGAAAACCAAAAGATGAAGAAATGATGGAATACGACTCTGATGAAAGTGGTCATTGGCATCCAAAAATATGCTGAGTTGGGGAAGGGAAGGAATCCTTGAGATTTTGAGAGCCTGAGTTTGAACTGGACCAGTGAAAGTCACTTAAGCTCTCTATGAGCCAGAATCATTCAGCTATAAAATCAGAAGATTGAGCCAGTCAGTCCCTAAAGTCTATTCAGCTCGAGGTCCTTTGAATATATTTTCAGGAGGACAAAATGGTTTACTATCCCTATGTCAAGTTAATAGTCCCTCACTGCTCCTCTAAGGCACACCCCTTAAATTGGTTCTGAAGTCTTTTACAGTCATCTCTAATGTGCCCTTCACACTCATAAATGCTTATACAATGAAGAGCAGCAGCAGAAAAAATTCATTCTTTGAATGTGTTAAAAATTGTGGGGATTTTTTTTTTGATACACTAGCTGTATATCTTAAAACCAATACTATACCTAGTGCTAATGATGTTAGAAATTCTAGGAGGGAATAAGAACGGTTATAGATATATACTGTTTCTACTGGTTATTGTCAAATCTCAAGACTCCAACATCATGAAAAACAATCAATAACATAATCTTTACTGAACAAAGCAAAGCATTTTTCTTGATTTTATTTTATTTCATTTTATCTTTAGACCAGACGTGATTTCACTAGAATAAAGAACTCTCAATGTGGAAACTTGCTCCACCAATATGAATAGGAATCAGCTCACAAATTCTAATATTAGAATTTTCTGGCAATATTAGGGATTATTCAGCTGTGTGTGTATCTGTATATATGCACACACACATAATAGTATAGGTACAAACATATCTGCACACATATACACATGTATTTTGCCATCGAACATATATGTACTCATACAATATTCTTTAGTTCCATCTTTATAGGTTTTTCCAGAAAAAGAATTCCATCAAGAAAACACGAATGGTTATTACAGAAGTATTATCTATATAAATTTTATATGTGTATATATTTCTCTAAATGTCTACACAGATTTTATAGATAATGATATATAATTTATATTATTTACACAATGCATATAAATTTACTTAAAGATTTAGATATATGTATATAATTTATACATACAAATTAAATATTTAATTTATGCATATATTTATCACTCAATTCAGATATATAGACATAGACATAAATATAGATATCATTCATGTTTTTCCATGGAATTCATTTGCTGAAAACAAAGAATACATAAACACAGAATGAAAGAATCCTGTTTGTTAATGCATTTGGAGGCAATTGGAATGTAAAATATTAAAAGTAATCCACATACAATGCAGTTATATATCAAGTTAGATATGACATTGGCACTTATTCTGGGTAGCCAATATGAATGGAAGTCTGGAACTCCTGCTTCTTCCTAGTCACAGTTTTGCTCACAATAGTTTACTCTTTGATATTGGACTACTCAAAGCATCTCCTCACTGCAGTGTTTCCTGTTAAAAGCATAGGTGTTCATAAAGGCCAAGATCCCAGATTCTAAGAAAGTTTCATAGGGACTTTAGACATCATTTAATCCAATCCATCAGTTTAAAGATGAAGAGAATAAGACGCAACAATATTTAAGTGACTTGTAAATGGTCAGAGATCTAATAAATGAATGAGTAAGATCATTTTATGGGTAGTTGAATTGCTCTGCATAGGAAGCCAGTTATTGTAAATGGGGATAGGGCCCAGAGAAGGCAGAGGAGCTAGACAGAGTCTGAACCTGAACTGGTTTAGAAGCAGGATGAACTAAGAAATAGTTCTCACAGATAAGGGAAAAGGTGATAGACCTAAGGGATTAGAGTGATACATCTAGGACTCAGGCTATTTCATTAAAATTTGGGGGATGCCCAATATAACTTGCTACTCCCTGCTAAAACTTGATAGTTTGGCATGAGTTTTCATTTTATAACTGCTCAGGGTCTGGGCATCTTTGTTAGGAAATGTGAGGCAGCATAGTCTGCTGGGCTACTCATTACCTGGGTGAGCTTGGACAAGTGACCTAACTGTCCTAGCTTTAGTTTCCTAATCTGTAAAATTGGGAATTTATTTAGGAATTAGAAAGACAGTGAACAAGTGTTCTTTAGATTTTCTGTGGGTTACATATAACACATAAGCAGAACAAATAAATGCACACATATATACATCCACAAACAAAATCCTGACATATGTATAAATATATTCATATATACATGTAAGTCTGTATGCATTTATCATATTGTGTATGTCCCTAGATAAGTCACTTAGGTAAAGTATCCTTGTCTCAGTTCAACATTGGTAAAATGAGCTGGAGAAGGAAATGTCAAACTACTCCAGTATCTCTGCCAAGAAAACCCCAAAAGGGGTCATGAAGAAAGGGACATGACTGAACAACAACATGTATTTCCTATCATTGCAAATATAGGATGCAAAACCTCAAGTGAAGAGGAGACTAAAGAATCAGTAGATGGCAGTGTTTGCTATTTTAAAAAAACCTCTCCAATATAGAACCATTCCCTTCACCCTGTTTGTTAGTACATATATGTAGTACAAATCCAACCTCCATTTTAAGATTCAATTTATAACAAATTCAATTTTCTGTTATTTCTATCTAATGATTTTGTCACAATTTCTTAAAAAGAAAAGTATTGAGAGAACACTGACACTAGGGAAAAATAAGCCCATTATTCATGATTTTTTACTTTTTCTTAAAAAAAAATCCCTTCTTTTTTTCCTCCATAAAAAGACTAAAAAAGTAAGAAAAAAAATCACATTTAGGCCATAACTGCATTTCTATTCAATTATATGAATGTTTATAACTAGGTTATCCTAATTAACAATAGCTAATGGAATTAATAATTTAATTATCTTCACACTATTCTTCTAAGTATTTTAATATATTTCTAAAAATATAAATTAACTCAGGTTCCCTAGATAGCTAAGAACTTGAAAGTACTATTCAGTACCCAACATAAAAGAGGCTTTCAACAGGACCAATAGGTTTCCTACTGCAGAATGATGAAGCTAGAAGGAACATGTAAGCTCATCCTTTAATTTTCCAGGAGAAACTGAGTTAACTTGGGGCAGAATTGAGATTTAAACGTAGGTCTCCTTACTATGTTCTCTACACTGCCTCTTGAAGTACCTCATAACCAGCCAGACGTCTCCCTGAAGAGCCTTGGGAAAGAAGAGTCTTAAGATTCATGACAAGCTAGTTTTTTTCAGCAATTGCCAGATTCTTGTCTAACCCACCTGGCCCCCTAAAGAAGCGTCTACAAATTCACTTCGGTGTTTCCTCCTGTCATCCTCCAGCCTTAAATATTGCTTAAGCTCCCTTAGCTTCTGATGAACAATGAGAAGTTTCAGCATCATTTACCATCGGAGGTGAAAACATCAGCACCCTGTAATCTCCTACTCAACAACCAATACCAGTTTAATAGTGAGACCTGAAGTGCTACGGCTGAAATGTTTTTAGCACAGTACCTATATTTCTCATCTTTGATTTAAAATTATGAAAATTATATATTGTCTGCAGAAGCAGATCTGTCTAGTCAGTGATAGTTCCCCCACATCAGGACACTGTATTTTACTCTGAATTAAAATCTGATCTGTCTGCATAAAATTTGATTAAAATTCAGGAGCCAAGCAGAGGAAGATTAACAAACTGAACTAGAGTATCCAGAAGGAAAGACATGCCAAGCAGTGAAAATAAAGAAGGAAAAAATATCACCCCAACAACAACTTGGATATTCTATATTTATCTGTGAGCTGTGTGTATTTGCTTCACTTGGTTGTCAATTTTAATTGGTCTGCAACATGCAGGGCTTCAGTTCTCACTAGTTTTAATATATTCAGAATTCCTGTTGTTATTTCTCCCCTGTACTCTGCTATCCCAGAATGCAGTTATTTCCAGTAAGTAATAGACTTTCCTCTCATTATTGAAATAAGCAACTCATTAGAATGCCAGATTCTGGGATGCATTAGTTTTTTATGTCTGTTGATATAACAGTATAGGGAAAAGTAGGAAGTAGTCTTTTTAGTAGAGACCAGAAAAATGTGGGATAAATGTTTATATATGCCATGGTAAACAAAAGCAACACATGAGTCACTAAGTCTGAACTCATGTGAATTAATGTTTTTCAAGGTTGAGACCAATACAAGTACATTTTAAATTCTCAAAGATACTCATGTCCATTAGCTTCAGGAAAGTAAAAGGAAAGCTATTGAACAGATTGAAAATGATTTTTTTTTCTGTTTGAAAACAAAAGCAAGTCAAAAAAGGAATGCGAGCTCTCTCTGAAGCAAATATCTATTTTAGTAAGAATAATGGCACAAACAACAATATATATTTAAAACTTGTAAAGTAGATGAGAGTTAGATGGCAATAGAATTTAATCTAAAATCACTCCTGGTAGAAAGCAACACCCTGTGAATCTAGAGATATATATAAAAATTCAGACTTCTACAAAAAAGAAATGTTTGATGATTTACATTATAAAAAGATTGTTATGTACAAGGGTATGTTATGTTTATTATGTACAAGATTTATTATGTATAAGATATCATTTTTAAGAGTCCTTTAGGATTTTTTAAAATGTCATCTTCTTCAGGGTATGCAAAATATGAATGATTTGTAAAAATAAAATTAGCCAAAATAGCCTCAGAAATCATTTGTGTAAAGTGAGGTATGTTTGCATGTTAATCGTCTACCAAGAGCAAAAATCTGTCTATTTTTTGGTAAGTCTGCCTTGTTTTTGCTTCCATTAATAAAAATAAGAAAATTCTATATTTCCTCCCTGGATAACCCCTACATCTTTATCTTCACAATGGCTTCTTTCAGTACTTTAATTTTAACTTAAGGAACTTCTTCTCTCCCTGCTCCCTTCAGGGAAATTAAATAGTTAAGTAGTAAAGGACAGTGTGTATATACATTTGTGTGTGTGTGTGTGTGTGTGTGTGTGTGTATGTGTGTGTGTATGTATATATACAATAAATAGTAAAAATTAAGTAAGTAAATATATAGTCCCAAACATTCTCTCTGTGGACAGAGACAGAGACCAAGAGAAACAGAAAGGAATAAAACTTCTTGCAAAAATATTGCCATTAGTCATTGACATTAGAGCTCATGGCTACATATCAACATAAAAATTATTAAAATCATTAAATTATTAAATAATTTAATTAAATTTAATTAAATAATTTATAAAATAAAAATGATTAAAATCATAAAAATCATTAAAAATTGAAGTATTTTTAAAATATCTAACTTTTTTGAGGCTCTGTAAGGGGGAAAATATGAATTTTCCATTTTTCATTCAGATTATTGTTTTCATGTAGCACCATCTGCGATATCCAAGAAGCAAAAAGCAAGAAGTGTTTGTAAAATAGGCCAGGTCAATAATGACACTTCAAAAAAGCAACCCAAAAGAGGTTGAGACACATTGTCTCTGGTAAATAACTTGCTATTCCATTTAATATTTATGCAGAAAGGGATTCATTCATAAAGGAAGATAAAAAGATGAACAAATAAACAGAAGAGAGAAAGTAGAGCCCAGAGACATACTGAATTGGGGAGTGATGGTTGGGAAATTTTGATGAGTTTCCAATGTTCTTCCCTTCATAGCTCGTAACACTTGTCCTTGATTTATAGAATTGGACAAGTCACTTAAAATTTCAGCAATAGATTTTGATTTCTGCAATCCAGGAATAATGAAAGTGAGCTGCTCTACAAAGGCACTGTTTGGATAAAATAATCCACATTTGTGCACTCCTATTTCAAAATTATCTCTACATTTGTTGGAAATGCTGTTTATCTTTTGGTGTATTCTTTGCTTCTTCAAACAGATACTTACAAAGACAACTAAAAACTGACCTCTCTTTAAATGCCACAATAAATAGGGACAAATATAATTAAAAGGGTTCACTGGTATTTGGTAAAATGCTATTGAAGAATAAAATAATCTCACAATCTTCAAGTGGGGCATGTGTTTATTTACACATGTATGTATACATATATGTGTGTAAGGATATATACATGAATGTATGCACACATATATGATGCTCATTTCCTCTTCTATAATGCAAGGTGTGACAGGAATAGAGAGTACCATAAAACTATATCTTTACTTCAGAGTGGTAATTAGGTTGTGGGCAGCTAGGGCTCTTTTTTAGGTTATTGGTGTTTTCTTCCCATATCTCTAGTACCCCACTTTTGGTTCTTAGCCAGGAAGCACCACAAGGGTTTTGCCCCTGTCCCTGAGTTTATCTTCTGCCAGGAGAACCCTTTCCTTTTGCCCACTGTACTTTAAGAATTCTGTTTTTAATTCTACTTTCATGAAGGTCCTGTTCCTTTACTTCCTTGCCCCTGCCTTCTTCCTGCCTACCGATGTGCTGTCTCTTTAGTGGCATTGTGGCGGTGTCATCGGGCCTGACTGGGATAGTTTGTAGTATTCAAAACCCACACCCTGCATCTCTCCCCTTCACTGGCATCCCCAGTGGGTTGATTGGTCCCATCCATCATCTTCTTTCCCTAGTTAGGTCTCTGTCTGTTGTCTTCCTCTCTATCTTTTCCCAGGATTTTTCTACAGAGCAGTCCCTGAAGGGGATATTTTCTATAAACCTCTCTAGAAAATCACCTTCTGTCAGAAGAGTGTGCTTCTCTATAACACTATCTCCATGACCCAGGCTGCTTTCTCTCATCCCTTCTGTCTCTTCCATAAGGGTCTGATCCCCTTCCTATTCTACCTCTTGGCCCTTTCCTTCTCTGCCTCCTGAATATTGTCTAGTTTGGCTTTCTTTTCCATAAACTCCCCCCTCTGCAGAGCAAAACTATTTGGCTTCCCCCAACTCAGTCAATTTTCCCCCATTATCAGAACTATTAGGGACATCTAGGTAGTACAGAATGCCAGGCCTAGGGTCATCCTCATTTTTAAAAAAAAATTGTTTATTTAAAGCAATGGGGTCAAGTGACTTGCCCAAGGCCACACAGCTAGGCAATTATTTTGTGTCTGAGGTCATATTTGAACTCAGGTCCTACTGACTCCAGGGCCAGTGCTCTATCCACTGTGATATCTAGCCACTCCTTCTTCTTTATAAAGCCTTGGACACTTACTAGTTGTGTAACCCTGAGCAAGTCACTTAACCCTGTTTGCATTAGTTTCCTCATCTGGAAATGAGCTGGAGAAGAAAATGGCAAACAACTCTAGTATCTTTATCAAATGACATCATGAAGAGTCAGCCAAGACTCTTGAATAACAATTACCAGAACTCTAAGTTAATGGTAAACAAGGTTAGGGGTACGATGAGGTGAGGTAATAATGTTGAATAAAGTCAAAACAATTGATTTATGAATATAATGTATGTAGAAAGAGCCTTGCCTAAGATTGGCACGTCTGCAGAACTTTTCAAAGATGATCATTTGTGTATTTGCCTAGCTTGAGTCTAAGTCTTTTTTCAGGCCAAACCAAAATGAGCTAAGGGACTTTGTTTCTGATCATGCCCATAAGGGCAGAAGTTATCTGAGACATGTGCTTTGACAAACATTTTTTCCCTGGCCCCTAATGATGCTACTTTTCCTCCTTCACTAATTGCCCATGTCTTGTTATCAGCATCTTCCCAAACATAATACTGAAAACATTCCTCTGCAATATATATTAAAATCACACTGGTTATTGAGTTAAGTAAAGCAGACTCAGTAGTATGTCCTGAACCCTGGAGGACATGTCCTAGTATCTACATCTGGCTTCCATGGAACCCTGGTCACTTAGCATATACAGGACAAGCTACACATTCACTATTATGTGGAGCTGGTAAAAGGTTAGGTTTAAATGATTTGGGGGAGAGGGTCTTCCTTTGCATTTTATTTTGAAGAATGCATCTACAATTATTGGAAAACCAGCCTGAGATTTCTGCAGCAAGAATGGTAAGACAGTTTTCTGATTGTGTCATCTGAGGAATAAGCAGGAGCAGTTGTACATTGAGTAACACTACTGGATTGTATTACTGAAAATTAGTATTGTAAATCAGCAGAACAGGTTTCACTAAATATAGCAGAAAACAGTTGAAATGCAACCTTTGGTTAAGATGGTTAATGAATGGAGTTTTGCAAGGAACCAGGGAGACCTGAGCATCTATTGCTTTGGACCTACACATGTGCAACACAACATGAACATGCATGTATAAACACACATGTGAGAACACATGCAGTTTGTATGTTATATGTAAGTATATGAACCTAGTTTACATATAACAAATATGATATATGTTTGTTTAGGTGTATATACAAATAAACATTTGGATATATTATGTAACCTAGGTCCTGAATGCATTGGGAAATATACTCCTAGATCCTAGAACTACCACCACTAATTGGCTGTTTGACATTGAGCAGGTCACTGTGCCTTATTTTTTTCATCTGCAAAATGAGGGTAACAACAAAAACAACAAACAATACTTGCCCTATTTAATTATCTTATGGTTGTTGTGAGGGTCAGAAAAGATTATGAGTGTGATTGTGTTTAGAAAAAATGTGGAGGAAAATAAAGATTTTTTAAAAAATTACTTAAATAAGGAACAGAAATAATAATTTTCATAGATCCATCGCACAGATATGCTGTTGCTATTGACATCTATCAAACAATAAAGATCTTCTGCCTTGGTTAGAAATAGAATTAGATGGAATTTTTGCCCTGTGGGTTTAAACTAGAAAAGCATAGTTGATGCGAAGATGGGAAAACATTCAAGCTAGACAACAGCTTCATGTGAAGATCAATGATATAGTGATTAGAAAGAAGCTCTGAGCTTCTTGGATGACAGGTGCACTACGGGCAATTATTCCTTTGACTATCTTATCATGGTGAAAAGTGGTATTTTAAATGATGCATAGTAAAGCCTGGGGAGGAATGAATGAAAGCTACAGAGGACTGAGAGAAAGAAGTATGTTTAACTGAAGGAAAAGGACACCGGCATTAGAATGGAGATTTGGAAGGGGGGGGGGGAACAGAAATGAGAGATGGAATGGAAAACACTGAAAAGGAAGGTGTTAATTACATTTTCATACTTTTATGTCCACCTTAGAATTTCATTTTGACTTGGAAACTGTTCCAAAAGTTCAGGATTAACTGTTTTTTTTTTTATTTGTATGCTTCTGGAGGGGGACAATGGGGTTAAGTGACTTGCCCAAGGTCCTACAGCTAGTAAGTGTCAAGATTTTAAGTCAGATCCTCCTGATTCCAAGGTGGGAGCTTCATCCACTGTATCACCTAGTTGTCCCAGGGTTAACCATTTTTTCCTTTTCTTTCTTTTCTTCTATTATTTTCTAAAAATTTATTTTATTTTCAATCAGAACAAAACAAGCATTACTAAAAAATAGCACAATAAAAAAGATGATTGCACATGAAACTGTAAACCTACCATATACAACCTGCTACTCCCTCTAAATAATGACAAAATTATCACGTAAATTTCTTTTTTGTTTCCTGTTATTCTTTCATTCATTCATTAATTTGTTTGTTTATCTTATTTTTGAAAGTGAGGACAGGATTTGGGAAACATGAAACTGTGGTTTTATTCCTGTAGGGAACTGCCTTCAGAAATGTAGATTTGCACTGGAATTTGGGGTTCTAAAGAGTTGCCTAGAGGATTTACTCCATTAAGTGACTTATTCAAGATCACACATCATTTCAAATATATTTAAAATATATTTCAAAAGCAGTTTGAAATACATTTTCTTTTTAGGTTTTTGCAAGGCAAATGGGGTTAAGTGGCTTGCCCAAGATCACACAGCTAGGTCATTATTAAGTGTCTGAGACCGGATTTGAACTCCTGACTCCAGGACCGGTGCTTTATCCACTGCGCTACCTAGCCGCCCTTGAAATACATTTCAATAGACATGGGTCTTCCTGAACCCAAGACTGACCCTCTAGTGCAGGTGTTGCTAATTGTGTGTGTGTTTATGTGTGTGTGTGTGTGTGTGTGTGTGTGTGTGTGTGTGTGTGTGTGGTTACCTTTGACATTTGACAAAAGTAAACGGTTCATCTTCTTAGAGTAATATTTTTAAATACATAAAAGATACATAGAATTAAGAAGGAAAACAATTATATTGAAATATAATTGTAAACATTTTTAATGAAAAGGATCTAAGATCCCAGGTTAAGAATCTTTGCCCTATCTCCTACTTCATGGCTTGCTACTTTTTATCTAGGATATTGATATCAGGCTAGAAAACACTGAGATCTCTAATTTACTTATATAAATCAACCACCACAAAGAAAAGTGTCATTTTTTTCAGAGCATGGAGAAGAAAGGACTTTAACATTAGTGAACTGGGAAGTTATTTTAAAGCATGAGATGAATTTAGGTGATGCTGCCGACACAATTGAACTGATGGCTTACACGTCAAAGATTTGACTGTCATGGTAAAGATTTTATTCTCTTTTCTAAAATCAATGTGAATCCATTATAGGATCATAGTTTTACAGCAAAAAGGTACCTTAGAGGGGAAGCTAGGTGGCACAGTGGATAGAACACTGACCCTTGAGTCCAGAGGCCCTGAGTTCAAATTCGGTGTCAGACACTTAAACACTTAATAATGGACTAGCTATGTGACCTTGGGCAAGTCATTTAACCCCACTGCAAAAAAAAAATTTAAAAAGGTACCTTAGAGACTATCTAGTCCAGTTCCCTCATTATATATATATATATATATATATATATATATATATATATATATATATATACATATATATATATATATATATATATATATATATATATATATATATATATATATTAAGTATGTTTTGGCTTTCTCCCAGGGTCACCTTGAACATTCCATAGGGATGCCCTGAGGATTTGGGAGGATCTGTCTTCTCTAAGGCCATTAGCTTCAGCTTTCCATAGTTATGCTCTCTCTCTTGGTAGGGGGCAGAAATGATCAATTAGGTATTTTTACAAAGGGATAATTATTTACTTTAAAGATAGAACAAGAAACTGAGACTCAGAGCAGCTAAATGGCTTGTCCCTGGTCACACAGCTAGTATCAGAATCAATATTTGAACAATGTCTTCCTGATTCCAAATCCAACATTTTGCCCACTATACTGTGCTGCCTCTCAGTAATTTCTGATAATGCAAAGAGAAAATATCAATGCCTAACAGATAACATGCTATTAAAGAAGTTCTAAGAAAAGGCAGAATTTTATATTATATCATATTATGTTTTATATATATATGTGTGTGTGTGTGTATACATATATCTATAGATAGATATAGTATGTTGTGATATAGTGTATAGTGTATAGAGATATAGTATATAGTGATGCATACTATCTCTCTATTTCTCTCTCTTTTTCCATTTATGATATGCAAACTTGAGGCTGTATATGATACAGAGCCCTTCACATATGAGAGATTTCCTTTAAAGACAAGTTTTCAGTTAAGGCATTTCAACCTTGGCAACAAATAAAGATTTTTGAAATTTCTGCTGGAAAAGCCAGAATGACAAATCAATCAATCTATCTATCTATCTATCTATCTATCTATCTATCTATCTATCTATCTATCTATCTATCTACCTATAGATATATATATACAGCCCATTTAAAATGATTTGTAAGTTCTGAGGGACATATGATGAAAAATGTTATTCTTCACCTCCAGAGAAGAAAATCTTAGAGTCTGAATGCTGACTGAAGCATACTGTTTTTGTACTTTATTTTTCTTGGGGTTTCTTTTTTTTTTTGGTCTGTGTTTTCTTTCCTAAAGTGGTTAATATGAAAATGTTTTGCATGATTGAACCTGCATAATCTATATCAAATTACTTGCCTTCTTAAGGAGGAAGAAGGAGGAGAGGAGAGAATTTGGAACTTAAAATTTTAAAAAAAGAATGTTAAAAATTGCTTTAAATGTAATTGGAAAAAATACTAAAAATTTTACATAAAAAATAATGATTTGTTAACAGAACTCTAGTGATTCTCTCATACTTCTATTAAAACCCTTACAGCCCAGGTCAAGAACCAAATTTGCTGTATAATGGAGAATTTATTATTTAAAAAAATCATAGTGTTACCCAGAATTTTCTTCTCTTCTTTCTCTTTTTCTTCTCTTCTTTCTCTTCTCCCCCCTTCCCTTCCCCTCTTCTTTCTCTCCCTCCCTCCCTCCTTCCTCTTTCTATATCTTTCTCTGTCTGTCTCTTTCCCTCTCTTTTCTTTCTTCATAATAATAGGAATAAGATGGTAAATATTATATAAACATTTCCTGGTCTGAATTAAAGTTTCCATTCTAAAAATCCGTAGTCAAACTTGCCCCAACTAGAGAACTGCTGAAAGCAAATTTTCCTTTTTGTTCCTCCCAATCCACCAATCTATAATGATTTTGGCTTAGAATTATAATGTTAGCAGATTAAAATAAACACATACACACACACACACACACACACAGAAAGAAAAATCACTCCACCTTTTCCCATAGCATCAAAGTAGAGCAAGGCTGGGCCTGTGAGTAGGGTGGAGAAGGACTGAAAAACTTTTGCATTTAAACTTCAGGAAGGGCCACACCTAAATTATACCAGTGTATTAAACAGAAAGAGAATCCACAACCCTTCTCAGTAACTAATTCCAATGGCCAACAATCCTCACAGTCAGGAAATTCTTCCATAGCATTTAATTAAATTCTTCATGCTGCAGCTTGTAAAAAAAAAGGCAAATCTATATAAGGGAAGGTAGCATTTCTATCCATTTTATTAAAAGCTATATTTCTTGGGGTCTCTGAAATATGTAAAAGACAGCAAAAAGAAAGTGAAGTCAGCTATTTTTCAAAAACCTGTGTTCTAGTAGTTGCAATGTAATGAAGGGTAAGACTATTTTAGGGTGGATCTTATAGCATTGTTAACTCTTGGCCTTGAGTTTGGTCCTTAGCTTTGTAATACAAGAAACTGGATTTATTAGTTTACTCAGGATAGCTGTTTCAGATTGAACTAAGTCTGAAGACATTGATTTGTTAATCAGAATGCCATTTTGGGCAGCTAGGTGGTGCAGTGGATAGAACACTGACCCTGCAGTCAGGAGGATCTGAGTTCAAATTTGACCTCAGACAAGTCACTTAATAATTACCTAGTCGTGTGGCCTTGGGCAAGCCACTTAACCCCATTGCCTTGCAAAATCCAAAAAAAAAAAGCCATTTCAACAATATGCAATGCGAGATGTACCTGTCCAATGACCACAATAATCATATGCTATGCCCCCTACTTAGTAGCAAAATGTATATAAGCCAGTAATACCTCACTGATCCAGAAGCCACTTAACTAATCCTTTGATTAAATTGAACAGAGCAAAAAACAGTGGGAAGATAAGATTCAAACCCAGGACTTCTGATACTTAGTATTCTCTAATTGAGTAAGAAATAGGAAATGAATTTTGAAAAAATTCATAGATTCTGGACCTGAAAGATATCCCATCGGTCATATCAAAAGTAATAGTAAACTGAGGCACATAAAGGATGAGTAACTTGTTCATAGGTGCATAGTTAGATAATAGCAGAAAAGAAACTAGAAGCTAGTCCTCCCTCATTCCATTCCAGTATTCTTTGCACTGCAATACATTGTGCATTTTTAGTGAAAAATAAATACAACTGTTATTTTAACATTTAAAGGAGAACCTTATAATTATCTGGGAAATCTAGTTATATGTAATCTCATTCCTGGATGTTGCCTGATAAATGAGACATTACTGCAGCTGAACTTGAGAACAGGAGGGCTCATCCATTGGTACTTTAGAGATCATTTAGTCCACCAGCCTTTTTTTTAATAGGCTAATTTGCGACGAACTAGGACCAGAACCCCAAGTTTCTTGGCTCTGAGGTCAGTGCCGTTTCTGTTATACCATAGTTGTCTGATTGGAAGGTTGATTAGTGGACCCAGAAACAGAGCGATTGAGTAATCTTGTATTTCACAGAGGCTATGAGAAAGACTGGAGAGTCATCCCCATGCCCCTGGAATATACTTTACTAGCGACAAAGATATTCATATCCTCCTGGGTCCAGACACAACACAGTATATCTCTTTTTGCGAATCATGCTGAATAAACCTGACAAATTCTTACAATATGACTCCCTTTTCAATGTTCCTTATCACTCTCTTAAACCTTGTAGTATAATGGAAATCCCTGCTCTAAGTGATGATTTGTATAAAAATTCAGAGGATATAACTTATAGACCTCAGTTTCCTCATCTTTAGAAGCAGTGTGTCTTAGAGGATAAAGAGTTAGACTTGTAACTAAACAGACCTGAGTTCTTGCTATGGAACCATGTCACTGGGCATCTCTGATTCTCAGTACCTCCCTCTGGAAAATGGGCATCAGAAAATCCATAGCACCAACTTCATAGGGTAGTGGTAAAGTTCAAGTGAAATAATCCATAACACTTTGCAAAGGGTTATACCACATGTATAAGCACCTGCTGCTATTATTTGTAAGATGAGAGCATTGAACCAGGACCTGTAACCTATACCTTCCAGTTATAACATTCCATGAAGCTATAAACCTGATTTCTAATCTTGGCTTTGCTTTTTATTCTCTGCTGATTCTGGACAAAACACATAGCCTCTCTGCTCCTTATTTTCCTCATCTGTAAAATGAAAGCATTAGACTGTCTTATCTCTAAGGTCCTTCTGTCTCTAACTTCTAAGCATCTCTTAAAAACCATCTGTGTAGCAATGCCATGTTAGAATTTCCAACTTTTTTCTTTAACTGATATTTGTTGGATTTAGGGTAGCTGTTTCCCAGTCTAGGTAGAATGGCACCTTATTCATTCTTCACAAAGCTTTCTCAACTTACATAAAGAAGGGTTAATTCTTGAAAGGATTATTTTAGAAAACATATCTTGGACCTTTTTTTTGGGGGGGGGTAGGCAATCAGAATCAAGTGATTTTTCCAGGGCTCACATTTGAACTCAGGTCCTCCTGATTGAAGTGAGGATATTGTGTACACTGCGCCACTTGGCTGCCCCTATCTTGTACTGATTCTTGATAACTGCAAAGAATATTTGCTAACTTTGAATCCTATAATTTGGGACATAATTTTCTTCCCTGGGCAGGGGCAAGATGATGCAGGTATAGAAGAGAGGACTTTTGAATTAGAGGATCTGGGGGTTCTATCAGTTACCACCTGTGTTACTCTGGACAAGACATTACATCCCTCTAGGTCTTAGTTTTATTCATCTGTAAAATGAACGTGTTAGATGAGATGACTTTTAAAGTTCCTTGAAATTTAAGTCTATAATCTTAAAATCTCCCTGAAGTTAACTAATAAAAATAAAATTTCTGAAATTTCCAACTTAAGTAGCAAAAACATTAAGCCAAGATTCAACTACCTTGTGAGATTCAATTTAAAACTTAGTTTTGGTTGTTTGTTTGCTGTTGTTTATTCTTCCTTTATGATATCAGGAAGGTGATGTCATGAGTTGCAAGTGAACTGGAGTTAAGTTAACCATGACTGTACAAAATCACCAGCTTAGTTCTTTCCTCCAAAGTCATCTGGGTCCAGGTAAATATATCCACCCTCCTCTTGTTTTACACTATCTCAAATATAACATAAAAAAGCATTTTGTAAATCTTAAAGGGCTATATAAATATCATTGTTATTATTCATTGCATTAGCAAAATTACCAAATGTTCTATTGTTTTTTATTAACTATACTAAACTTCTTGAAATAACTTTTTGGGGTCAGTTGGAAAAGTAGAAAAGTCTTTTGAAATTAGAATGACTAATTGCATAAAATATGAAATTATCTGCCTACCTGAAAATAATCCCCCCCCCAAAAAACCCCAAAACAAACCAAAGAAACATGCTCACCCTTTTCCACATGTCTATTTTGTAGCACTAAGGAGCCAGCCACTTACATACTGGGTAACTCTTTTAAATCAAATCTCTTTTCTACTTCATATGAAGTACCAGGTCCAAGGTTAGAGCTGGACTTAATTTCTTCATGTGGAGGTTAAGTAATGCAAAGTATCTGCAGAATGGCCAGAGGCTAAGGAGCAGGGCTTGTGACTCTATCCACGTCAATACAAGGTGAGGGTAATTTTTAAGAGCCTTTTAAAGAGGTTTCATTGGTACATGAAGTGAGGAAATGAAAAGGAAAGGTTTTAAAGGATGAATGGCTAAAATCCTGTTTTGAAGGACAAGCTGCTCAAGGGACCATCTAGGAAAGGAATGGTGTGAAAGCATAAATATTATTCTTTTAGTCCATGGGAATGAGTATTTATTTGACTGTTGTTGCTTAAAATGTTAGTGTTTAAATGGTTGAATTTGTCTTTGAATAACTTATTTAGAAGAAAGAGTAAATCTCACCTTAGTTGCTATTTGCCAAAAGAGTGTTCTGCAAGGCTGAATTCACTAGACAAATTACCCATAGACAGACATGTGAAAGTTGTACTTTTTTCCACAAAAATGAATTAAAAATTTAATTCTTTTCAACAAATTGAATTCCTTTTAGGTACAAGTCATTATACAAGGTCATTGTGCCTCCAGAAGAACAATCAAACACAAAGAACTGGAATTTGGTAAGACATCCTACTTATCTGGGTGAAGATAGAACTGCATAGAACTGTGGATTCTACAATTTCCTATGTCTGTGATTTTCTGTACTTTTTTTTTTGGTTATTTATGATTTTTTAAATATGCCAAATATCATTTACATGAAAAAATTCATAGAAAATCATCAAGTTTTCTCTAACCTGTCACTCAATATAAGTATACTGGTGTCCATTTGTCCCCTTCCCCCACTTACCTATATTTTCCAACATTCTGCCACAACTTGCCAAGGAGAAGGAAAGATACAAGCATTTTTAAGGGCTTATGATGTCCCAGTTACTATGGGCTTACAAATAAAAGCAAAAAAAAAAAAAAAGAAAATATTTATCCCTAAGAAGCCTACATTCTATTGGCGGAAGAGAACATACTAAAGGAGTTGAAAATGAGGATGGTGGGAATTGAAGATTATGGTCAAACTTATGAAGTACAGAGAAAGTCAAGAATAGATTCAGGAGGGGAATGAAGGCAGACATTCTGGGTCTCTCTACAAAATGACAGTACCATGAGGTACTCACCAATGAAAACAGGGGAAGAATCCTTGTGGAAGGATAATCCAAAGGCCAGAGGTGAGGAGGACCTGGGCCAGTCATGAACCAGCAATGGAAGGGAGAGTTGGTTTTGAGGTCAGAGTAAGTCAGGAACAGAACCAGGAGAGGAATCAGCGCCATTCAGTGATGTCAGTGAGATGGAATTGAGAAAAAAGATCATCTACTATTAATAGATTATAAAATTATAAATATAGAGCTTGAAGGGACCATTTATACAGATGAAGAAGCCAAGGTCCAAAGATGTTTAGTGATTAGCCAAACTTAACACAGATAGTAAGGGACAGAGATAGGATGTGATGAATGAGAAAAATTGAAAAAAGAAAAAGGAAATTATGATAGCTTGAAGAACATTAATTACATTTTAAATGAAAAAGCATCCATTTTAAATGAAATTATACTAGGTTCTATAGACATTAAAATAAAAATCCAATAGACGTGAACAAATTTCCAATTATTTATTTTATTTTTTTCACAATAGGTCAGCATTAATTCAGCATTAATTTTTGAAAATTTTCTCCCTCTCCCTACCCCCAAGACAGCAAGCAATCTGATATAGGTTATATATGCACAATCATACAAAATATATTTCCAATTAATCATGTTGGGAAAGAAGAATCAGAACAAAAGAGACAAACCACAAGAAAAAAAACTTAAAAAATGAAAATTCTATCTTCATTCAAATTCCATAGTTTTTTCCTGGATGTGGATGGTATTTTCCATCACAAATCCTTTCATCACTCTATTGCTGAGAAAAACTATCACAGTTGATCATCATAAAATGTTTCTGTTATTGTGCACAATGTTATCCTGTCTCTACTCACTTCCCTCAGCTTCAGTAAGTCTTTTCAGGTTTTTCTGAAATCTATCTGTTCATCATTTCTTATAGAACAATAGGGCAGCTAGGTGGCACAGTGGATAGAGCACCGTCCTTTGAGTCAAGAGGACAGGAGTTCAAATCCAGTCTCAGACACTTGACTATTAGTAGTTGTAGGACCTTGGGCAAGTAATTTAATTGATTGCCATCTCCAGTTGTCCTGATCCATATCTGGCTACTGGAAGGACCCAGATGGTTCTTGAGGAGAAAGTGAGGCTAGTGACTTAGTACGGCACCCTCTCACTCATGTGCTTATTATGACACACATCTCCTGATGTTATGCTCTTCTTCGAGAATGAAGGGAAAACATTATAGAACTATCCCATTATTCTATACCATTAAATTCATGTGCCACAATGTGTTCAGCTATTCCCCCAATTGATAGGCATTTGCACAATCTCTAATTCTTTGTTAACACAAAAAGAGCTGCTATAAATATTTTTCCTTATTTTATGATCTCTTTGGGATATAGACCTAGTAGTGGCATTGCTGGAACAAAGAGTATGCACAGTATTATAACCCTTTGGGCATAGTTTCAAATTGCTCTGCAAAATGGTTGGATAAGTCTGTGATTGTGAAACAGTGAATTCCACAACTGTTGATTCCAACAGTGCATGAGTGTATCAGTTTTCCTATATTCCTTCTAACATTTGCTACTAAATTAATTTTTTTAAAAAAAGATGCTAATATTTTTCATATATTGTGTAGGACAGTCAGTGTAGGAGCCAGTGTCCTAATTTTGGAATTACCAAACTTTGTTTGGTGATGCTCAACTCTTCTATTTGGGATTTCTTGGCAAAGATGCTGGAGTGGTTTGTCACTTCCTTCTCCAACTCATTTTATAGAAGAGGAAACTGAGGCAAACAGGGTTAAGTGACTTTCCCAGGATCACACAGCTAGAAAGTGTCTGAAACCAGATTTGAACCCATGAAGATAAGTCTCCTGATTCCAAGCCCCAGGTTCCACTTATTGCCCTGGAGTCATCAAGACCTAAATTCAAATCCTACAGCTGTTACTGTCTAACCTAGCAATCATGGGATAGTCTTCACTAAGTCTCAGTATCCTTAACCGTCTAAGAGGAAAAATAATACACACAATATCTCTTACCAGGCTTAGAGTGAGGTTCAAATGAGATAATATTTGTAAAGTATTTTGCACAATTTGAAGAGCTAATATTATTATTTCCTCAAGGAAAATACCAGGCTATTCCAGATTGATTGCTATCTGACCAATTCTTTTTTTTTTTTGATGCCTACAATCCTTTAATATTTAACATTCTATATTTCTCTGAATGTTTTAGTCCAGAAGGTAATGTCTTCCCAACTAACATTAGCTTTTATTTTTGATTTTATTTATTTTGAGTTTTACAGATTTCCACCCCCCCCTTCTTGCTTCCCTCCCCCCCCACAGAACGCATTCTGTTAGTCTCTACATTGGTTCCATGTTATACATTATCTGAGCAATTCTTAAAGATATCAAGGAAAAGAAATTATACCACCCTCATTCCAACATAGCCCATAATTTCTGATGTCTATAATTTTTTTTTAACCTTGTGATCAACCTAAATACATTTTATGTTCAACCTGAAACCTAAATTGCCTTTTTGGACATTCTAATTCCACTCTGCTCCCAAGTGGCAATGAAGAATAGCTTGTTTACTATGGTCTGCTGTATGATGCCATTGCTTCTAAATTATACCTCCAAGGATATAGTGGAAAAAGCAATGAAGCAGAAGTCAGGAGAGTTGGATTCAAGTAGTAGCTGTATCTGCTACTAGCTAGTTAGCTATGTGAACTGGGACAAATCATTTGACTTTACTAGAACTCAGACTCTACACACACACACACACACACACACACACACACACACACACACACACCCCTTGGATGATAATAGTTGCATTAATGCTTCATATTTTGTTAGAGTTAAATAAAGTTAAAAATGCTTAGTTCTCAAATCTATATTTCTTTAAGACCCCTCAGAGGTGCTCAGACCACAGGTTAGGAAACACCAGACTAGATGATTTCTAAAGTCCCTTGTAGTTTTTAAAAATTTCTGAATCTAGGAGTGTTTTGGGCATGATAATATGCATATATATTGGGCAATGTCCATCAATAATCAGTAAAATATGCCTGTGTTGACACTTTCAACCTAATGGTTTGTTTATTTAACTGACAGTTTCACCAGGGGCTATTGGCACACATTTGTCTAGCCTGGCCAAGTAATATGTTCAGTTTGCATATACTCTTTTTCTCCCTAGGATAATTACTATAATAAGATGGCAAGCTTCTTAAAGAAAAGGTTCTATCTATCCTAAGCTTCACTGATATCCCTCACACAATCCCAAACAATGCTAGAAACAGAGCAGGCCAATTAATCATTATTGCTGATTAACTGATTTTTGAGACAGGCAGCATGATATAGTAGGGAAAGTACCAGATGGAAATCAGAAAGCCCTATGTTTGAGTCCTCACTCTGCTATTTCTTAGCATATACCTTTAGCCAAGCCTCATATGAAATGTCAAGATAATATTACTGCTATTGCCTACCCCATAAGGTTGCTTATGAAGATCAAAGGAAATAATGAAGTTAAAATTCATCTTACAAACTGAAAAGCCCTATATAAATGTAAATTATAATTATGCTGCATATGCTTCTTTAATGGAAATTATTAAATAAAAAATTGTAAGTAAAAGCAAGTGAGTGCTGATTTATTTATTTTCATGCATTAAACATCTATATATAAAGGAAATATGTCTAAGGCATTTTTTCTAATGATAACACTGATGATTTAAAAAAGCTTTAACCACTTATCCTGAAAATAATAGATTGATAGCATTCCTCTTTGATTTAAATTTTTCAAATTCATAACCCTGAGGACAATAGATGATTTGTGGCATTAGGCTTGGCCTGGTTCTCTTCTTGAAGCCCACAAGGAATATTCAACTGTCCAATGAAACTAAATGTCCTCTAAGTCACATCCCAAACTGAATTCAATTCTACTCAATAAACTCTATATTAGTGTCTCCTTGGTGCTAGGCTTTCTGCTTGGTCCTGAGATACGATGAAAAATGTTCTGCCCTCAAGGAGCTTACATTTTTTTCTTTTAGGAAATAGGGAAATAACATGTCCATAGAGAAGCAAATTATAAATATATCCAAGTAATAAAAGTAACTATGAAAGCACAACTGGGGGATTGAGTTAAGGCCTCATGTAGGAGGCAGGCACTGAATTATGCTTTGAAGAAAATCAGGGATATGGTAGGGTAGAACTAAGGAAGGAGTACATTCTACACATGGGACAACTATGGACTGTTCAAAAACATTAAGGTGGGAAGTGTAATAATACAGAAGGGGCACAGTTACTAGGCCAATATGACTGGACTAGAATATGCTAACAGGTGGAAGCTGGCTTGTGAAGAGCTTTAAACTCTAGGTTAAGAATTTTTGAATTTAATTCAGAGTACATACTTTAATTAAAACAACATCATACTAATATTTCATAAAAAGCACAGTAACTTTTCATTTCCAGGTCCAGTCTGAGGTGTTTTTAACTATAAAACTCTTAGTTGATCTGGAGCCTGATTATGGTTGATACTTCCTGTTTCCTTATACTTGCTC
The DNA here is from genome assembly GCF_037893015.1 of Macrotis lagotis. Classification (NCBI taxonomy): domain Eukaryota; kingdom Metazoa; phylum Chordata; class Mammalia; order Peramelemorphia; family Peramelidae; genus Macrotis; species Macrotis lagotis. Next base: position 93,130,345 of record NC_133663.1, read on the forward strand.
ATGACTGTTAAAAATACATTCAAGGACCAGAGCTAACGGTTCTTTGCTTCAAACTTCAGAGAATTAGGGACAAGTTTTCTGTGTGAGCGTTTACTTTTGGAATTTATAGAATATCAGTTTACAATCACCCAAGGCAGAAAGGATGCAAAGTCATCTTTTTGTTTTGGTCTTTGGAGTAGATCAAGCTTCAACTAAATACTCATTTTTTTAGTTTTTTTTTGCAAGGCAATAGGGTTAATTGACCTGCCCAAGGTCATACTGCTAGATAATTATTAAGTTTCTGAGGCTGGATTTGAACTCAGGTACTCCTGACTCCAAGGGCCAGTGCTCTATCCACTGTACCACCTAGCTGTCCCATAATACTCATTTTAAAGTTTTCCCTTCACCCTCTCTTCCCCCTCCCCCCTTTCCTGTATTTATTAAAAAAGTTAATATTTGACTACTTCACTAGGCTATTGCAAATTGAATAAAGTAATTATGCTAAACAGCAATTCACTTTTTAGGTGGAAAAAGTAATTTTTTAAAAATTATTATACCATGACAGCATCTCTAACCAACTGGTAATAATAGTATAACTGGAACTCTTAAGTGCTTTGTTAGTGATTTGATTATTTAGCATTTTAATAGGAAAGTGGTTTTCACTAATTTTCCAGTTGAGACTGATGGAATAGAAGTTCCTTGAGGGTGAAAACTATTTCATTTTTGTTGTTGTATATACTGATCTAGCAGTGCCTGACATAGTTGTGGATGCTTATAAATGTCTTTTGATTGTTCGATTGTTTATAAATCCTGATGATCAGTATTAGCATATAGCATTTTTTATTCTTGAAGCACTATACATATTGGTTTAACTAGGTTTCTTTCAATGGGTTGTATATACTACAGAAAGAATGTCTTGCCATTTGTAATTTGCTTTATTTTAGAATATTCATTTCTTCTTAGTATTTATTCCTAGAGGGTAAGCGATGCTTGCCTTGGGAGACAAGGATTTTTCCTGTTGATATAACTCAATAACATATTGTGTTTTTATACTTGAATCACTATGCATACCAGTGTAACCAGGCTTCTTTCAGTGAATGGTATATACCATAGGAAGAATAGCTGACTTTGTAATTTGCTTTATTTTAGAATGCTCATTTCTTATTAGTGTTTATTTCTTGAGGGAAAAAGATGCTTGCCCTGGTGAACAAAAAAGGATTTTTTCCTGATGATATAACTTAGTATAAGAATATAGTATTTTTATTCTTGCATCACTAAACAAACAGAATGACTAGGTTTCTCTCAGTGGACAGTAGATGCTAAAGGAAAATAGCTTGCTATGATTTGTAATTTGCTTTATTTTATAATGCTGATTTTTTATTAGTGTTTTATTTTCTAGAGGGATGCAGGTGCTCCCCTTGGTGGACAAAAAGTAAGTTGCAGTTTTTGATTCCTTGGGAAAATTGTGGTATAGATATGTATGTATGTATGTATATATATCTATATATATCTATATATATAGATATATATAGATATATATAGATATATATATATATAGAGAGAGAGAGAGAGTGAGAGAGAGAGAGCAGTGCTATCTAGATTGCTCTTTCAGACTCACAAAATCACACACTAAATACAGTTTTCACTAGCAAACATCAATTCTCGTAAAAACCAAAGCTGCAGAAGTTATCTTGGAAAATTTTGCCTTACAACAACAGAGAGATGATTGTCAAACATCAATTGGTGGGAGTCTCAGGACTCTTCTTTAGATTCCAATGCATATTCTCAAGTAAAAATGAAAACACTTTCAAACTTAAAATTGGCAAAAAAAGTACACAAATTCCAATTTTAAAAACTGTCTACTAAGGACGCTGAGTTCTGACAGAATGTAAATCGTTTTAAAAAAAAGATCCCCCACCAGAGAATTGCAGAACCCAAATCAATTCACTGTAATTTATACTTCAGTTTAGTCACTTTCCACAGCTGTGATATCACCAGCAAAACCCCATATATTTATGAACTGAGAAGTAGCTGGGGGGAAGGGGTAAGAACTTCTAAAGGAGTAGAAATTTATCAGGAAAAAGAAAATTGAGAATTTGTTCAAAAGGATCTTTGCAGAAACCAGGCAAGGTGACAAGAGTGAACTTGGGGTTCTATTGAATAATACTTAAGCAGGGCACAATTATTCAATGAGGGTGAGCTGTGTCACCCATAATCTATGAAGTGAGTGTCCAGGAAACACTGCCCAATACATATATCATTAAAGCAGTTGGCTTTTGACAGGCTCTGGGACAAGATTTTCTCTTGGAACAATGTTTCCTTGATCTAAGGATATGCAATCGCTGCGGCATTGGGAATTTCATGTTTTAAGGTAGGCTTGACCAGGATGGAAGAAAGGTGAGCTTTTATTGAGTTGAAGAATTGAATTAGGCTGAATGTTGTGTCCTTTTCCTGTATGCCCTTGTGTTGCCTTGTATGATTATGGGCAGCATTGTTTGTTGTCTTTGCTTAAATTGGAACTGTGGCATAACCCTGTCAGCCAGAGGGGGGAAAGGGCTACCCAGGGAAGAAAAGCAGTACAAACCAGTAGAGTTAAAATTAAGCAAGCCTGGGGGCAAGGGGGTGGGGAGAGAATTCAGTCCATCAAACATTTATTAAACCCAGCTTAGGTTTGTACCCCAAGCCTAGATGGGGACCTAGAGAAGACTCTCTTTCACTCATTACTCATAACATTTCACATTTTATAGCATTTTAAGGATTTCAAGATTTTTTTTTTAATTTTTGGAAGGACCAAACATTTATAGTTTACACTTATAAGGCAGTAGGCTAGATAGACCAGAACCAAAATCAAGAAAGATTCTTTCCTTCTAGAAGATTACAAATGGGAAGGATGTTTCCCATCACTCCTTGTCCTTTTCTAACTCTCTGTCTCTCTCTTCATTCTGTTCAACTTTCAGAAATTTTTTGCTGAAGCAAATTATCCCTTGGAATGGGAAGACCAATAAAATCAATTCAATTTTTTCCCCTCCTTAATCAAAAATAATTATTAATAATGGTAATAGTTAATAATAGCTAGAATTTATTAAGAATAATAAAAGTTTGAAAAGCACTTTACAAAGAGTACCTCATTTTATTCTCACAGTAATGCAAGGAAGTGGGTATTATTTTTACAAAACCCTGTTTTACAGAATAGAAAACTGAGGCAGAGGTTAAGTGATTTGAGTTTCAGAACTCAAAGACTTCCTGACTCAGGTTCCAACACAGTTCACCCAGCTGGCCTTGAAGTTTTCTTTATATTGGGAGAGACAACAAGTATATTTTATGTATAAAATGGGTTCTATTGTGTGTGACTGTATTTTCTGGACAAAGATATTGGAGTGGTTTGTCAATTCTTGTATCAGTTAATTTTATAAAGAAGGAAACTGAGGCAAAAAGTACAGTTAAAAAGTATAATTTGAACTCAGATAGTCCATCCCATCTACTTTCACCAATGTTTGTCATATATATATATATATATATATATATATATATGAAGACACATATGTGTGGATATTTTATATATGTATATACATGCATCACACAAACATATGCACATGCACGGCAATACACATATTACATAAACATATGCATGCATGTGATGTATGCCTGTACCACATAAACATATGCATGTGGCACACACACACATTACACAAACATATGCATGTGATATGCATGTGCAGCAACATGTGGCATGTTTACACACATCACAAACACACACATGCAGCAATACCTTTTTGCATAAGCATGCATGTGTGTGATGTTGTGTAAATACATATACATACATACACACATATATACACACACACACACACCTGTATGGCATAACCATATGTATGTGGCATACACATGCGCTACACAAACACGGGCATGTATGTGACATACCCATGCATCACACAAACACATACATGCTTGTGATCTATTCACATGTATTGCATAAACCCATGCATGTATGTGGCCTATACCTTTTTACCTAAACACATACATGCATTGATATATACATGTATCAAATATGCAATGCATACATGTGAGGTATGCACGGCCCACACAAGCATATGCACACATGTCACAATGCACACACATACATGCCACAAAGCAAGCAGCGACACACCACATGCACGTGTGTGGTATATTTACATGCATTGCATGAACATGTGCATGCATGCCACACAGGCACGCAGTGCATAAACATAGGCACGTGTGGGGCGCGTCTGCATGCGTTCCATGAACCACGCACGTGTGTGGTGTGTGCACGTGTGGGAGTCCGCGAGCACAGCCAGGGGCCGGGGCAGCCCTTCGGACTTGTGGCGGGACCCGGCCCCGGAGCCTTGCCAGGGGCGGTGAGCGAGGAGGCTCCGGGAGAGGGCGCGGGCATCCGCCGCGTGAGGGGCTGCCACCTGAGGAGGGCGGCTGGCAGGCGGCGGCACGCCGGGCCAAGGCGGGGTGCAGCCGGAGCGGGTCCGCGCCCTCCAGCAAAGTTGTGGGAGGCCGCGCGGACAAGAGCGGCCCACGCGAGGCGGCGCCTCCCGGGCACACGCCGGGCACGGGCCTCGCCGCCGGCCCCCGCCGCGGGCGCCCCCCCCGCCCGGGCTCCCGCAAGGTCGCCGTGGCAACGGCGGGGGCGGGGCGCCGCGGGGCGGGGCGGGGGCCGGCCGGCGCCCCGCCCCTTGCCGCCGCGGCTCCGGGAGGGGAGAATTTTCCCCCCGGTCCCTGGGAGCATCTCTCGGCGCGCCGCCCCTCCCCCCGCGCCCGCTCCCGCGCCGCTCCCCGGCCCCGCCGCGGCTCCCCTCACACACGCGCGCACACACACGCGCGCACACGCGCCCACACGCGCGCCCACGCGCACACACTCTCCACTCGCGCGCGCACACTCGCTCACCCCCGCTCGCCCGGGCACGCAGACGCTGGGGCTCCGGCGGCGCCGCGGCTGCTCCGGCCGCCGGTCCCGCTGCTCCTCGCCCGGGCTCCGGCCGCCGCGGGGCGTCCTCGGTCTGCGGCAGCGGCGGCGGCCCCGAGGCGGCCCCGGCTCGGCTCGCTCCTCGCGCCCGCAGCCGGCGGGACGCAGCCGGAGGGAAGCGCCGGCGGGACGGCGGCCGTGCCCGGCCCCGCGGCCGCAGCAGGTAGGGCGCTCCGTGCCCGGCGCGGGGGGGGGGGCGGCGGCGGGGCGAGGCCGGGGCTGCGGGCGGGGCGCGGGGGCGCGGGCCCCCGGGCGGCGGGCGGACAAAGTTTGCGGGCAGCGGCCGCGGGGCGGCGGCGCCGACGCCCCCTCCCGGCCCCCCGGGCGGGCGCCCAGCCTGGGCGCGGGGAGGCCGGGCCGGGCCGGGCCGGGCAGCACGTGCGCGCCTCCCGCGGCCCCGGCCCCCCCGCCGCGCCCCCCCTCCCGGCCCCGCCACCCCATAGGTCGGACTCCCGGGGCTGCCGCCGCCTGATTGGCTGAAGGCGCAAACCCGCCCCTCGGCGGCGCGCGGGGGTGGCCCGGCGGTGGAGCCGCTCGTCCCGGACCGGAGCGCACATGGGGGGCGTGGGGGGCCCGGCCCGGCCCGGCGCCCCCTGCGCCGAGGGGCCCCCCGAGAAGCGCGGACGGCTGTCCCCGGCGGGGGTGCGGGGCGGGGGGCCGGGACCCGCGTCTGAACAAAGGGCCCGTCCCAGGACCCCGCAGAGGGTGGGAGGGTGCGTGTGCCCGGGGGCACCCGCTGCCCCCCCGGAAGCCTGGCCCACCGAGGGACACAGGCTCCGAGCAACCTTGTCGGGGATGGAGGAGGCCAGAAAGCGGGACTCGGGGGGTCGCTTCCGAAGTCATACAGATGCAGGAGGCAGCGTCGGCGGCGCTTGAATTAAAAGTGTTGCCGGCGGCCTGGACAGATGGAGTTTTCCCTCTTGCTGGAGCTTCTTCCCCTTACGGGGTTCAGCAGCTCGTGAAGCAGAGGAGGCTCGGAGCACCCTTGTTGGGGGAGCGGCGGAGCAAAGGAGGGAACAGGGGGGTCGTTTCAGAAGTAGTCTACAGGAAGAAAACACCACTGGCTCTGTGAATTCAGAGTATTGCGGGTGCCCCGAGAAATAGCCAGCTCACCTTTCCCTCTTGTTTGTGCCTCTTTCCCCTTATGTGATGGAGCATGTTGTGAAACGTAGGGAACTGAGAGAAGAGACTCGGAGCAACCCTGTTGGGTGGAGTAGGAGAGCAACAAAAATGAGGGAGGTCGTTCCAAAAGTATTATAGACGGAAAAGACAACATCAGTGGTTTTGTGAATTCAAAGGATTGCTAGTGGCCTTGACCAATAGCCAGTTCATGTGCCTCTTTCCCCTTATGTGATCGAGTATGTTGTGAAACGTAGGAAACTAAGAAAAGAGACTTGGAGCAACCTTGTTGGGTGGAGTAGGAGAGCAAAAAAAAAAAATGAGGGAGGTCATTTCAAAAGTATTATAAATGGAAAAGACAACATCAGTGGTTTTGTGAATTCAAAGGATTGCTAGTGGCCTTGACCAATATTCAGTTCAGTTTTCCCTCTTGTGCCTCTTTGGCATTATATGATTTATCTTTTTTTTTTTTAAAGGGAAACTATCCTCACAGTGCAAAGTTCTCATGTCCTGGAATTTATTTACCGGGGTTTCTTGTCCTGTGTAGATTTCTGACTGGTGACAAAAAAGTGAAGCGTGAGACTAAGACGAGTGAATCCAAAAAGTTCTTTTTATGTAATTCGTAATAAGTTACAGTGATTTAGAAGAGAATAGAAAAGTAATGAGCAAAATTTACACAAAATTCTGGAAAAATTTATAAGGAGACTAATAAAGGCTTATAAAAAACTCTAGGGGGACAAGATGTCTGCAGTCTCTACATGTGAATGAAACTGATTTCATAATTCCCAGGCATGATTACATAGAACTATTAAGTTCTGAGTCCTTGAATGTGCTTTGATGCTAACCTGATCAGGCTCTGTACTGTGCATCTGCATCTGAGAATATTGTCATTCTAATCTTTAGATGCCTTGTCAATGCACAGCAAACCGCAAGTGATCCAAGTTAATGTTGACAATTTTATATTGAGTGCTCTGCGCTATTTGTAAGCTGGTGAAATATGGAAGAGTAACATACCATGACTGTTATTCCCCAGGGACTCATATCAAAACAAAGTGAGGATCATAGGAGGCTATTCCAGGGAGAACAATTCAATTATTTTTTTTTTAAATGAATAAATCGTAAGATTCTTGTAGATGAAGAGTAGCAATTTTTCCCCCCATTCGAATCATAATCTCTATTCACAGCGGGAGCATATGTAATGTTATATAAAACAACATTAAATTTGTTAGATGACTCTAGATAATAAAAGCTTTTTTCCATTTTTAAATATTTTTATTTAAGGAGACAGGACTGTTTCTTTTCCAACTCCAGAACTGTTTCCAAGGGATGGAACTGAACGTGCTTGACAAGTTGGAAGTGATCCCTGTTACTGAGAAAATTATCTGTAGTCTAGTGAATTTATGTTCATGTTGAGTTTTCCATGGAATTTAAATTCTTGTTGTAGGCTCACAGACTTTAGATAGATTTGACAAGGATATGTATAATAATTTATACACATACATTGATGTACCCATACATATCCTTGTATGCCTATATGCTTGCTATTAGGGCATAGTCACTCATAGGGAATAGGCATCTGCGTATAGGAATTTTTCTCTGTCTCTCATTTTGGAGTGTCCAAAAGGTGGTCCTGTGTTAAATTGTAAAAAAGCTTTATCACTAATGGAACTGGGCAATAGATCATAGAATCAGACAATAGTATTTTGTTGCCAGGCAACCACCTACTGTGAACAGAAAACAAAACAGTGGCAGCTGTTTCTACATCGTGATAGTCATACAGTAGCTCAACTATTGAAACCCTCCAAATGAGGCAGATTTACTAAGTAATTTGTCTAGAGTCAAATGGGTTCTGTTTTCCTCACTTCCTAAAAGAAGAGGTGAAGGAATTCTAACTGGAATGATGTTGTTATATGTAACAAATGGAATCTTTCTTATTCCCCTTGTTTACAAGACAGCCCATGGTAAACTCAAAACAAGAAGCAATGGTAAAATTGACAAGATTCCTTACCTCTCATTACTTGTAATATTAATATGGTGCAAACACAGATTTTACATTGTTCCAAGACCCTTATGAGAACCTGACCTTTCATTAATCTCAGAATAATGTAATGTTAGATTTAGAAGGGGACCCTTCTATTTAACAGATGTGGAAACTGAGGCTCATTATGGTTTACAGATTTGTCAGAGATTATTATTACTAATTTGGTGATAACACTCCCTGGATTTCTATTGTACTGCAGTTGCTATGAATAGGATGTATTGTAGACCTTTTTAAAAAAATTAGATTTTCTCCTTTTGATGAATTTTAGTCAAAGCAGATAAACAGTAACCGTGTTCACTTAGCTTCTGTTCTCATTTACCTTGAGCTCCTACCTCAAGCTTTCTGGCAATCAGAATTAGATTATTCTCAGAAATCTTATTTTTGTCTTCCTCCATTAGAATGTAAACTTCTTGAGGTCAGGCATCATATCTTACTTGCAATGACCTGTCCCCACTCCTTTATCTATGAAATGAACTTCAGTTTTTGACATTGAGATGGATTTTAGTCTTAAATGCACTATATTTCTGCTTCTAGTTTTCAAAAAGTCCACCGAAATGTTGTTCTACAGTAGAATGGGAAACTTTCTCTTCAGTTTTATAAATACTTACAGCTTTTGATACTCTTTAGCACCTATCATTTTGGGTGTAGTTGCTGTGATAAGAATGAGACTTGTATTTATCATTTATAAATGGCAGCAAGAGCTCTAAGCCGATTAGTTTTCTCTCATCACACTTGTTCAAGTGTTGCTATTATGAGATATAATAGAAATAGTATTCAGGTGATTAACTGAGATGTTTATCCAATAAAAAAGCACACGAAAGGTCACATGATGTGAGAAGAAACATTGAATTTGAAGTCAGAGAATTGAAGCTCAAGGTTCACTTTTGTCATTCATTATTTGTGTGACTTTGGGTAGACCAGTCAGGCTTTAATTTTTCTATTTATAAAATGGAGGGGTTGTAGTAGATCATCTCTAAGCATTTTCCCAGCTGTGGATCTGTGATTTTGACTTTCTGAATAAGTGGTGTTTGCAGCGTTTTTTGTTCTTTTTTGCCAAAGTTTTCTTCCTTATGTAAAGCTAAAAGAAAAACGGAACATTTTCAGAGGTGTTAATGACTTCTTTTCTCAAAAATCTTTATCTATGGGTATCTTTGGGTACCTTTTCAAAGCCTCAGTTTCTTAATCTGCCAGTTGGGGATAATAGGTCAGGCATCATATCTTACTTGCAATGACCTGTCCCCACTCCTTTATCTATGAAATGAACTTCAGTTTTTGACATTGAGATGGATTTTAGTCTTAAATGCACTATATTTCTGCTTCTAGTTTTCAAAAAGTCCACCGAAATGTTGTTCTACAGTAGAATGGGAAACTTTCTCTTCAGTTTTATAAATACTTACAGCTTTTGATACTCTTTAGCACCTATCATTTTGGGTGTAGTTGCTGTGATAAGAATGAGACTTGTATTTATCATTTATAAATGGCAGCAAGAGCTCTAAGCCGATTAGTTTTCTCTCATCACACTTGTTCAAGTGTTGCTATTATGAGATATAATAGAAATAGTATTCAGGTGATTAACTGAGATGTTTATCCAATAAAAAAGCACACGAAAGGTCACATGATGTGAGAAGAAACATTGAATTTGAAGTCAGAGAATTGAAGCTCAAGGTTCACTTTTGTCATTCATTATTTGTGTGACTTTGGGTAGACCAGTCAGGCTTTAATTTTTCTATTTATAAAATGGAGGGGTTGTAGTAGATCATCTCTAAGCATTTTCCCAGCTGTGGATCTGTGATTTTGACTTTCTGAATAAGTGGTGTTTGCAGCGTTTTTTGTTCTTTTTTGCCAAAGTTTTCTCCTTATGTAAAGCTAAAAGAAAACGGAACATTTTCAGAGGTGTTAATGACTTCTTTTCTCAAAAATCTTTATCTATGGGTATCTTTGGGTACCTTTTCAAAGCCTCAGTTTCTTAATCTGCCAGTTGGGGATAATAATACCCATTAAGTCTTGTCTTTCTGGCTGTTGTGAGACTTATGTTTTTGTTCTTGCTTGTCCTTCTTTCTCAGAGGACCATCATATCAGAGAGGTAATGGCATGTCATGCATGGATTTAAGTGAGGGGGAGCTACAAAATCACACTTGCACGTGCAATTTAAGAGAGATGATAGCTGGAAAATACTTCACCAACTTTAAAGTGTCACATAAATTACATCATTTTATGATCATTTGGGTGGCAGACCACTTGTGGATCATCTGGTCTAGGGCTGAAAGAGACCTTAGATATTATGTAATCTAATCTCTCTCTTCCACCTCCTCTCTTGCAACAAATGAGAAAATAGAGGCCAAGAGAAATGGTGTGTGACTAACCCTAGGTCATATAGCTAGTAAGTGGCAGAGCTAGGATTCAAACTCAGGACTTTCAATTTTAAATCCAGAGTTTCTTCCACTCCACTACATATGCATTTATGAAACCTTTAATTTTGGAAATAGATTGCCTAAGTTTTCTTCGGAGCTATTTAAAAGAACCAGGATTCATTATTTATTTTTTATTGCTTTTTTTGTTTGTTTTTAGTTTTTTGCAAGGCAATGGGGTTCAGTGGCTTGCCCAAGGCCACACAGCTAGGTAATAATTATTAAGTGTCTGAGGCTGGATTTGAACTCAGATACTCCTGACTCCAGGGCTGGTGCTCTATCCACTGTGCCACCTAGCCACCCCCCATCATTTATTATTTAAACTAAAGGTGGGCACTGCTCTTTGATTCAATAAAAATTTTTGTGGAATAATGGTCAGAGATACAATGTAGTGATGGATCTTATTGCTTACCACTTGAGTTGTTTTCACCCGCAAGGCCTGCACTCTCCACCGCTTTATAGGGGTGAACAAATTGATTTACAGCATATTTAACTTAGTTTTAGAAGCCGCTATTAACTTGTTCTAGCTGGGAGGATCTTCAAGAAGAAAATTTAGCAGATTTCAAGCCAATTTTACTGATTATGTTTTTTGGAGGGGGAAACCATTTTATTCCCAGACTACTATAGTTTGTCTTGGATAAGTTTTTCTTTTTTTTATCCTCTTTAGTGGACATACATACAGAGCCAGACATTTTGACATCACTCCTTTTCTCTTGGAGAATTAAACCATTAGTGGATTTGCATTTGCATATAGAAAGCTATATAGAGTTCAGCAGAGTGGAAGGAGGGCTGGTCTCAGGAAGATGAGGGTTTAATTCTACCTCAGATAAATCTGATGAAGGTGATCCTGGATAAGTCTCTTTAGACTGTTCATGCCCCTAGTAACACTTCAAGAATACAAATTTCAGAGCAGTTTCAGATCAATCATGCTCTCCTCTGATTAAATCACAGGGTGGGGAAAAAATTGTCTCACACACACATATAAGGAAAAAGGTTCACCATTTTCAGAAAAAGACAGACTCTAGTGACTTTTAAAGTATGATATAGTTATGCTTTAAATCCCCCAAATAAGCTTCTGATTTTGTAGTTTATAAACCCACACAGTTATGCTGGCTTTGATAAAGAAAAAAAGAAAACAAGAGTATCAAATCTCTTAGACATCATACCACCTAAGATGGACAAATTTCTGTTATTCTTAATTTTGTACCTGCTGTGTATGAGAGTTAAGGCTTGTGGACTGTCTTTTAATTTCAAGGACAGACTGAGATTGTTTTTGGAGAGACATAAGAAAATGATGCTGGATAGAAGGGACAAATAAAAATAAATACACTTATGTCATACCTTAAAAATTTACAGATCGCCGACAAATATTATTTCATTTGAGCCTTAAAACAACCCTGAGAAGTAAATGTTATTATTATTCCCACTCTACAGATGAGGAAACTGTAGCAGACAGAAGTTAATTGACTTGCCAAGAGTCACATTGCTGTTAAATGTCTAAATCAGAATTTGAACTCAGGTCTTCTTGACTCCTGATTTGGGATTCTCCTCGATGTGCTACCTAGTTGGAATTACACAGCTGGAAGTGCAAAGGAAGGATTAAATTGAATTATTTCATGGCCAAATTTTCTAATACCCAACCTTATGGTCTTTGTCTCTCTCTTTCTGCTTTTATATATTCACTTGTACACATAAATTTACACATATATGTATAAATAATATATTCATTATACACATGTGTATATGTGTAAATATATTTATATATTGACAGATATGTGTAAATATCTTTTCTCAATAAATATAGAATGTATATATACACAAAAATACATATATACACATACATGTATATCTATAAGCATATATATATTATGTTTTAAAAAGGGAAAATAGGAAAATATTCTAATGCTTCTTATCTATGTAAGTAATACAAAATATTAATAATGTGAACAATTAGAGAGAAAATTGTATCTTTTGGGGGTTAATTTTGGGGGAAAATGGCAGCTCTAGCTAATAATAATAATTTAAAATATACTTCTTTTTTGCCATTATAGAAACAACTATAGAAGAATATTGATCTCTCCCAAATACAGCCATCGAAAGCATAAAATAGCTATTTAATAGCCCTTAGCAGCATAACAAAGGTTATGGCAGTAAGTCCACTGAAATACTTTATTTAGTTGGAGCTGGAGGGTGAAGTTTGCTAGACCCAATGTAATTATCCAGACTGGAATGTGGCCAAGGCACTGTGGTTAATATCCCAGACAGTGGGAGAAAAGTCATGGATAAAACTGTTAATGACTATAAAGGGATCATGCTTTTTTATCTTACCTGGAAGAATAGAGTAACTTTTGTAGCATAGGAGCCCTTAACCCAAAGGAATGGAAAAATGAATTCATCAGCCCTATCCTTGTAGCTATATAATTTTCAATGAAATGTTATCATTCCAGAAATAATAATTCCCAGAGATGAATGTTGCTGAAATGAGAATTTTTTTTGTTATCTCATGGAAAGTCTGAAAAAAAAAGGCATCAGAAAGAGCTGGGAGTAGTACAAAATGCAAGTAATTGAGAGTGGGAAAGCCCCCAATTACAAAAGAGTTGACAAATACACTATTGTGGGGATGACTCTGGAAAGGCCTTGTTCCTAGGACTTATTCCTTGGCAGAATTTTGGAGTAGATGAAATTTGGGCATCTTCTCCCACCTCTGTTTTCTGACTTCTTTTTCCTGACTTGTAAAAGTTTTTTCCTCTTCTTTCACATACTGCATTTATGTCCTATTCTTTTAGGGTATCCCTGATAGTCACTAACTCACTTTTGCTGAGATGTTGGTCATCTTGGATTGAAGATGTTATCTTTTCCATTTTGATAAAAACAACAAAAACAAAATTCACTTAGATCCAGGCTTGGTGGCCTGGTTTTGAAATGCGGTGGTCTAAGCTGATCAGGTGGCCTTTACAGAGTCCAGAATCAATATGTTGAAGCCCCCCGAGAGGGCTTCAGACAGGCTGCCTAAGAAGGGGAGAATGGCCCAAGTTGGAAGTGGATCAGATTAAAAACTCTAGGTCAACCAGTGATGGGATTGAGCCTATGAGGGAGAGGGAGGCAGGGAGGGAGAGAGAAGGGAAGAAGAAAGAAAGGAGGGAGGAAATGAAAATGAATGAAACTTGCTATGACCTAAAGGAATACATATTAAATAGTGAAATTTTCTTAGTCCAGGAAGAGAGTTTGGGAAGGGAGTTGAAGCTCACTGGTAGGCGTGAAATCTTGTCATACCAGCACCTGCTTACATATTATCCTCAATTCATAAAAAAGATAAAGCAAGGTACAGGATTAATATTTGTAGTAGTAAGTCACTTAAAAGCTTATTGGTCAATCCAAAAAATAGAGTTTTAAAATTTCAATTGTAATCTGACAAGTAGTCAGATAACAGCATTCCACAGAGCTGTCTTTTATTGTGCTAGGACATGTAATCCGTATTTGCTAAGCTCATGATATTTGCCAGACTATCTAGAGTTAAATAGAACAATTCTGAACATAAATAAAAGAGGGGAGAAAGATAAATTGAAGGATATAAATTATTCACAACTGAATGATTAAGGAAGAAAAGTAATATCTTATAAGAAAGATTTGAATGTACTAATAGAGTTTGGAGCAGAGTACCTAAGAACCCATATGGCTACTATGCACTGAATAAATCATTAGTAGCCAAGTGGAAATTTCAAAGCCATTCTCCTTAGTTTGCTGAGCTTTGAACAGTAGCTCTTCCTGACAGAATTCTTTGACACAGAAGAATCAGGAGTGGATGAGTAGAGTGAAGTAAAAAGAAAAAAAATTTTAAAAATCATTAAGCATTTAGAATGCTTAAATCAAGGAGAAACTTGAGGGCATTGGAAATTAGGGGTGTTGGGAGTCAGGCTTTATTGTCCCATGTAAGAATATTAAAAGTCTGCCCCTTTTTTATTGCCAGAGATTTCTATAATCAAAGTAAGAAGGGAGATTTTGGCAGAGCACAATGAAAGTGCAGAGAGATTTTGGCAGAAATTGAGAAAGGGATAAGGAGCAGAAAAGAGTGAACTAACTGTAACCACCATGAATTTGGTAGCCATTATCAGAAAGAAAGGGAGAAAGTAAGAACAAAGAGTCAGGATCTTTGAGACAGAAGGAAATACTGAAAAAGTGTTTAAGATGGTCGAGAGATGACCAGAAGCCAGAAATATAATGCTGTGGAAAAGAAGAAAGAGAGTACAAATAGAGGACTTAGTTTACAAGAGACTTATAAGCTTAATTTAATTTTTGTCTATTTTGCTTTTGGTGTTGAGAAAAGAAATACACTAACAGGTATATTACACAAATACTTTTTAGAATAGAAATATAAACTTTTAAAAACATTTTGTTCTATTTGAAAACAGTTGTTTCAGGAATCTTGTTTGGATAAGGTTTTTAACTACATGATTTCTAAAGCTTCTTTGAATTCTAAGATTTTGTGATTCAATAATAGAATTTGACACATATAGGCAGGCTCAATTGAAGGGAAGGAATTAAGCCAGATGTTTGACCAGCTTTTCTTCCCTTCTTTTCTTTTCCCTTCCTCCCTCCCTCCCTTCCTTCCTTCCTTCCTTCCTTCCTTCCTTTCTTTCTTTCTTTCTTTCTTTCTTTCTTTCTTTCTTTCTTTCTTTCTTTCTTTCTTTCTTTCTTTCTTTCTTTCTTTCTTTCTTTCTTTCTTTCTTTCTTTCTTTTCCCCCTCTCCTTCTCTCCCTTTCTTTTCCTCCTTTGTTCTTCCCTTTGGTTCTCCCTCTGTTCCTTCCTTTCCTTCTTCATCTCTTCTCTCTGTTTTTAGGGTAAGGGTCACCTCAAAGAGAGAAAGATAAGACATTTAACAAAGCAACAGTCTGATATATTTTGATATGAGCTCATTTAATGTTAATAGTCTAAGCTTTTTATACAGGTCCCATGGAAAAGGATATTTACTGTTCACCTTGATACCCCTTATTTCTTATAGTTATTGAAGGAATGGCATAGTTGGAAGAAGGCTAGATTTGAATTCTGAGTGTCTAAGTTCAAATCTGGTTGAAATATTTACTACCTGTTTGACTCTAAGAAAGCTATGTCACCGCAACTTCCTCATTTGTACTATGAAAGATGTTTTACTAGATGACTGACAAATTCTGTCCTTGCTCTTTAGTCTATAATTATGCTACTATCATGTCCCTACTGCAGACCACCTTAGCTTAAGGAATGCACAAGTATCCTCTAATCTACTTAGCCTCCCCCCCCCCCCCCATTGAAGATCAGAAGGTCATTGCTTGTGGACATCCTGAGTTTCCTTCTTTCCTTCAGTGAGAATAGAAATTATGCATTTTTATATTAACTCTACCTCAGTATCAGAAATTATTCTTTTTGTCAATTTCCTAATTTTCCAAGGGTTTGTCTTGATAGAAATATCACTTCTGGAGGTCTCTCCCAAATGATCATCACATTTCCTTTTTTCTTCGTTTTTCTGATTGAGATCCCTAGTTCAATTGGTTTCTCATCCTCACATCTGGTTTCTTAGTTTTGGACAATTCAGAGGGTGTTTTTGGTTCCCATTTCTATGCAGGGAATCCTTGTAGTGATACTAACTTTTGGTTTTATAGCTCACTCTTTTTGTTTTAAAATATTATTTAGGCATTTTGTTTTTAATTGCAAACATTTCCAGATAACCCACACACTGAGAGACTTCTGTAACAAAGTGAAACAGCTAAGCAAAACTCACATTATAGTGACCTGTTTTGAAAGCACATGAAACATTCCGTATCTTTAGCACCCAAACCACTGTTTAGTTTTTTAAAACAGAAATCTGTTTTTTCTCCCCCAATCGTTTAAAAAAATTCTCTATAACAAATGTATATAATTAAGCCAAACAATTTTTTATTAACTGTAAACAAATATATGTATATATAAAACAAATATATAGTTAAAGATAATATTTAATATAGTATATATTTATATTAATCTGACAACTGGGTGGTATAGTGTAAAGAATGTAGACCTGAGTCAGAAAGGCTCATCTTCCTGAGTTCAAGTCCTACCTCAGACATTTACTAGTTGTGTGACCTTGGGCAAGTCACCTAATCCTGTTTGCCTCAGTTTCCTCATCAGCAAAATGAGCTGGAGGAAAAAAATGGCAAACCACTCTAGTAACTTTGCCAAGAAAACCCTAGAGGGGTCATAAAGAATCAGTCATGAATGAAAAACAACTAAAAACAATAACAGCACAAAATAGCAAATTTTGTTATATGTAACAAGTATCTATTGCTTTATATGTAATTATGTCATAGTTATGATGTAGGTTATACATGTATAGGCATGCATACTTATACAGGCATGTCATGAATATCTGCATATGGGTATGTTTGTGTG
The DNA here is from genome assembly GCF_037893015.1 of Macrotis lagotis. Classification (NCBI taxonomy): domain Eukaryota; kingdom Metazoa; phylum Chordata; class Mammalia; order Peramelemorphia; family Peramelidae; genus Macrotis; species Macrotis lagotis. Next base: position 93,147,284 of record NC_133663.1, read on the forward strand.
TGTGTGTGTGTATATTTCATTCTGTACCCTAAATCTATCACCTTTCTGTCAGCTGGTGGATAGTATATTTTGTTATTCTTTTAAATTATGGATAGTTACTGTATTGCTCATAGATTTTTCAGTTTTCCAAAGTTGTTTGTTCCTGAGTTGTTACTATATAAATTATATTCCTGATTCTGCTCATTCAATTATTCATCAGTTGAAGTGGATATAACATTCTCTTAAATCTACATATATGTTGTAGACTGTGTTCTTTAGGATCTTAGTTCTGATGTACTGCACATTTCTGCCTATGTTTTATCAGACTTGATAGAAGAATTGAGTCACCTGGTCTCCTGCAGAAATAGTTCTTATAGATCAGAGAATAAAAGGGATGCTGCTAAGATAATTTGGGACAGGGGAAAGCTGCCTCTTGCTATCTTTCAGTTAAAAATATATGAAGATTGAGTTCCAGCAAAGTTACAGCTAAGGAGAAATTCCTTATTTTTTGCCCCAAGATCATAGATAATTTTTTATTGCAGGGATCATGAGGCTTACTTCTACTGCCTCTGATGGTCAGCAAGAAAAAGAACAGCTTGGCTTCCTCCTCTCTTGCCTCCCTCAACCTAGAAGGGAATGTGAGAAGAAACAGCCTCATGACTACATAGGATTGGGACAAGCACTAATAGATGAAGTAACTTTTCTTTCTTTCATTCCCTGCCCTTCAGTCTCCATTGGTCTTTGTTGTGTTCCTGTGGGCTAAATACTGTTAGAACTAGACCTGACTTAAGATGCACACTGTAGGTATAGTAGAAATCCAGCTAGTCCTCTCGGAAGATATTCATCATATTATGATACTTGTAGAGATAAAATATTCTTTTTTTTTAAGGTTTTTTTTGCAAGGCAATGGGGTTAAGTGCCTTGCCCAAGGCCACACAGCTAGGTAATTCTTAAGTGTCTGAGGCCAGATTTGAACTCAGGAACTCCTGACTCCAGGGCCGGTGCTCTACCCATTGCGCCACCTAGCTGCCCCAAGATACAATATTCTTAAAATTAACAGCCATGCAAATCAACAGTAGATCTATAGATCCAGGTCCTGAAAAAAAACCTAAAACGATTGGAGGTAAAAACTTTTAATAAGTTTTAAAAATGAGACCTGGTAACACTAATAAATCTGCCTGGTTCCCAGTACTTCCTCTAGTAGTGGGATCAGAATGGGGGTGAGAGAAGAGCATTTTATGGATGAGTCAACATTTTTGTGGGTGGATAGATATTTTTATTTGTTTTTAAATCCTGATTTGTAAGACTGTTTTTACCATGCCTCCCATAATGATGAAAGAATTGTGGGTGCCAGGCTGGAAGACCATGGATTAGGCAGCACTGTGTGAACTGACAATGGAAAAGTAATAAGCTTCTTTTAAATGGGCATAAGCTTTGAAGGCAAGCAATTAAGACACACTTCAACCTCATGGACAAATTAGGGTTCTAGTTAATACAAGGAAAAGATTGGAAAAAATAAATCACTTGCATACATATAATCACTTAGGAACAGTTTGTTTAGTAACAAAACACCAATTATCCCTTCTCTTTATGTGAATTCTTCCTCCATTTCCTTTTTTTTTTTTCTTTATCTCTAGGGACTGATTGAGTTCAAGGTCCCTCTCTTTCTCTCTTTTTCTTTTCTTTTTTTTAAAGTAGTACTATATTCTTCTTTGAGAAAGCAGTATCCATGTTAGAGCAGCTAATGGTTCTTTGTGACTTCCTGCCCAGAAGGCTGGTCTTTTGCCTATTTCAATTGAATACTTCTGTGAAGATGAAGACTACATTTCTTTCCTTATTACTCAGTAATGTGTTGTGGCACAGAGAGTAGAGTTTAAAATAGGAATTTCCCAGGCATTAGAAGCAGTTCCATCAGGAGATGGAGAATGATATAGGAGTGCTTTGCTATTATATCTGGTAAAGCAGCATCTAAACTAATGGAAAAAACCCCTTTTCATACAGATGCCATATAATGCATTAATACTAAGATGTTTATATTTTCCCCAAATGGCCATAAATGGCAAAAATGCTGACATCCCTATTTTCAGTCTTATCCATACACTATTGCCAAAGTGACTCCAGATGCTGAAGGAAAAATGTATAATTTGGAGGAAAGAGAAAGGTCTAGGTATCACATACAATCAACTCTTGATTAACCAGAAGTATTCACCTCCTGAATGATTTGTGTACTCTCCCATTCCCCTGCCCAGCTTTATCAAATAGGGCCATATAGCTGCAACCGACCTAAAAATAGAATGGGACCAGACCCACAATGGTTCCATGCCTGAATGAATGTGTATGTGAATGGTTGTATATGTGAAGGTACACAAAAAGATACATTTATTCTAGGGCCAAATATAGATGATTTTTGAGACTATCTTTAAGTCTGGGTTATTTTGTCCTGCGTCTTATCTTCTCTGACAGTATGGTTGTTTGAAAGCTAAAACATAAATGGTAATCCTGGTTTATTAATGATGGTATTAACATTAATTACAGTGTATCTATGTTACTATAACTTCCCGGGGCACTACTGAATTATTGCAGGAAATGAGCTTTTTAAGCAAACCATTTTGCAGTAACTTTGTAATTATTCTTTATGTATATGTACATCTTAGCTTCTTTACTTTAAAAAAATTGTGTTCACATTAAAATATCTGACAATAAAAGCCTGATTTTAGAGAATCTTTAGTGGAAAGACTGTTGTGAAGAAAATCGTTCACTGTTGTGTAAATAAATATCATGATTTTAACTTTTGTTCATGTATTATATTTGTTTCTTCATAAGTTCATCTATCAGAATGAAAAAAACCTTTAGGGAAGTAATTTCTAAATGGAAACAGTTTGGGAACTGCTATGATAGTGGTAGATGCCTCTGGCAATTATATATCTCCTTATTTCAAACCTTGTTTGATGACCAAAATTTAAAGACATGTATGTGCACAGGAAAACCCTGTTGGAGAAAGACTTTAAAGCAGCATTTTGCTCTACCGAATCAAAATGACTTTTTATGGACAATACACAATCAAAACAGCAGTATCTTATATGCTCTACGTCATTCAGTCAATTGTGTGACTATAAATCAAACAAGCAAGATATGGTCTGCCTGCATGTTTCTTTTTCACATTAGTTGTCAAGGATTCCCTCAGTGAGTATGCAAATTATTTTCATACAGTTTTTGTAGAGATAGCAGGGTAGGCATATGGGTCAGTAGTTAATGATATTTTCTTATCATTTAAAATTTTCTTTTGTACAATATGGCCTAAGATTTGTTTTAGGCTTTTGATATTCTTCCCTCTATTAGCTATCTTGAGAATAAACTCTTCAGGGTGGAACAGAAATGGGATTTAAGAAGAAATAAATGAAAGGATTGACAAGTAGTTTTAACAGTCTAGTTTGTGTTAGTGTAAATTTCTAGTAGCCCCATCACTTTTTCATTACTTTCTTGAGTAATTCTTCTTAGATATCTTGTATACTAATCAATTATTCCTCAACACATGTTTTCTTTTCCAATTTATCTTTTTCCAGTTTGCTTTTAAGTTGTTCTAGTAATCAGTAGCAGTGCCTTATTGCTTAATGAAAGTCTATCTACCATCCTATCAGAGAGTTTTCAGATTTGATCCAAAAGTATTAAATCTTATCCATAACTGCTGAACTTCAATAATTTTTACCTCTAACCAGGAAAAAATATATTAGCAAAGCAAGATTTGAAGGAATTCTCTCAAAAATCCAAGAAATAAATACCATGTAGATGGTGTATAGAATAGTCTTATAATGATTCTATGCAAATACTAACGTTAGACATCTGGATTAGTAGCTGTTATCTTCTTAGTCATTATTTTTGTAATAATTACTTTTAATTAGAATAAGACCTGTGATTTTTTTCCCCAAGGCATTTGGATCTTTAAGAATCTTGAGAAATGATTCCTTGATGCCCTCAAAATTGCATATCCTTCATCATGAACACTTTATGTAATTCAGCTATTTTAACCATCTTTATTTAGTTCCATTTCCATTTACTTTTGCAGTATTCTTAGAATGGGATGTTAGAATACAAATGTTTGTTTTTGATGGAAAAAACAGTTTGTTAGGATTTTGTCTGATCTTTGTCCTTCCAATTTCATCCTTCAATGTCCTGAAAGTGATCTGTCTTAATTGAATCTCTTACTACAAAAAAGTTTTTACCTCTGCTACTTCTAGCTTTTTAATGGATATAATAAAACCTTTTATTTCCAAGTATTTTCCTTAGTAATTTAAAATGAGTAGAAGTGTTATACTCCTCTTCACTGTCATATCTCTACATGAAAGGAAGGAGATCGAGTGTTCATTTTTAGGCTCTTTTGCTCTTCTCATCTTGTTGATTGTCTCACATCTATTAGATTTCTTTAGGAAATGATGAGAGTTTATATTGATAGCTGTTTTGTAATCCATTTTCCCTTTTTTTTTTGACTTCAGCAAGTTGTTTAAGTAGGTCAAGCTTGGATTTGCCTCAATTCTCATAGCAATATCTTCTAAGTATCTCCCAACATTTGACTCTGTTCCTTGTATCATTTGGTTGTTTTAAGAAAACATTTTGTTTTGCTCAAGAATTTTGAGAAATTCTTATATCTTAATTGTACTTCCTTTAGTGAGTCTCTCATGATCATAAAAGTGAAGGATTATATTGACTTTGCATTTCTAAGAATATCACTGGTCAGTATTTTGCTGTAACCAAAGAATACTAATTGGTCAGCACACTGGCAAAGAACCTTTCTGATTTTTTTCTAGGTTGTTCCTGTGAAGATCATGTTGGAAGACTTTTAAACATGGTAGAACTTGCCATAATTTATAGTCATTTGGCAGTCTTTGAGAACCAGGAGTCAGCACCTTAGAATCATAAAGCTTTGATATGGGACTTTGTATAGGCTAACTCATTTGATCTTAACAAGAATTACATATGAATTTACATATGAGGTATTTGTGATTCAAAGAGTGACTAGCTCAAGATTTTATAACCATTCAGTGACAATGCCAATATTAGAACCAATAGATCTACTCTTATTCCAGTGCCTTTTCTACTATACTATGCTGCTGAAATGTTGTATGTGTCTGGCACACTTTTGTGTTTAAAATCAGTTTATTAGTCTTTTGTTTTTATATTGCCTAAAATTTCCCAGGCTGCCTTTTTCCTTTGCTCTCACAGAAAATCATGTTATATAATCAAGAATATTTTTAAAGGAAAAAGGGGGGGGGGAAACAATCAGCAAAATCAATCAATACATCCAAAAGTATTCAGTTTTTTTCATCTATGAACCTTTTGCTTCTTTAAAGGAATCTGGGTGAATTGTTGTCTTCTTTTTTGTTTGTGTTTTGCAGGGCAGTGGGGTTAAGGGACTTGCCCAAGATCACATATCTAAGTAATCATTGTCTGAGGTCAGTTTGAAACTCAGATTCTCCTGACTTCAGGGCTGGTGCTCTATCCACTGTGCTACCTAGCTGCACCTGAGTTGTGGTCTTTCATCATCTCTTCTTTAGGCCCATAGTTATTTATTTTTGTAATTTTACATCATTTGTTTTTGAATATTTTGTTCTTTCTATCTGAATTATTGTTGTAGTCATTGTGTATATTGTTTACTTGACTGCATACTCTATTCTGTATTAGTTCATGAAAATCTTTCCATGCTTCTGTGTATTCATCATATTTGCCATTTCTTGCAAGTGATATTCGATTATTTTTTTCTAGTTGTTGCCAGAAAGTGCTTCTAAAAATGTTCTGGTACATATGGGAACTTTCTTATCAGTTGCCACCTTGGGACATATGCCGTATAATGGGAACTTTGGGTCGAAGGGTACATTGCTTTTCAAAACTGTTTTTCAAATTCACATTAAACACACCAACATTTAGCCCATTACATTTCTATTTTTCTGGGATTGGGGATAAGGAAGGACATCAAGCAAATAATGAAGTTGTCTCAAGTAAAAAGACTGGAATTTTCTTCTGAGTTTTGTGACTTAGTAGTGTCATCTCAAAGGGCACAATTATTAATAGAATATCAAAGATTAAACTATTGATGATGTGTGACTTGCAGTTCCTCTAATACTAAGCTTCCCCTCACATAACAAACAACAAACACACAACAACAAACAGTCCAGCTCATAAAGCAAACATCCCCCTCATTCACCAGGTTTTTTTACTTTTGTAACATTACTATCAAGGGTTCATTTATCCCTCTGAACCTATTTCCTTCTCTCTTCCCTTCTTTCCTAGTTTTTATTCCAGGAATCCAACATTAAGTTTGTGTAGAAAAAGGTACAATTTGTGTATACAGCATTGCCACTGCCTTGGAAAAGATACACATAGAGTTCTAACTTCTTCCTGTGTAAATCCAGGGTTTAAAGTAGAATTCCATAGATTCACCATGGAATTCCATTATAAAATCCTATTTTTCAAGGCACAGTTTTAACATTTTTTTCTCCTTTTCAGTCAAGTTTTAGTTTGGAGTTGGTTATAAGGCAACTCATCAAGTTCATTCCCTAAATAAAAGGATGGGATCCTTTGGTATGAAGTTGTTAATTAAACATGTTGGGAACAACTTGTTCATAAAACCTGTGTTGAAACATGTTGGGTTAAGTTAAAAAGGGGAAAGAGAAGAAAAAAGTGACTTTGTCATTTTTCAAAAACCATCAGGATATGAAGATGGATTAACTGTACCTTTTTGCTATTGTATTCAGGTGGTCCAGGGGTTATATAAGGAAATGCCTAACGAATTTTAAATATTCTCTACCTGAATACATAATACCAAAGCAATTCCCAAGCTTTATAAAGAACAATAGCCTGTCTTCCAGTGCATGGAAGACAAACAAAAGGGATGCTTTCTCTAACTAGCTTTCTGACCTTGGGAAATTCTGTTGAATTTAACAAGCATTTTATTAAAGTACCTTCTAGAGTATTACAAGGCACCAGTATGGGTGCTGGGTGTGTAAAAATACAAAAGAAGTAGTTCCAAAAATGAAATGATTCATTTTGTTACTATATCTTCCCTTATCAATTAAGGGAGTTGTTAGAATACTAACATCCCTATATGTATTAAGATCCTGTGTTTTGGTGCACTATGAGTAAATGGATTTTAAAGATCATTTATTAAACTTATTATGTAGCAAGGCACTTTGCTAAGTGTGGGGGTACAAATAGAAAATTTGAAATCATTTCATCTGAAGGAATGCACAGTCTAATTGGGTTAGACACAGGGTGACTAGGTGGCATGATGGATAGAGCAACAGCCCTGGAGTCAGGAGTACCTGAATTCAAATCTGGCCTCAGACACTTAATAATTACCTAGCTGGTTTTGGGTGGTTTTGGGCAAGCCACTTAACCCCATTACTTTGCAAAAAAAAAAAATCCTACAAAAAACAATAATTGGGTTAGACAAAACATCAGTCACAGTCAATAAACATTTATTAAGAATCAGGTACATCAGGTGCTTTGGTAAGTGCAAATATAAAAAGAGGCAAAAGATAGTTTCTGCCTTCAAAAAGTTTACATTGTAATGGGGAGACAATATTTAAACAAATCTATTCAAAGCAAACTATATGCAGAATAAATAGGAAATAATTAAAAGAGGGAATTAAGAAGGGTGAGGAAAGTCTTCCTCTGGAGGGTGAGGTTTTAATTGTAACCTAAAGGAAGTTAGGAAGTCCGTATTCAGAGGGAAAGGATGGGGGCCCTTGGGGACAGCCAGAGAAAATGCCCAGAGCCAAGAGATGGAGAGTCTAGTTGGTGGAACAAGTAGAAAGCTAGTGTCACTAGGGAATAAAGTATAAGAAGACTGGGAAGGTAAGAGGGAGCTATTTTATAAAAGGTGTTCATCACCAAACAGAACATTTTGTTTGTTCCTGGAGGCAACAATGATTTAATGAGTAGGGAGGGGAATGACCTATAATTTAGGAAAAAATAAAAGAAAGTAAGTTCAGCTGTAGGGCAGATGGCAAGGCCAGAAATTCCTAAGGATGTAGTGGCCAGACCCATTTCAAAGACAGAGAAGATAGTACTCTGGCTCTGGAAGGTAAGACCTGGAGGGTTTTAGGATGCAGTGCAGGGGCAAGTCTTAGTGACTCTCCATTTCAGCATAAAGAAAAGTTGGAGACCTTACCACTCTTAAACTGCATTAATAGTCAGGCAGTTTGGATAGTTTCTGGCCAGTCAGGACTGGGGAAAAATTAAGAGAAGACAAGATTTTGGGTGACTGGTATTAAAAATGTGGGGTGGAATTACCTTAAAGAACAAAACTGGACTTTAACAAAAATTACAGTTATTGTAATTGCTCTAATACTAGGGAAAAATCATTAACAATGATGGAGATATCTTCAATGTCAAATTATAAGGTGTAACTTTAAGTGCCTCTGGTAAAATAAAATACTTTTGTAGGAAACAAAAGACAGAAGGAGAGAAAAGAATATGCCCCCTTCCCCCAGTTAAGATTTGAGTATCCTAAGGCAGGGTATTAGGATGGATAGATTTGATGCCCATCTGCAACCCTATAGATTAGTGAAATGCACACTAGGGTACCCAAATCTGGCACAAATTTTCTTTCAACACACCCATTACTCCACACAGCCATACTCCCTTGTGCAAAATGAAGACTAGAGGGAGTCCTAATTGAAGGATTGATAGCAATCAGTATGTGCTCATCTCCATGCTCCCTTTATTTAAATGTTTCTGCATCTTTGTCACTGTTCAATTTCTGAAAAGCAAATTGCTTGGAATCAGCATATTAAGGAGGTGACAATAAGAGGATCACCTTTCTCGATTAGCTTTGCTGGACATGTGATTTTGGGTTATTTACTAGGAGGGGTTCTGTGTCAGAGGTGAGGAGGAAATGATGAGGCCTATTCTTACATCAGGGATGTAAGGTGAACATGTGAATTGGATTTGAGTGAGGGGGTGCTGTGCTAAGTCACCGGCCTCACTTTCTCCTCCAGAGCCATCTGGGTCCAGTGGCCGGATATGAATCAGGATGCCTGGAGATGGTCCTGGATATGAGACACTCACAGCCAGTGAGTGTCAGTTGTCTGAGGCTGGATTCAAACTCCTGTCCTCCTGACTCCAAGGCCAGCCCTCTTACTGCACCACCCAACTGCCCAATAAGGAGGAAATACACTTCACAGGTTAAGAAGTTTATTTGCTGTGGTAGTTTAAATGAGCATGGGTAGGAATAGTGATATGGAGAAGCAATGTACAGAGTCCTGGCTAGGATTTAGGAGCCTTGGCTTCAAATTGAATGTTTTGCCATTCAATAACTAAATGATCTTAGGATAATTATTTCACTACTCTGGACTTCATATCCCTTTGAATTCTTTGATTTGCATTGAAAAGTAAGAAAATAGGGGGCGGCTAGGTGGCAGTGGACAAAGCACCGGCCCTGGAGTCAGGAGTACCTGGGTTCAAATCTGGTCTCAGACACTTAATAATTACCTAGCTGTGTGGCCTTGGGCAAGCCACTTAACCCTGTTTGCTTTGCAAAAACCTAAAAAAAGTAAGAAAATAAAAAGTAATAATGACTGGCATAATTCAAAGTATTTATGTAATGGCAGGTTTTAGTCATCATTTTAATGAATGTTACTAAAACAGAATAAACTGTCCAATAATTATAGGTAATAATATTGAAGAGCTCAAAGTGAGATGTACAAATAGTGAAGACAAAAAAGTATGTGTAGACCAAAAGAGACAGCCATATGGAATAAGCACACTAGAATAGCATTCATCCAGGGAAGCCAAGAAGAGCCTTTTCTTGTTGTTGTTTTTGAAAATTGTCCTGAAACTCAGGTGTTTCTTAGCCATGAGAAGCATGGAAAAAAGCTTGGCCAAGTGAAGAGACAAGATTAAATTAGATAGTTGATGTGACAGTGCTTCGAAGAATTAAAAAGCACTCTAGAAGAATAATTCTTGTGATATTAGAATGGAGTTGGTTGTGTAGTGGAAGCCGATACTCTAGGATTAGAAGATATGGTTACAAAGTAGGAAAGGTTTGCTAGGTGATGTGGTGAATAGAGCACTGACCGAGGATGAGAGTTGAATCCGGCCTCAGAAACTTGACTCATACTATCTGTGACCTTGGACAAGTGACTTAATCCTTGTCACTGTCACATCCAAGAGCATCTCCAGGCATCCTGATTCATATCCGGCCATTGGACCCAGATGCCTCTGGAGGAGAAAGTGAGGCCAGTGACTTAGCACAGCACCCCCTCATTCAAATCCAATTCATAGCTTGACATGGCATCACCTCCCCTGATGTTGTGGTCTTCTTTGAAAATGAAGGACAAACATAGATGTCTTTTATTTGGAGAGCAGCAGTGGTGTTCTTTTTGTAGGGTGGAAATACTAGGAAGGTAGATATCTATTCAGTTAGAGAAATAGCAGTGGAAATAAAAAAGAAACCTGAGGGCTGGTTTAAAAAAAAAAAAAGAAGCACCAGTATATCAAAAGTATGATGTTTATAAGTGTGACTCCTCCTTCTGCCAAAGCAGATTGCATCCATTTATCGCTTAGTAGTTAGTAGTCTTAAGGAGTTGTTTGACATTCAGAGAAATTATGGGTCATGCAGTAAGTAAGCTGGTGTCAAAAGCAGGATTTGAACTCCTTTCTGATCCTAAGCCCAACACTATCCACAGTGCCACCCTACCTCTCTAATCAAACAGATGGAAGAAAAACTTAGAATCAACTTATATGCTCTAACACATAAAACAAGATAGACCTGTACACTTCAAAACTCATTGTGAGGATGAATTCTGTCTTGATGGGACTAATTCACTAATATCACATAGAAGTGGAGGAAGTGGAAAGATTGAGTAGTCCTTGTGGTTCCATCGTATTTGGCAGTTAAATATAGAGAGCAGTGTGGGTTCCTGCCTACAATCTCTCTTCTGTCTTTGTTTTCCTTGTCTGTTCATTGCTTCCTGCTTAAGGACCATGGTGACCAGACTTGTGCTTGTCAAATGTCCAGCAGTATACGGCAGACATTGCTTACTTTATGTGTTTCATTGGACATTGAATTCATTTTTTCCCATTGATATTTTAATGAGCTGATAATAGAATATTTGTTTCATTGGTTTCTTAGTCATCTTCGCTGGGAACTGACTCATTACCCTATGGCTATAATCACAAGGAAGCTTTCTTTTAATGCTTAACTTAAGTTTTTATTTCCTTGTCTTCAGGCTAATAAGCAACTTGGCCTATTTGACAAATACCAGAAGCTCTGGTAATGTATGTGATTGCCTAGTAAGTGAGCTGGATAAAGTTTGGAAAAAGTTTGACTCCCTGCATCCTCAGGGCAAGGATTCTTGACTTGGGGCTGCCAACACCAAGAAAATGGTGGCTAAAAATTTGATTCAATAACCTGTCCATGAGTTGGCTTGGTGACCCAATGATGACATCTGCTCCAGTGTTATATTTATAAGTGTTACTTCAAACCCCTAAATGTTCCCAATCTGTGCTCTTGTTTCTTCAGTCTTAAAATCTTAGTATGAAATATTTAGTACCCTAGCAAAGCTAAATTAGTGGTGAGTCAAAGTAATTAAGGCAAAGTAAATAATCTCCAAGGTTCTCATTCCCCGTGAAACTAATTTCATATCTTATCCTCCATGTGTTAAAAATAGTTTCCCGCTAATTCAAGATGCCTGTGTACTGTGTTGGTGAAGTGCACTTCAGATCTATTGAAAGGATGCAGATTAGAGAATTATTTTCAATGGGGTGGATTTTAAAAATTATTTTTTTAAGAGAAATATTCATTTTGGCACCATGGGAGCATGAATTTTTCTGGGTGAACTGAGAGTCGCAAACAGCTGCACCAAGGCAGATGATGGCCAACTAGCTTGTGATAACTTGCAGCTGGAATTTCGTTTTTTCTTTTCTATGGAGGCAGAAAGATCCTATCCTAGCCCGAGACTAAATTATTTTCATTCTTTTTCATGGTTCTTTGTTGACATAGTGTCTACCTAGACTTCTATCCAAAAAACTGAAATTTGACCTGCCTAATTCTGAGCAATGGCATTGTTAGGACTCAGACAATAATTTTTTTTTGTTTTGATTCCCTTAGCACCATTTACAGAAAATCAAAAAGGAAGGATTTTTTTCTTTAGTTTGTAAAGGGGCAAAGCTAAAATTTATTTTTTAGTATTTTAGTTATGCAAATTAGCACTGGTCTTGGAGTTTAGGCATGAAAAAAAATGAGATCAGCCCACAAGTCTGACTGTAAGAAAGCAAGTTAGAATAAAAATGAAAGGGCTGCATGACTCTAATATCATTGTTATCCTTCCCAATGATATCCATTGCCATGGGATTTATCATTGATATGATGTTGTTCTGTTCAGCGAAAATTTGGCAGCATGAAAGAATTTTTATAGTCTCCCTGTAAGTCTAAGAAACCCATACCAACATGGCAAATGTATGTTTTTAGTAAAGGAGGTTTATTATAGATGAGGCAGACATTAGGAGAGGAATGTTTAATCTAAATCTTCAATTTACCATGTAGCTGTAATATGAGATCATTGTCACCTTTGTTGCTTACCTTCAAATTCCCTCAGTTATCTTCCTCTCTCCAGAGAGATGACTGAACCACAGAGGACATTTCAAGACTTGTTCCTCCAATGCAATGTAGTGTTAATAATGTTTTGAAACAGCAGAATGGAAACAGATGAAAATGAAGGTTAATACATATTGTCCAGTTCATTTGGAAGAAAGCAGTTTAATGGAACTCATAAAGAGGATTTAAACACTATCATATATATGTATAAATCCATATAAAAGTATTTATATGGCATATATATGTATGTGTATATTCACATGGGGTGTCCGAAAAATTATAATGCACTATGTATTTATTTCCACCTAAAACCCTCTTTTTTGGTGCAGAAAAATGCCCTTTTTTACCACAGATAAAAAGGGAAATATATATACTTAACTTGATTGATGTACTTCAAGTATTTGTAAATTGTAGAAATAACTATGATAGAATATTTAAAAGAGCATAGTTTTTAAAAAGAAGTCTTATTTGGGTCTATATGTGCTGATTTGCTTGTGTATCATACTGATGATAGCTTGGAGATTCTTCGGGGGAATTGTTTCTGTCTATTATTAATTTACTTGATTAATCTATTATTAGCACAGCCCATCTCAGGGCTAAGAGATTCAGAGGCTTAATTTTTGCAGGCTTTTTTTTAATAATGCTTTTGCGAAGTGTCCTTTCAGAGAGTCAGTTTGTCCCCCCCCCCCCTTCTGTTAGAAAATCTGGAGAGAGATAACCATCTATAAATCAATCAGTAATACACAAATAGAGATTGGAGCCTGAGCCCCTTAGATCCTTAAGGGACCACTCTACCTTGTGCAAGAGAGGTAGCCTATGAAAATAGGCTAGGCATGATTTACCTATTATTCCTTATCTCTCAACTCTGGTTTCAAAGGATCACAGATCATAGTTTGTGATGTTGAAATTTGAAAAGTACATATATTATCATAACCTCTCAAGAGTGGTATGCTGTGAACTGTTACTTTTGGATAAATGCGCTGTTTTTGTTGTTTTGTGGGGAGTGGGGGGGGAGAAGATAACCAATTTGAAATAATTAAGAAATCACATGAAGAAAGTAAAGTTAAAGCTTATTAGTTGCAGGTTGATATTGTTGCTTGAAAGCAGGCCATTTGGGTAGCTTTCCTGCACTGTATGTGGTATCAAGAACAAACCTTCCCATTTTTTTTTTTTCTGAGAAGAGCCATGATGTTATCTCAGTAATTGAAAATAATCTTCTAAAGTTAGTCTTTAACTAGAGTTACACAATCCCCTTTCAAATCAGCCATAATCTTTCCTTACATTTCACAGTAAATGTTGCTGTCTGCACAGCCCCTGCTAACAACAAGATCAAGTGTAATTCTTTTTGTGATTTGAAATAAAGTATTTCTTTTGTAATTAGAGTGGCTCCTGGTTGTGCAGTGACAAGGAGGGTGTTTTCTCCATTGGGCTTGTGAGGATGCTTGGGGGGAAATAAGATAAGAACCTTTACTGAAGCAAAGTTGTTTTTTTTTTTAATACAAAATGTTTTCAGACATAAATCATATTCTTTGCTTCTCAAGATATTTCATTTTTTATGTTTGGAAATATTTTTCATGAAAGGTATCTACTTTTAAGATGAAGAGTGTTGAGAATTTTGGATTTTTTCTATCAACATAATACAGAAAATGTTGGAGTGGGCATGGGATGTGTTAACATCAGTTCTAGTGCCTCCATCTATAGAGTTAGAATGCTTCTGTGTGCACTTACACTGCATCAGAAATGGAAGCATTTTCTGATAGTGAGTTAAAACTGGAATGAATTTCCATTTCTGTAGGACTTCTGGAACCTCCAGGATTCTTATCTACTTCCTAGGATTACAGATTTAGAGCTGGGACTTAGAGGTCAGTTAATCCAATTTTTTTTTTCTTTTTCATTAATATAGTAGAAAACTGAGGCCAACCTAGGGAAGTGGTTTACCTAATGTGATATGCAGTAGTCAGTGGAAGAGCTAGAATTGTCAAGTTCTTTTCTCTTCTGTAGAATAAGAATAATTCTATTTGAACAGCTGACCTCATAGGGTTGTTGTGGTATGCAAGCACTTTGCAACCTTAAAGTAGTTTTAAAACATGAATTGTTATTATTCTGAGCATCAGAGATTGGAGGGTAGAGGAGAATACATTGGGAAGTAGGTCAAATTCTTAGTATATTCATAGACTCAGAAAGTCCATAATAACAGGTAAGAAAACTTGAGAATGTCTATTTATTCTAGCCTGTTTTACTTCAAGTTTTGGTCCCCCTGGGCTCTAAAATGAGGATGAGATCAGCTAAATACTGCTGAGCTTGCATTGAAATGTGTTCTGACTTAGGTTACTCATGCAATTAAAAAACATAAGGTCCTAGTATGTTCCAGGCACTCTGCTAAGCTCTAGAGATACAAAGAAAGGCAAAAGGCAGTCCTTCCTCTAAAGGAGCTCACAATCTTATGGAGATTAGTGCTTTAGGTGGAGGTCCGTAGCATATGTATTTTACAGGACAAGTAAGTTCTAGGAGATGAAATAACTATCCTAGACTTATAGGTTTAGTGAAAGCAAGACTTGAATCCAAACCTTGTAAGCAACATACTAAACATCTATTTCTCCACCCCCACCCAACAAAAAACTAAGTCATAGTTATTTTCTCTTACTTAGTAGTGAGCATTTCATTGTATCTGCTAAGCTACACATCCAAATTACAGTTCAAGTTTACTTTCTGAAATAGGGAAAATGTAGAAAACACTGCTACAAAATTTTCTGGCTTTTGGATTTCCTCTGATTCACATCTACTCTCTAATTCCCCAATCATAAAAGTTCCTCCCATCCTTAGTCATCTCAATGCAGTCTGCTAAAGTTATATTCCCATGGAGATGACCCTGAATTCTTAAAGGTTATTCTAGTGAAAACTAAGTTCTTACATGTCCCACCAATCTGGAAAGGTTTGCTCAGTCTGAGACTGGAGATGCTCATGAGAGTACTGACCATTAATATCTTTGATCATGATTTTGACTCATGAAAGTCATGTTGTAAGATGGGATTCACATTTTATGACCTCTGTGGTTCCTCCTAATTCTAAATTTATAAGATTCTGTAAATTTAAATTCTGAGTTCTTCCTTCTCTACAGTGCCAACTATGTTTCTCTCTCTCTCTCTCTCTCTCTGTGTGTGTGTGTGTGTTAAGTTCCTTGAAAGGTATTCTAGAAAAATAACTGATATAAGTTTTGTGTGTCTTCTACAGAAATTAGTGTTTATCACTTCCATTACCACATTCAGTCAGTAAATATTTATTAAGCAACCTACAACTTTTCAGGCATTGTGCTAAGCTCTGGGGATTCAATGAATGTCAAAAGACAGTCAGTCCCTACCTTCAAAGAACTCACAATCTAATGGGAGATTAGTGATTTAGGTGAAGATCTATAGTGTGTGAATTTACTAGTGAAGGCAAGAAAGTACTAAAAGACTAAACAATTATTCCATAATTTACAAGGTTAGTTACTGGCAATACCATGACATATTATATAAGCATGAGCTGAGAATTGGAAAGCTTCCATTGTAG
This sequence comes from Macrotis lagotis, assembly GCF_037893015.1. NCBI lineage: Eukaryota > Metazoa > Chordata > Mammalia > Peramelemorphia > Peramelidae > Macrotis > Macrotis lagotis. The sequence goes on from NC_133663.1 coordinate 93,163,404, forward strand.
TCCAAGTCCTGCTCCAAGCTAGCTATTTGGCTTTGGACGAATTATCAATATGGGTCTCATTTTTGCATCTGTTAAATAGGAAGATAATTTCTAAGGTAGCCCTTGTCTTTAAGCTCCAGTGAGTTTAGATTCTAGACTTAGCTGATTCCATGGTCAGTGTTTACACCAAAGAATTCATTCCTTTTATCATGAAAATGATTATAGCCAGCTTAACATTGTGGGAACAGTTATGTAGTTTGTAGTTAATATAGGCCCCTTGCTTTTCCCTTAAAATATGTTTTCCCCTAACCCCTTCATTTTAACAACTTTGAGCATCTTCAAATAAATATGTAAAAGGTATGGGACTAGGAAGTGATATTTACATGTTAGTCCGTGGTTAGTAGAATAGTAAATTTGGTGAATTAAGAATTTGAACTCGATAGAAAAAATGAATTTTGGTAATTATCTGTCAGTTTATCTTATCTTATTCTCATTTATCCCAGATAATTAAGACCCTAAAATAGTTCTGTGAAGGGGAAAAAAAATTCCATTCCATAGATATTTTTGTTTTCATAAATGAGTAGTCTAGTGACAGCATAAGGACAAAAAGGAAAAATGGTGGGTTGGCAATAGGGGAAATGGCTTTATCTATAGTTTACATTTATTCTTAGCTTTCAAACAGAGAACAAAATAGGGGAAAAAGAGAAAGAATCAGTGACTATGTTTAAGCTGCTCCTGGGCAACTGTAATTTATGGTTTTCTCACTTAAGTGAGATGTTGCCAGATGAATTCCTCAGATTTTTGCCAACACTGAGCTATCCCTCCAGACATAACTCAACAGTCATATCTATCACAGACACATTCATGCACATTAAGCTTCATGTCTTTACCCACAATGCATGATAAACAATGTTAAGTCCAGTTTTATTTGACATTTTCCTTAATGATGTTGAAGGAAGAGAGAAATAGAACTTGCTCATTAAATTTGCAAGGAGAGATAGCATGACTGAGCATGCTTATGGTAGAAGAGAGCTATTCGAATGTTTTTTGTTCCTAGTTCTGCTGCTGACTCCATGGGTAAGTCATTTAACTTCTCTATGTGTCAGAGTTCAAAAGTGAATAATACTTTTGGAATAGAGAAGGAGCAATAGGATTCATTTGTGGAAGAAAGATCATTGTGAAGACTTTCAGATGTTTATTGAGAAGAGTCTCGTATTGGACATAGAAAATACAGGTAAAAAAACAGAAAGTTATGCTAAAGTTCTTCCCCTTTTGAATTACAAGGGTAGATAGATCCTACGAGAATGAAATTAATCCAGGAAAATGTGAGCTAAAATGTTATAGATGAAACTCATATGAACATGGGTATTTAAAAAGAAGGTAGTATTTGGAATATAGTTATATCAAAAAATTTCTGTGAAAATAAGGGGTTTTTAAAATAAGATTATAGCATATTATGCTTCCCTAAATGAACCCACCTTATGAATGGCTTAACTTCTGAGAGGTCAGCATTGAGAATCTTCAGTTGTATAAATAATAACATCCTAAGCACTTAATGAAAATGTCTTCAATATTTGTTGATGATATTGTTTATCTTGCTTTCCCAGAGCCAAATTTTTCCTTAGCTCAGCCCCATACTGTATTAGAGAAAAATGAGATAGTTATTATGTAGGCATTTCCATTTTGATTGTAGGAGAGGAAACAAGTACTAGAAGACAAAAAGATAGCTTCAGACATTCTATCTGGCCTTGGGTTGCTCATTTGATCTTCATTGTCTTAGTTTACCAAAAAACTCAGTATTTTAAGGATTCATCATTTTGATAATAACTACACCCTCCACAAATGCATATCCAAATCATACATTGTTTAGTAGAATGGTCTTTGTGAGTTGCTAAAAAAAAAGTCATCCTTTTGTGATGAATTTCTTCGTATAAACTAGACTGATCCTTAGGAAACAAATATGTACTTTTTTGCTTGGCAGTAATTGCCATCTATTCATCTTGGTAGGATTTGCCAGGCCTTTCACTCCACTGGCCAAGTCTTAGAGAACCTGCACCCATCTCTTTAATATATTGATGTATTGGAGTGAGATTTTACTGTAGGGTTGAGAGAATAAATGAAATAAATTTAGTGAAAAGCTTTTAGATCCCATTAGTAAATAAGCTATATAAATGCAAAGTAGCTATACTGGATGACTTGTCATTTCCTGAACTCACCCCTCCCCCAACCTTTTGACATCTCCTTTGTTTGCAATTTGGCCCCTTATCTCCTCATTTTGAAATCCTCCCCTTCCTTAGGAAGTGCAGTTTAGGTAACCATCTCTTCCAGGAACCATTCCAAGCTTCCCCCAAACAGAATTGACTTCACTCTTTCCTTGTTTTCCCATGTGCATATATTCAAAGAGTTTGTGACTTCATTCCTTTCATCAAAGCATATTGTCTTAACTGTTTAGTCATTGAGCATTTATTAAATATCTGCTATGTGCTTGACCCTGTGCTCCATGCTAGCTATATAAAGAAAAGAAAAAAAAAAAAACAGGTCTTGTACTCTAAAGGTTCATAAGCTAATGGGAAGATGACATGAAAACAATTATGTATAAGGAAGATATAGGAAGAATAAATTTAAGAGAATCAGCAGAGGGAAGGCACTATCATAAATAAAAGATGAAATTTGAGGAGGTACTTGAAGGAAACTAGAAAATCCAGAAAATGGATATGAAGAGGAAGAGAATTTTTTTTAGTTTTTTTTTTTCAAGGCAAATGAGGTTAAGTGGCTTGCCCAAGGCCACAGGGCTAGGTAATTATTAAGTGTCTGAGATCGGATTTGAACCCAGGTACTCCTGACTCCAGGGCCGGTGCCTTATCCACTATGCCACCTAGCTGCTCGAGGAAGAGAATTCTAGATGTGGAGGACATTCACTGACAAAGCCTACACTTGGATGATGAAGTATCTTGTGTGAGTATACAAGGTAAGGGTCACTGGATTGCAGAGTATATAGGGAAAAATAAAAGTGTAAAAAGACTGGATAGGTTGGTGGTATGATTTTGAGTGTCATGCACTTTGAGAAGATTAATTGATAGTTGAATGAGAATGAAGTAGAGAGGGGGGATGATAGCAGGCAAAGAGAAGAGAGCTAAGAAAAGACTGAGATAAAAGGAAGTGGCTCCATCTTAGCCCCAGAAGAAAGGAATGACTTAGAAGAATAGCTAGTGGGAATGAGCTCATCACCTGAGGTGTTTTTTTTTTTTTTGATGGGAAAAGGCATAGGAATGTTTATAAGCAAAAGGGAAACAGTTAATAGAAAGAAAGATGCTACAGGAGATGGAATGAAATGGGGCCATATTGCAAGGAGAATGGTTTCATCTTCAAAGTAGAGAGGGTTGATGGAAAGGATAGTAGCAGAAGACATCTAGGTGATATTGAGATGAGGGAGAGGAAAGAAGAAGAAGAAAGTCTCAATGAATATCTTAAAAAATTCAGTGAAATATGAGGCTAAGAAGGTGGGGAGGAAAAGCTCTGATAGAATTGAGGAGGGATGTAAAAGTGTGCAAAAGTCTCCATGGTAAGGGACAAAAATATACATGATGATCTTTCTCATTTTTGAAGAAGTCCATGATATCAGAGAGCTGATGCCATGATATGCATGTGAATTGGATTTGAGTGAGGGGATGCTGTGCTAAGTCACCAGCTTCACTTTCTTCTCCAGAGCCAACTGGATCCATGGCCAGATATGGACCAGGACAACTAAAAATAGTCTGCATACAAAGCAATCAGGTTTAAATGACTTGCCCCAGGTCAAACAGCTAGTAAGTATCTGAGGCCAGATTTGAACTTAGATCCTCCTGACTTCAGGGCTGGTGCTCTATCTCCTCTCTAGCTGTCTATATATACATGGCTGGGCACACTCACAGACACACAGACACATAGACACACACATGGCTGGGCACACTCACAGACACATGAACACACACACACACACACACACACACACCCTAAACTGATTAGGGAGATATAAAAGGGCCGCCTTATCACAGCAATGACTCAGTTGAGATTCTGTAAAAACTTGTAGTGGATGAAGTTAAGCACAGTTTTATGATTAATTTTTTCTCCATCTTTACTTAGCAGGTGTCATGTCAGAGGATGATGGGATTAATCTAAGGCCAAGATTTAGGATTAGATCAGCAATAGAATAAGGTGGTAGGTAAGGAACCTAGGAGAAGAGAACAGTTGGACATTGTAGAATATATATATATATATATATATGTATATATATGTATATATATATATATATAAAATATATATTGAATATAATATATATATTATAGAATATAATATATATTGAAGCACCCAAGGGATCAAGATGGTAAATGGAGGAGGAGAGTGAATAGTGCAGGAGTAATAATCTGCAAAATAACTTAGGGGTCACAAGAATGAGGGTTATTGTGTGGACAAAGAAAAGGTTTGGATTGGAAAACAAAGGAGGAGGTAGAATAATAACAGATTGCTGTATCTTTCACCCACGTATAAACCTGTGCAAGCTGCTTCTGAGCTCATCACTCCACCAAAATTGCTCTCTCCAAAGTTAACATTGATCTCTTATTTGATATATTCGATGAATAGCCTTTCCTTAAATCTCATTCTTCTTCATTTCTCTCTGTTTTTGATTGACATTATCTTTATGTGGGTCTTTATTGCAATATTTATTGAACTTCTGGCAAAAAATTTGGTCAGTTTATTTTGTGAAGTTGTTTATTATCTAGAAGTATTTCTGAAATTTAATACTTTGCACTCATTGGGTACTTTATCAGAAATTTGGGGAAATGAATTGAATTTAGTTGAATCTGAGTTATGGCAGAGATGCCAATCACTGGTCTTAAGTCAAAAGACTTGAGTGTATTAGGACCCTTTCTAGCTTCAACATTTACTGTCTGTGTGGACACAAGTAAGTCAATATTTCTTAACATCACTTTCTTTATTTTGAAAAAAATGGGCATAGTAATATCTGAACTTCCCAATTCATATAGTGAAGAAAGTTTTATGTAAATCTTTAAATATGAGTTATTACAAAAAGTCATTTTTGATACCATACACTGAAACAAATGAAGAAAGTGAAGACTCAAGCCCTTTGAGTACGTCCCATTTATAACAATTCCATTATGAGCCTTTCTTCCCTGCCTGATAATTCACAATTCACCAACCCCAGAGAGTTCAAGATTTTATTTTCCCAGCAGAGAAAAAGTTTTTCTGGGAATAAGATATTCCCAATGTGTTAGGAAAATAAGTCTCCAAAGGGATATCTCTTGTGTGCTTTTGAGGAAGACCTAAACAGTGTCTTTCACTCTACAGTCATGTATAATCTGATTCATAAATCATGTATAATTTTGATTCATAAATTTATTTTATTTTTGGTGGGAATTCAGAATGGATAGGGTGATGAGGATTATCCTAGCAAATTAGACTTACTAGTAGATGTATCCTTTTTATTTCATTTTAATATTTATGTCATTTTATTTACATCTCAGAAATTGTTGGCCATATTAAATTCCTTAGGTTCCTTATAATTAACATTTGCATATATAGAAATTCAGAGCAAGAATTTGGTAATTATGGTAGTAAGAGTATCTTTTACTTGCTTCATGAGGTTACTGTGAAATTTAATTGTTTACTCACTGATTGCCTTAGTTGCCTTAAAAGTGGACAGGGCTGTCTGGGAGTGCTGATTGTTGCCATTATTACTGTTTTTATTGTTATTAGTTCAGAAAATAACATTAGTCACATTCTCAGAGATCATTGGTTGGTTTAAGTTTTAAATTAATCCAGGTTCTGCTAATTACCAGGTAAGGAGCAAGGCTGGTCCCCTGCTGGGAAACAGGTGTGTTCCCTATCATAGCAGCTCCCCCTGACGTAGCTATTCCTGGTGTCACCAAGCACTCCATTTCCATAGTTCCTTCTTTGTCGTGGCAGTCTATACCACAGAGGCTCATCTCCATGCACCTGTGTCAAAATGGAAAAAATAGAAGCCTACACATACCCTTGAATTGTGAAATCTTTTTACTTCAGGGAAAAACAACAACTACAACAAAAACAACTAGCAGCTTCTGAGACCTGATGATGACTACGTCATCCTGGTATATAGAGATTTGGTTTGGTTAGTATCATATCATTTTACAAAGAATTGTAGCTGCATTTAACTCCCTGTCCCTCCCTACTTTACCTCCCTATTAAGCAAAATGTGATAACGCTTTCTCCTACTGACTCTATATGTTGGATTTTTAAAAAAAATTAGTTAAACTATTTTTATTGACAAAACTTCACTAATTAAGATAGCATATTCTTTGCCTACTAGCCCACCTGTCTTCTCTTAAAAGTATAAAAGATATTAATAGAAGTAAAATGAGCTGAGGGATTGGAAACCTTAGAAATCTAAATAAATATGTTATTTAATAGTATATCGTAAGTATTAAAATAATGTTATTTTAAACACTTGTACAATTAGAAGAAGCACATAGAGCTTATCTGAACTGTAGCAAAATCCAAATGAGAGGTTTTATTATATTAACAGAAGACTGTTCCTGGTTCCTTGGATCACTATACTGTGTGATCTAGACTGTTACTTAATCTCTGTCTCCTCCAACTGAAAAATAATCTTTATTTGGGATTCTATTTCTGTCCAGGTATCAACATCATTAAGTTTAGCCTCTAGCTTATGAACCTCTTGCGATAAGTGCTTTAAAGTTTATGGATCACTTTCCTTACAACAATCCTGTGAGAGGAATTCTAGTATCTACAATCCTTTTTGTCAATGAGAAAATTGAGGAGAACTGGGATCAATTTAGGCCTTGTTATTGCTCTTTGAACTACACCATGCTAACAAGCATTCAAATATGATTTCTGCCTAAGCTTGTGGGCTCATTCTTTTGTTCTTTGATCTCAGAAATGTATGATTATTGTTCACTGGTGCAGATTGTTAACCCCTCCAAGTCTCATTTTTTGTGACTTTTGTCCACGACATTCTGTAAATGCTCTCTAGAGGTGTATATTTCAAAGGTGGTGATGGAAGTTTGATCTTGATATAAAAAAATTTTTGAACTTAGTAAACAGCTACTACGATGACCATTTGCATCTACAAATCAAAACAGAAATACGAAGATTGTAATATATGCAGCCATGAATTTGTAAAAATGTTTTTTAGCTTGCTTCTTTCCTAAGTATACATAAATTCAACATGTTCTTTTTAAAACTGTCTGACTTGTCAGTGTTTACTATTTATTGACCTTTATTCTATTCTTTTCTAAACATTTAAAAATACTTCAGTAACCATCATTTTCCTTATTTTCTTCTCTTATTCCATCTTGATAACTCTGTCACTTTGTTCCCTTTCAATTTACTACCCCCCTTAAAATAAAGTGAATAGGACCCTCTTATCATATAGATAATCACGGAAAACAGATCTCCAATTGGTCATGCTCTGTACTTTTAAGTTCAACACATCACTTTCAGTAGGCAAGATAATATATTCAATTCTCTAAAATCATGGTGGTTCATTTCATAGATCAGCTAAAGTATTTTTGGTTGTTTTATTTTACAATTTTGTTATTATATAAATTATTATAGTTTTGTTCAGTTCATTCTGCATCAGTGTGTACTAGTTTAAAAAGTTTTTCTTGAAACCATCCCTTTGGAAATTTCTTACAATAATATTCTGTTACATAAATATTCCATTATTTGTTCAGTCATTCCTCAAATGATAGACATCTTCTTAATTTCTAGTTCTTTGCTGCTCCAAAAAGAACTGCTGTACATATTTGTTATAATGAGTTATTTTGCTCTTTCTTTGATCATTTTGGGGGATAGGAATATTAGTGGGTATGGCTAGATGAAAAAGTACCCACAGACTTTTGAAATATAGTTCCAAATTGTTTTCCAAACTATCTAAACCAGGTTACAGAATTTAGTGGCAATGTGCTGGTCTTCCCATAGCCCCTTCAAAAAAGTCATTTTCCTTTTTTTTTTGCCAATTTGATAGATATATTTTAATTTACACTTTTTAAATTATTAGTGTTTTGGAGCATTTTTTTATACATATATTGATAGCTTAGATTTTTTAACTTTTGAGAACTACCTGTTCATATTGTTTGGCTTTTTTTCCTGTGAAGAAATGTTTGATTTCCTTACAGATTTTTTGTTAAGGAATTTCTTTAAAAGATTCCCCTCTTCTTCCTCCAGGTAATTGTCTCCTTTTTAATTTAAATGGCATTAATTTTGTTGTGCAAAAACTTAATTTTTATGTGTTTGAAATGTTTAGAAAAATCTTTTATTATTCTCTCTTTGGGCATGGAATCTTTTCCTATCCATAGTTGTGATACCTATTTAGTTGTTTGCTCGTCTAATTCGTTTATGATATAACCTTTAAAGTATTGAATTTATTTGGAGCTCTCTTGCCATATGGTGTGAGATACTAGTCTAAATCTAATTTCAGCAGGGCTGTTTTCTGGTTTTCTCAGCAATTTTTATTGAATAATAAGTTCTTGCCTTTTAGGAGAGGTAGTACTTGGGGTCTTTGGTTTTATTGAGTACTATGATACTTTGCTTCTGTGTATCATGAACCTAATCAGTTCTACTGACAAACTTTTTTACTCTTGAAATAGAACCAAATAGTTTTGATAATTACAGATAGTATAGATTGGGATTTTGCACTGCTAAGAACCTTTCCATTCCCACCTTTGTTATTATTTCCCTTGAAATTTTCAGCCTTTTGTTTTCCTAGATGAATTTTGTTATTTTTTCTAGATTTATGAGATTATAATTTTGAAATTTGAAATTAAAGAATCAAAAAAAGATTGTCTAAAGGCTACACTATGAATGTTACCACAGATTCTATAATTACTGTTTCTTTACTGTTTTTTTCTTGCTATATGGAGCTAGTGTGAAGGACAAAGCAACAGATCTATTTGGGATTTTCTAGCTCCTAGGGATATATCTCAAACATAATCATGTAGAATAGTCTGATACCTAAAACTGCAAAGACAATTTCTCTATTTAAGGACAAATTAAAGTGGAAAGTTCAGACTCTCAAGTGATTAAAGAGTGTGGAGACTAGTGCCAAGTGAATTTACAAACAAGTTAATCAATGGTTAGCTTACTTAAGATCCATCAGGAATGTGGTGTCATTTCCTCTTCTCCCTAAATTTCATTTCTAATCCATGGCATTTTTTCCCTTGATTCCTTCCCTCTCTTTCATTTTTCAAAAGTTCCTGTCAAGGTCATTTACTATCCTAAAACATCTTTCCTAGTACTTTCTCTTCATACTGGATTTTTAAAAAATAATTCTACACAATCCTCAATTTAGTGCTTTTTTTTTCCCTTGTCTCCCTCAATTATGTATTGGCTCCTGTTCTTCCTCCCCCTATTGCTGTTGTCTTGACTCTTCCCAGACTTATTCTTACTAACTTCTGTTCTCTTCAGGTTTGTGAAACCATTCTCATCAGGATTTACCAAGAAGACTAGTTCCTCTGCCTCCTCCTGTGATATGATCAGGCTTCCACATCCATACTATTAGTGCTTAATAAATAAATAAATAAATGGTAATCATTTGTGAGGGTTTTTTTTCACATTTCTTTCTTTGAGAATTGACTCCGCATTGCCTCTATAAACACTGCCTTCTGGATAAGCTTGTACTCTGTTGGTAATCCATAAATGTTAAGATGCATTTTAGATGTAATTTATATTCACAGAGGTTTACACTGTGCATTATTTAGGCAGTTCAGCACCAAGGAGAGTGATTATTTGCTTTCCTTTGGGTTCAAGGTCAGTGGAGGATTTACTATGTTTAGGCCTCTGCTATGCTGTTGGCAAGATGTAATTTTTCTATAATAGATGGAAAGCCAAACCCTGTATAAACACACTTTAATAATGGTGAAAGCACTGGCATCGCCTTACAGTGAGGAAATATTAAAGTTCATAATCCAGTAGTTTAAGCTTAATTGAAGCAAATGGTCTAGGTATTTAAATGGGGGTTGTTTGTTTATATACATACATATATATATGTATGTCTCTGTGTGTGTGTAAATACACATATATATGTATAATATATGTTTTTATCTTAGTGCTTATTCACGTTTCTCATTCTTCAACAGATATATCTTTAACTGCCATTCCTACATTCTCTGTCATGTCACCAAATCCTTGGGGCAGATTTACAACATTTTTTGTGACCCTTTGGAAATCTGTGTCCTTGAATCTTAGCATCTATTCTTCTGACAGTCTCCAGGGCTTAGCCATACAGCTCTTTCACTGTCTGGCAGTTCACTTAAAAAGTGACCTTAGGTGCTCATTTGTGATATAGGCAGGCGCCTTCTGAATAAAAAGACCATCAGAGGCAATTCAGGGCACTTTAGGGCATGGTTTTCTGGGAAGTCCCAAAGCCCTACATTTAGAGTTGCAAGGATTGCTGACCAGCTGGTACATCTGGTGCCTAGTATGCACACTGCACCCTGTGGGTACTCAATAAATATCAGTTGATATAGAAATCCTGACTAGCTTGAAAGGAATTGGAAAGTTACTAAAAATCAGAGGAAAAGTATATGTGTGTGTAGTGTGGTGTGGTGTGGTGTGGTGTGTTTGTGTATGTGTGTGTGTGTGTGTGAAGGAAAGGGTTCTTTCTCATTCTCATTTCCTCTTTGTATGCTTCAGTCTTCTACTTCAAGTATATGATGGACCTCTCTTAAAGTAACAGAAAACAGATAAAACCTCTTCAGGGGATACTAGAACTACTGGGTCTTTTTTCCTGAGTAATAATAAGCACCTTTTGAGTTTTGTCTGGACCATCCTTTAAAGCAGCTGGAATAGGATTTTGGAACTGTTGCTTGAAGCCTCCCCAGGCAGTCCTCATTAGAAAATTTCATACAAAGAGTGCTTCTAAGAGTTGCTGACTTAATAGAGTCAAGGTACTTTCAGATCCTTCAGTACAAATGTCATATATTGTGTTTAGAGGGTCTGTACATAGAGATGAATGTGCTGACAGACCAAAGTAGAGATGGAGTGCAAATCAATAAAGTGGTTGAAGTTGGGCCAAATCTGTTTATTTCCACATTATTTAGACCATTTAAACTTTTTCCTTAGCCTTTTCTACTGGGAGGAGAGTTCTCTGTTTTAATATTGCTATCTTTTGTTTTCTATTCATTTATTTATAGCTTCTAGCCATGTTTTGAAGGTTTTACTTGGATGAGATATATCCCACCTATTTCAGAATTCACTTTCTTCATTGACCCAAGACCAGGTGGGAAGGTAATTGTTAATCTCTGATTTTAGTCAGTACAATTAGAGGGACTAGACTTTACCTGGGATTCACAGCCATCTGCATTTTATCCCTCACCTATTTTTTTAGTCTTGTTTCTTCCTATACTTTTTTCCCACACTCTCATGAGTTAATCAAATTAAAGTATTTGACTTTCTCAGAATATAACACACAACATTCTTGCCTTTTTGTCCTTCATAAAGTTTCTACCTCTGTGTAGGAAGCCCTCCCTCTCCTTTTGCATTGTCCAAATCTACCTTTCAATTCCTGCCAATCGTTTGGTGTTTGTCCTTTGTGTTTAAAGAGAAATGGAATGACATCATGATGTTGGGATCAAGCTATAGTGTGTATGGATGTTGGTCAAACCAATATGAGTTTGGAAGAACCAGCCACAAATGGGGTACAAAAATGTCACTACATTTTCGCAAGGTTTCTTTTGAGCTGCCACAATTCTGCTTTGGTCTTAGAGACAACGCCTTCTTTGAAATGTCACACCATGCTAGATGATCCTGTGCCAGTATATCTCTCATGTCTCACAGTCAGTATCAAAGTTCTTCAGAGAAACTTTGGAACCATCCTTGCATTGCCTTTTTCTGACCACCATGTAAGCCCCTTCCTCTGACCATCATCACCTAAGATTATTTAAGAATCTTTACAAATTCTATCTCCTCTGGGAAGCCAATCAGCTATACTCTCATTTTTTGAACCCTTTTGAGGTGATAGGAACCATGTTCTTCATAATTATCCCTGTAGTGCCTAACATAGTCTGTCTTGCATGTTATAAACACTTGTTGAATTAAGCTTATCTTTAGACTCATATTTTGTCTTTAATGCTTTTGACAAATGTTTATGATCCTCTGAACTAGATTATAAAATCTTAAAAGGAAGGGACCTTGGTTTGAATATCACTGAATTCTGTGACACTATGTGCATCTGATATTAGACCCTCCTTGGAAATTTGTCAAATGAATCAGTAAATTGAAGGAAAAGAGTTGTGTGATTTGACAGCTTTTATTGCTTTCCATTAACCCCCTCCCCCCAAGAAAACCACTTTTTCTACCTTGTTTCAAATGTACTCTCAATAGTTAATACCAATGTAAGGTCTTTGGTTATTGACCCATAACATCAAGATTCACTTTCTCCATGAAATATTTCCAGACTACTGTTAACACTATTACCACAGTCCTAACTTATCTTTTATTCTATCTTTGATTATTAGCAATCATATAAAATCTCCCATTTCTCTTTCTATTAAGGATTAGGACTCATTTTCAGAGATGGCTTAAAAAGTAGGTAGTTATTAGTCCCTTTTAGAATCCCATAGATTTGTGTTTGTGATGCTTGTGTTAATATAGCCCTTGGACTATGTTCAAAGTCATAGAACCTTGTCCATCTGAGTCTCTGTTCAGATCATGTAATCAGTACCAAGGCTACTTGGGTAAGCTCGAAGTGGTCTTCCATGGTGTTCTCACCAATGTGATATATAGATGCCTGTCTCTTCTTAGAGCTTTGCTTCAAATATGTTGAAAGTAGGGGCTATTTTTAGCTCTCAAAGTGCTCATAAGTCACATTAAAGGTTGTAATCAGTAGTGGGGGCTTACAGTGGTCTACCTGCTCAATAGTATCTCATTCAGAGTTAGTCATTTCTTTGGGTTTAGGCATTTGTCTTCCAGATCACTTGAAATGCAAATATGATACATTGAGGGATAAAGGATTAACTCTTTCTTTACTACTCATAAACATTTTAGCTGAAATTAGTTTTTCAGATCAGTTATCTGAAATCTGACTGAGGGTTGAATTCTAAAGGAAGTTTAGTTGGATACCAATCCAAAGTGTTTTTTCCTTTGCACAACAGTCATTATTAGTATATGTCTACTATGGTTAAATTGTCAGAGAAAACCCCCCTAGAAAAATCTAGTTGCCATCTTGGGCTGCCTGTTTGACACTGATTCCCTTTATGTTTTTCCCCCAAAATATCTCTAATGAAATGCAATTAAAGGATTATTGTTTTGAAGAAGCTTCTCCTTGAAAACGAGTTAATGCAAACATTGTTTCTATTTAAATGTGATTGAGAGTGGGTCATTTAAACCGTGAGGGTAAATACTGTTTTTACCAATATATCTTTTTTAGTTGGTAATTTAAGAACTATTTTCTCTGTAATTGTATATTTGGTATAAGGGAAAAGGAGTTATTATTCAAAATCAACTCCTTTTTTAATCTAATAAATTTTTTTCTCCCTTCATTTAATCTCATAGTGTCTTTTCTTTACAATTACTATATATTTTAGCTTCACATTTACTTGTGAAGTGCTAGGGAACTGTGCTTTTTTGCTTTAAAGTCTGCTTTGTCAAAGTCAAACTAAAGAATACTCTCATCTAAGTTATAAGATAGCTTTTCTCCAGGTTAAATCATATAGTGTATATAATTTGAACTTGGCTGAAAGATTTTTGAAGACATTTATTTATCTTGCAAAACAATAGATTTCGCATTTGGAATGTTTAATATTCTTATGTCTGAAAAACAAACAAATAGCTTTTCTTCTATGACATTTACCTGTCTGCCTTAGCTTAAAATGCATAGACTTTTGGCGTTTTAAATACAATAAGTCAAAATGTATTTATGATATTCCATGGAAATGACTTGTTTTGATGACAGTTATGAATGCAGACAACCAGACCTAGTTTGTCACCTAAACTTACTTTGCCTCCAAGATGGGAGAGTCCTGAGTATCTAAGGAAGCAGGGAGAAAGGTATAAACATTTGTTAAACATGGGAAGGTAGATAGGATTTAGTCCCAGGTTCTCACTATTCCTAATGAGTTCCACCTGCAGTTAGGATTACAATGGCATTTATTGATAGGGAGTGGAATGTCCCAAATTCTCTTGTAAAGCACTGCTCTAGAGGGTTTAAAACATTGTAGCCAAAATCCAATAAAAATAAGTGGTAAAATATAACCCTAGTTAGAAAGTCTCTAATAACAGTCAAGGACAGGAACTTCTGTCCTGAACTAGAAATGTTTTTTCTGGTTAGTTTTCTGAACTAATAGATCTGTCTCACCACATGTTTATAACTCAAACTAATGGACATAAATATATACTTGTCTGCGTGAAGCACAGATGTCTGAAAATTAAAGTTAGATCAGTAAGGAAACCAAGTAAAGAACAAAGTAAAAAAGACATTACTAGAAATAGGAGTGAACTAGACCTGTGCTGAAACAGGAAAAAGGGAGAGGTATTAAGTTCAAAGTTAAATTCCTTTACATTCCCTGCAAAACCTGTACATTGAAGGTGAACTTCAGTAGCCACAGGCAAGGTGCTGCTATAACATAGAGCCATCTATCTACACCTGCCTGGCGTGTCTTCTTTACTCCCTGTGGGCTTGAGATGGCACCCACATCTCAGTCACTGCACCTGCCCTCCCCTAGGCAGCTGTTAAAACATAGTTTGTTCATAGATCCTGTTATATACTAGCCTGCTAATCCAGCTCCCTTTGCTGCAAAATCTCACCTGCCAATCCTAAATTTTTTTATCCTCCATCAATTTTCAAGTGAAGAGGGCATGTGCTAGGTGGAAATCTATTTCCCAGGATATTTGCCACATTTGCTTTTGAGATTTTTCAGTAAAAAAGTATGTTTACACACATAGACACACACACCAATCAGAGATCTTCTTTCATTGTTGCTGTATCATGATACACGGTTTTAGAGAGTTGCTTAGGGCAGTGAGGAGTTGTGAGTTGCCCGTGGATCACCAGCCTAGTCTATCTCAGAGGCAGATCCGGAACCCTGCTTTTCTATCTACTGGGACAGCCTCTTAGAAGTTCTCATTTGATGCATATAAAATCTTAGTATTTTAATGAAAGTGAGAACAAATTAAGGTCACCTGTATTTGAGGCTTGACTGCAAGGATGTGCTAATTTCAGTGTGAGCATTTACACCTTGGAAATTGGCCATTGTTATGGATAAGGACTTGATTTATTGTTTTGTTGACTGTAGGGCCTTAAGAAAGTGATAGGAAAAATGTTAATTAATGCAAATTAAATCAAAAGTGTGTTGTGAATTTTTTCCCCCTGAAGAGCTGGTTGTTACAATTTTTCAATATAGTTATCCCCTTGTTTGACTAGTGACTGCCTACCTGCTGCTTGAAAGAAAAACTCAATGATAAGAGATCCGTTTAATAATAAATAAGTGATCCTATTCCAGTGATAATTGTTAGGAAATTTTCATTTGCGTCAGCATTTATTACTTTGTAGACATTCAGTCAAATTCCACACTTTATGTCTCCATTTGGGCTTTTTTTTTTGGCAAAGAATCTGAAGTAGTTTACTCTTTTCTTCCTTAGTTCATTTTACACATGTGCAAACTGAGGCAGCGTTAAGGGATTTACCCAGGATCATATACCTAGTTGCCCTTTCTTGTTTCCTTTTAACTTCTCACTCAGTTTTATCCTTTATAGCTAAATAGAATAAGTTTAATCTTTCTCCCACATGATAATTCTTCAAGGAATTGAACAAAGGTTTTATCTTCATGATCTGGGTTCTTCCCTTCTCCAGGATACTTCTTTCGCTGATCATCATATGACATAAATTCCCTTCTTCTTGTCCTGTTGACCCACCTCTGAAATTGCTTCAGTTTGTTTGTATTCTTTCTATAATGTATTGTCAAGAACTGAACACAATAGCTTAGATGTGCTGTGACCTGGACATCCTCATTCTAGATATTATGCACTAGCTCTGTAATTTGGACCAAGATAAATTTAACTTTCAGCTGTCTTAGCACAACATTGATTCAAATTGAGTTGTAATCCATTCAAATCACAAGGTCTTATTCATAAGAATTGCTGTTTGGTCACATTTGTCCCATATTGCACTTGGGAAACTGATTTTTTTATTTTTGTAAGCCACATACAGGATTTTACATTTATCTTTATTAAATTTTATTTTATTGGATTCAATCTGTCATCCCCCATTTGTTGAACTTTTTGATCCTGATTCTGTCATCAAGTAAATTTGTGATACTTCTTAGTTTTATGTCATTCTAAAATTTGATGGAAATCATTTATGCTTTTATTCACATCTTCACTAAAATGTCTGAACTAAATAGGGCCAGAGACAAAGCCTTTGGTTTGTTCTAGAGATCTTTCTGGATTTTACATGGATCAGTTAATTAAAACTTTTTGAATTTCAATAGTTGTTTTGTTTTTTTTTTGCAAGGCAAATGGGTTAAGTGGCCTGCCCAAGGCCACACAGCTAGGTAATTATTAAGTGTCTGAGGTCGGATTTGAACTCAGGTACTCCTGACTCCAGAGTCGGTGCTCTCTATCCACTCAGCCACCTAGCCGCCCCTGAATTTCAATATTTAGTAATAAAAATTTAACACTTTCATCTCACTGTAAACTTCATAAAGCACCTTTTCCACAGCAATTTGATTAGGTAGCTTTTGTGGGTTTTTTTTTATTTAATAGATGAAGAAATTAAAGTTTGTAGAATTTAAAACAACCATACAGTTTCTTAGTGTCAGAGCTGCTATTTGTTATCATTCATATCTGTCAGTTTTTTCAATAGGGATATTATGAAGGACTTTGGGCAGATTTTTTAAAAATGTACTTGTTTTTAGATTTTGCAAGTCTGGTTATTGTTATCAGTTGTCCATGTCCTACGCAAAGGGTATTGAAAATGACAGATATTCTAGGCATTTTGGAACAATATTTACTCTAGCAATTTTAGCCTGAACCATAGCAGATCTACATGTCTGAGTTCTTTGGACATTTCTATAAAGTAAATTCAAGGCAAATTAATGAAAGATGGTTCCTTTATTTTCCTGAAAATCATTTAATTTTTTGTGATTACTATGATATATTGGTGATTATTAGGCCTTGTGACTAGAAGAACCCCTTCTTGCATTTCAAGAGAAGACAAAGCATGAGACCCATTGTGACACCTTTGTACCTATTTCTCTGTCTCTTGCCCTCACCCCATTCCCTGCCTATTTCTCATAGAGTTGACTCAGTCATCCCAATTTGTCCTCATATTTGCAGGTCTGGTTTGGATATTTTTTTTTTCAGTTTGGAGGGCAAAGTATGACCACAGCTATGTGGGTACACAACTCAAATTCTCTTAAGATCCCAGATTAACTTTGGTATGGAGAAGATATACTTTGCTGCTTGTCTATATAGCTCCTAAGTCTGAAGTATGTGTCCTATTTACACAAATTAGTCATATTGATAACATTGACTCTTAAATTTGAAAATTTACTAAATTACAAGACAAAAGCAAGGATAATTATTACCTTTATTTAATAGGAGTCTAGAACAAGAATAATCAATCTATGACAGTCCATCTATATACCTGCATCACAGGCTTCACTATATATACATGCAGTAGAAATTACTCAAGCTTGGTCAAACTATGCAACTAATATGTTCAATTGGGCTGTATTGTGGTATCTGGTCAAAACAGTTTGTTGTATATAATGTTGCTGTTCAATTGTTTCCAACTCTCTGTGATCCCATTTAGGCTTTTCTAGTCATTTTAGTATTTGATTTGATTTTTTTTCTTTGAGGTGTCTTTTTTTTATAGTAAAGTTCTGAATACCAGTTTCTCTGGACTCTGTGGTCTATATGAATAATTAAAAGATCATTAAATGCACTTTAGCAAAACTTTCTGCACCAATATTAACTGTGTACAATTGAATCAATAAAGAACATTAAAAGATGTGCCCTACAACCAAACTGACGGAGAGATAGCAAAGTGGTTTCTTAAAAAAAAAATCGATGAAAGTAAGGAAATGGAAAGAGTTAGTCCTGGAAATGGATTTTGATCATCATCTGTAGTTCACTCTGCTTTTCCTGAAGTAGCAATTTTAGGGGAAGTCAAAAGAACAGATGATTTTACCTGTCATTTTCTGTTCTACAGTCCTCCAGCATAAGCAGGTGAGTTGAGTGCTGACGGGCAGGCTGTTTTTTTTTTCTTAACCATGCCCTTCCTGGCGTTTAGACAGCAAGTGCATTAGCTGTTTTTCACAGGAAGCTCTTTGGATTGGCACTCTGTATTTTCTTACTGTGACATTTTCCCCTTTTAAACTTTATTTTTCAGAATTGGCCTTCTCCTTTGAAACTCCCCTTAAACCCTTGGCTTCCTACCCAACTATTGTTTAAATCGAATAGTAATAAATATTATCACTTGTCTCTGTTTGACAGTGACAGTCTTTTTGTAAACATAGACATATTTTGTATTTAGAGACATATATGTCATATTGATTATGTTATTGTCTTTTGTTAGGTGCTCGAATGGATTTTTCATGATTTTATTCAGGAAATGTTTCATAATTTTATGACTCTACTTCTTAAATGCCCTTTTATTAGATCACAATTTTAAATGCCATTTAAAATATACTTAACTGCATGTTTTCTTAATTGAGAAGCAGTTTAATATATGGTAGTACAGTGGATGGACTGTGTGACCCTGGACAAATCACTTAAACCTCTTTGTCTCTCTTTTCTTATCTATAAAATGAACTACAGCAATGTATGTAAACCACTTCAGTATCTCTGTCAAGAAAACCCCAATGGAGTCATGAAGAGTTAGCTATGACTGAAATAAATGCACAACCAACCAATGATATACTGGAAAGAACCTAAAACTAGGGACTAGGAAACCCATCCATGCTCTACCACTAAATACCTGAATACTTCTCTTAATCTGAGCTATAAGATGAGAGAGTTCAACTAAGTATTATAAGACCCCCCCTATCTCTAATAATTTATGATGTTTGGGGCAGCCAGGTGGCACAATGGGTAAAGCAGTAATCCTGGAGTCAAAAGGACCTGAGTTCAAATTCAGCCTCAGACACTTAATAATTGCTTAGCTGTGTGACCTTGGGCAAGTCACTTAACCCCACTGCTTTGAAAAAAAAACAAAAAATTAAAAAAAATATGTTGTTTTTTATTTAATCTAAAAGTTTGCTCACCTTTGTCCCTGGACCTTGGTCCATTTTTAGTTCAGCAGTCATTTTTTGAGACTTGGATAAAATTGTTTTCAGGCAGAGACTCTCAAATCACATTGCAATGTATGCTATTGTATCCACTTTATTTGGTGGCTCAGTGGAGAGACAGTGTTGAAATCTGACTTCAGAGATTTTCTAGTTGATCCTGGGCAAGTCATTGTCCCCTGTTTGTCTCAGTTCCTCATCTTTAAAATGAACTAGAGAAAGAAACAGCAAAAACTACTCCAGTATCTTTTACAAGATCACAAAGAGTCAGGCATGACTGAAAAATGATTGAACCATAACATAGACCTCCTCTGTTTAGAGGGAAAATGAAGGACAGAATTGTGAGGACCAAATAAGATCAGATATGTAAAACTCTTTGTAATCCTTATATAAGTGCTTTCTATAAGATAATTTTTTGAAGTATTTAGCACTATATGTCTGACACAGATGATGTTTAATAAATACTTGTTCAATGCTGCTTCTTCTTCTCTCCTCTTCCTCCTTCTTCATCTTCTCCTCTATTTCTTCCTTGTTCTTTTCCTCCTTCACCTTCTCCCTTTCCTCATCATCTTCTTTTACTGTTTTTCCTCTTTTAAAGAGTTCCTATGATCTTATGACAATTTCAGAATTGGGGAAAGAAACATCTCCTTTTTGTGGGCAAGGTTAATGGGGTTAAGTGACTTGCCCAAAGTCACACAGGTAGTAAGTTCAAGTGTCTGAGGTCATATTTGGATTCAGGTCCTCCTGACTTCAGGGCCAGTTCTCTATTCACTGTGCCACCTAGACACCCCAAAACATCTCCTTCTTGCACCTCGACTTGATTGTCTCTGTCAATTTAGTGGACTAGATCAAGAAATCTTGGACTATATGATTTTTTTAAACATCCTTTCAGCCCTAAAATTTCAGTTCCAGAATCGTAGAAAATTCATGATGGGCATGTTCCTTTTATTACAAACAAAGTTGATTAGAATCTACTTTATAACATATTTTATTACCATAATTTCAATCTAAAAAATTTTGTCTAATTTTCCACTTGAGTCATGTGTGATGTGATGTCATTGAATGACATAGAGCTATAATCATCTATGGGCCTATACATCCAGATGTTAAAATGGCATGTTATCAAAGCACTTACCTCTAAATCTTAGCAACATGAAAAGAAATGGAAATCTGAAGGTTGGCAACTGATTAGTGCTTCTAGATTTATCACATTACCTCCTTCTTCCTAGATGCGTTTCCTTCATAAAAGGAAAGCTGGATAGGGGATAGCAGTTGGTGCTTGAAACACTCAGCAATATCCAAAAAAATGCTTTTTTTTTTAGGTTTTTTTTTTTTTGCAAGGCAAATGTGGTTAAGTGGCTTGCCCAAGGCCACACAGCTAGGTAATTATTAAGTGTTTGAGACCAGATTTGAACCCAGGTACTCCTGACTCCAGGGCCGGTGCTTTATCTACTACGCCACCTAGCCACCCCCTTTTGGGTTAATCTTAATGGTGAAATTGTTTCCCCTTAGTTTAAGGATGAGAATTTCTCAAAAAAAGGAGTAGACACTTGAAGTTGGCTCAGAGACTATGATCTCCCACCACTCAGTTGTTGAGGAATGTTTTAGAGGAATCCTACCAGAAGGAATCAAAAAGGTAAATTCTGAAGGTATTTTCTAATCCTGAGATTCTGTGACCAGTCACCGAGAAGGGTTCCACCCTTAAGATCAGCTTTCTGAAAACAAGTGTGATACAAGGAAAGATGAGGAAACTTAAAGTACAGTGCTTTTACTATATTGAGAAATTGGTGCTCCATTTCTCTCTGCGGCTTTCAAAGTAGAGGATAAAACAGCGATCAGCTGAGGTTTACTCTAATGCCTTTTGATGCTTCTGACAAGTTTGCAAAGCCCAGGATTCATTTGTGCATGGAGGTTATTATCTTTCAGTTGTGTGGGAAATAACCAGAATGTCCTTGTTTTAGTAGCCCAAGATCTATACTCTCCTTATAGCAAGGGATATATCTCTTTTTTGTGTTTGTCCCCTTGTTGGCTAACACTTCAGAAAGTCTGTGCAGTTTATGGTACTATTTAAAATATTTTTTTCCCTTCCCCAAATTGGCCAGCATAAAAATAACTGGTGACAGATGGAAACCTTGATGTTAAGATCGGAGGGAATCTACCATTTCTTTCTATAAGTAAATGAGCAGCTAGCTACCTGTGCCAGAAGGCGGATCATAGATATAGAACTTGAAAGGATCTCAGAGGTTGCCGAGCTCAGCTCTTCTATTTTTCAGACAAGGAAACTGAGACCCAATAAGTTTCTAGGTGATTTAAGGTCAAGGGGGAGCTAGATGGCACCATTGTGCTCCTATAGTTTACACTCAGGAAGACTCATTTTCCTGAGTTCCAATATGGCCTTAGAGATTGGCTTTAAAAGGCCCAGGTTTCCCACTGCATCATCACCACTACTCATCCTGACCTATATCTTGCCACTGAACCCTTATGACTATAGAGGAGAGACCAAGGCTGATGATTTTGCACAGCTCTGCTTCATTTAAATCCAATTCATTCCCATTTGCAAGTTAAGTGATGTCATCGGTCATTCTTGAGAATGAAGGAAAGCCAGGGATTGGTACTAGGAGAAGGCTAAGAAGTGGTATAAGGCATTGAAAACTGTAGCCACATTTCAAAACTCCTGTAAAGTGTGACATTTGGATCCTAATACAAAGTTTGGGTAATGACAATGACCCCAGATAATTACTAGCCAGGTGACCCTGGGTAAGTCACTTAACTCTGCATCAGTTTCCTTATCTTTAAAATGAATTGGAGAAAGAGATGGCAAGCCACTCCAGTATCTTTTCCAATAAAACTCCCACTGGGTATGCTAACAGTCAAGACACTGAAAATTGACTGATGTGGTAAGCACCTTTGAAATTTCTCCTGAGTTTGCATTCTTTTTACTGTCACTGTCAAGAAAGGAAGAGTTAAAAAGCAAGATGCTTCATCAGACTTCCAAAACCAATTAGACATGTGCTGTCTTTACTCCGCTTGCATGCCCCTGTGCAATTAAATGTAATTTATGTCAGTAATGGATGCTGTCCCTGCTTTAGTGACCTGGGCGCAGGTTATAACACAACTGCGGAGGCTGATGAGAAAAGGTTGAAGATTGCCATCTGCTTTCATCCATCAGACAGACTGTTGGAACAGGGCTGGTAGAGTGAGAACCAAAGACCAATAAGGCTTTTGTTGGACTTAAAATGCACGCGTGCGTGCGCGCGCACGCACACAAACACACACACACACACACACACACACACAAATATACCCCCTCCGCCCCACCACTGCTCCCGACCCAACCTTCTGAACTTGTTAAGTCTCCTTAGCTGATTACTGTATGGTAAGCCTGTCTTATTGGGAGAATCTCAGAGTGCAGTAATTTAAGGAGTATTTATCTTAGTAAGAATTCTTTTCTTTAATAGAAAGCACATTGACTTTTTCCTTGACTCATCTCTTTTAATATTAATTCTTAAATGGTTAGCGGTAGGAATTCCTCCTATTAGAGGGAAGTTGGCTTACTTTTAAATTGCTCCAAATAGTGTGTGGGGGGTACCTTGGGTATTTCATTATCATTTGGTACATGTTTTTTTCAATGATTTGGTATTAAGTGATAAACAGTTTAGAAGAAGTAAAATAGGGTTTAGAGGCTTAAAGGGGTTTCATGGCTTAAAGCTTTTTCCTAAAAGAGAATTTTAGGACTTATGTTTATAAACAAACACATAGAAACTTAACTTTGTACATATGACATGTGCTCTCTTCTTGCAATGCAGATTCCTAAGAAGAAAAGATAAACTATAAATTTAGGCATATTTAGAATTGTGATTCTGTAACTGAAAGAGATTCTTGGGGTTAAGCTAAACCTTGAATAAGAATTGTAATCAGGTCTATAGGTTAAAATATCTCATGAAAAAAAAATGAGAAATTTGTCCCTTGGATAGGAAAATCTGTTTATAGATCATGAAATCATCATTTAAAAGGCTAACTGGAGGTTGTCTTGGCAACCAGTGGTTAAGGTCAAGGACTAGTACTAGAAGAAGGCTAGGAGGTGATGATAAAGCATCTGTAACTATACCTCAAAGGCTTCTGCAGTGTGTGAAGTTTGGGTCCTGGTACAAACTTCAGGTAAATATTGATTTTAATTTTCTTTTCCTTTTAGCCCCTCCCCTACTGTACTTGAAATAAAATGTTAATTACCTCTCACCAGTGGAAATTGTGACTCATCTTGCTGGTTTAATTTAGATCATAAAGCATTGAAGAAAAAGGTCTCTTTCTTCCCCCCTCAACAGAGCTGAGGACTATAATGGCAAAATGTTTATTTTAAAATTATTTCTAGAGCTGTAAAATAATCTAAAACATTTTTATTATTTATAATAACAATGAGAACTTGCTAAAATATTAGCCTGATTGCATCTACTCAGAAGTGATTGCCCTAGTTCTTTATAACTCAAAAACCCACTTATTCCTCCTTAAACTAGTTAGACAGTGGTTCCTTAAGGAGGTCTGAATTTTGTACTAAAAATCAAAACGTGTTTTGAATACATTTTGAATTATGTTGGTTACTGTGAGCCAAAAGTAGCTATACTACTTCAATGTAAAATATATGTTTTAATCATTTTCACTCTTAACTCCGGAATGAATTTTTCTTAAATGGCTTTCACAGAGAAGAAAGGGAAAAAAATGAACTGAGGCCAGGTTTTAGAAAGTTTTGGCAGAGGATCTAAGTTATTCTTGAGTGGAAACAGGTGATTGTAGTTTTTTGCTTATAGATAACTTTACCTTACCCTCCTTGATAACTGTTTATTGAACCCAAAGTAAGTTGTGCTCTGTCTCAGTGGAGAAGTGAACCATTTATCCAGATAATAATTCTATGTCACTTTGTCTGAACCCAGATCGAATGTAAACATAACCTTGAGGGTACTGCATATTGATAGTTCTCCCAGATTGTGAGGAATACCTGAACTTCTGTTCAATAAACTCAAGAAAATAGCCTATGAAAGAAAAGGTTGGCTTAATTCATTACTATCAGCACACATCCTTTCCTCCACATACATTAAACCCCCCAATTCCTTTTCCTGTGGTCAGTACATTTACCATGATCTCTTCTCCTCCCTATCACCAAATTGGACTGTCACTGAGTATCCATTAAACAAACTTTTTTTTTTTTTTAGGTTTTTGCAAGGCAATGGGGTTAAGTGGATTGTTCAAGGCCACACACAGCTAGGTTATTATTAAGTCTCTGAGGTCAGATTTGAACTCAAGTCCTCCTGACTTCAGGGCTGGTGCTCTATCCACTGTGCCACCTAGCCACCTCAACAAACTTTTTTTTTTAAAGATCCTGCCATTGTTGTGAAATGCACTGTGTTTGTCTTTGGAAAGAAAGCAAAGGTAAATGGGTCATAGTTCCTGTCTTCATGGTGCTTCCATTTGGGGTGAACATATACTTGTACAAATCAGAAGAGTTAAACAACAAGAACATCAAGTATTATGACATCAGATGAAAGAGAGATCACTGCCTTGGGAGCAGGGGAGAAAGGAGGATATGGGTCTTCTTTAATGTTTACTTTGTTCTACTCTCATCTGAGTAAAATTGGTGGAAATAAGAAGGTATCCATTTAGTATAGTGCCTGATACCTAGTAGATGCTTTCAAAATGTCTGTTAGCTTAACACTGAGATTCACCTTAAGGATGGTCTTGTATATAATAATATGTGGAGAAGAATATAATTTTTTTATACTTTTCTAGCAGATCTGATAAAATGCAAGCAAACTGTTGTCAACTAGATATCTAGATATGATGCATAGAAAAGATTCATAGGAATTAGAACACATTGTTTCAAGCTACTGTTAATGTGTTTGGAAATAGTCTGTTTTCTTTAGTAGTTTAAATATTTCTTTCTGTAATTGTTTATTCTATTTACTTAGTAAAAACAGTTTTTTCATAAATGATAATAAGGTAAACTTCAGGCCAGAGTTAATTGTGACAAAGCCTAAATGAAATTTTATTGCAGTTTAGGTAAAAATATAGGAGTTTGGGGTTTGAATTACCCATGTCACTCAGAATTTTTCTACATTCTGCAAGGCTACAGTGCCTGCACACCTGCCCTCCTTTTATTAAACTCTGGGTTCTGCTCATTGTATATCCATACCATGTTCCAGTTATACAGACTGTTATACAAACTCTTTAGGATATCCATTTACATTTTAGTCAGTAAGCAATTATTTAGCCCTTACTATTTGTCAGGCATATTCAACTCTGGGTAATATCATTTTTTGACATATAACAAAATTATTAATCTGGGCTGTATGAATTTTAAAATTAAAATTTTTTTGATAATTTCAGTATAATTGATTTCCCTTGTAATCTTATGTGTTTTGTTTTAGACATTTAAAATATTTGAAGAAGGGTTCAATCTATTTTATTAGACTGCCAAAAGGGTCTTCAATACCAAAAGAATATTGATTGAGAAAATGATTTGCCTTTTAGAGTGATTATAGATCTCTTTGATAGGGCAATTTCTGTAAAATAGTTGAGAAGAGGAGAAGAGCCCAATAATAGGGCTCAAGTGTAGTGAAATCAGGTAGAGTTGGCAGTTTGGCAATGAAGTAGTGGAGACAAACAAGCCTATAGATGAGTGTGGTAAAAGGGTCAAGGAAAGACTTTTCTTTGGATTGGTGAAATCTCTGCATAGCATAGACCAATTTTGGTTTGGGAGAGATTAAAGATGTGTGAAAGAGAAGGAATGAATTTTGGAGCTAGATCTAGAGTAGTCAGGAAGGAAGGGGCCAGTGGGTGAGGCAGAGTTTAACCTTGATGAATATTAGTGAAATGGGAGGGAGGTTAGGGAGATAGGGTGGTGAAAGCCTGAGACTGAAGGAATAGAGCTGGAACCTGGGAGTGGTCGGTCAGGCCAAGTGGGCTCCATCTTCTCAGTGAAGTAGGATAGTAGGCCAAAGGCTCCTGGAAGGTATGACTAGTTATCACTGGGAGAAATACAGAAGAAGAAAAGAGTGTTTCAAATCATTAGCTGTTTTCTTTTGAGAATGAGTTAATATATTAATAATAGCAGACTAAAAGAATTGCCAGATGAACCTACTTTGTTTATGTGGCATGGGTCTGTACCATAGATCTTTCATTTCTTTGCTGATTCCATGACCTAATTCCTAAAAGGAAATTTAAATGTACTGAGAATTTTCTCACTGTCTTCACCATTTGTCCTATGTCTATCCTTCCTTTCTTATATATCTCTCAATTTAAAAATGAAATTATGAAGAAACAGCAATTATTAAGCACAATTTAAAAATACACCAAAACATGAAAAATGCCCACCTAGGAATCAATCCCATTATCTGCTTCTCTTTCTATGTGCAATCAAAATATACCCATAAGATCACAAAGAGAACTCTTATCTAGTATAGAAGACATATGTGTTGATTAACAACTTTATATTGAGCTGGTGATGATGCATACTAAATGACTAGGAAGGAATTGAAGCTTTATTAATTAGAATCTACACTGTTTTTGGACTTTCTCACAGTATTGATCAGTTACGTTTACTTTTTTTTTCTTATTTCAAAAAAACTAAACCACTGTTTAACGTTTGGTATGGTTTTACAGGAGGGGAGGGGAGTGGATATCTGGGAGACTATGGTGATGTAAGAAATAAAAAACAAAGATCATTAAAAAATTTATCTACAGTTCCTACTCACAGAAAAAAGGGGCAGTATAGTTGCAAAAGAAATTCTTGGCCGAAAATGGAATGATTGAAAATCATGCATTGATTGATTTCAAAAGATGATATCTCTGATCTCCTATAGACTAACATTTGTTTTATGGAATTAATAAATGACACAAAGAGTGATGGGAGTAACCAAAGATTGATAAAATGATTTAGGGGAATCTTTACTACTTTAGTGCACCAGGAATATTAGTAAGTGATCTAGGAAATACTTGAATATCAGCTATCACTGACATGGATAAAATATGATTAAGGTCAGGACAAATTTTAGGGTAAGACCTTGCCAGTAAGGATAATTCAAACACTTTTGCCTAAAAGGAACAATTCTTTTCCAGTGTTGAACCCTTATCAAAGGGAATCTTCTCCTTCCTTCCCCAAAACACATTCCCCTCTTTCTCCTAATTGTTTGAAGCATTTGTGCATATGGAAGTAGTAGAGGGAGGGATTCCAATATTCCCCTATTGTTCCTTTTTTGAAGCTGATAAATAATAGAATGGCCATCCAGTGATCATTACAAAGGAAAAGAATAATATTAATGAGAGTCAGACTTAAGTATGCAAAGATTTATCTTTTTACTTCAGTATATTTTGTTCTGGGCATTTATGTTTCTGCAGTGGCATAAGCTAGCATCTTGTTTGATTCCAGACAAAGGGGAGACATTTAAAAATATTTATATTACATGAAAATAGATTATATTATAAAGAATATATTAAAATAGATAAAATAATATGTTAAAATATATGCTATATTTTAAAATAGGTGTGGCTAGATGACACAGTGGGTAGAGTTCAGGAACTGGAATCAGGAAGATTTGAGTTCAAATCCAGTCTTAGACACTTGCCAACTGTAGGACCCTGACCAGTGCTTCAGTTCTTCATCTGTAAAATGAACTGGAGTAGGAAATAGCAAGCCTCTTGTATCTTTACCAAGAAAATGTCAAATGCTATCACAATTGGACACAACTGAGCAACAACTTTAAAATATGTTCTAGATATTATGAATATATTAATATATAAAACATACATATCAAATGAATACTATATAAATATATAAACAAACATTAAATATTGAATACACATTAAGTATAATATATACATATATTAAATGTATATAAAATAAATACACATTAAATGTATATTATACAAATATGTTAAATATATAGAAAGGAACATATATTGACTATAATATATGAAAATAAATATTAGGTATACCATAAATCATATTAACTATATATAAATGCCTATTAAATATATAACCATTTTAAAGCAAATACATATTAAAAATATATCATTTCTTTGTCTCTAAATCAAACAGGACACTGGCACATATTTGTACTTATTGAATGTGTGTGTGTGTGTGTGTTCAAAATGTTCCCAGACCAGATGTTACCTTTGGTCACAGCCATTTCTGAAGTGTGAACTGATTGCATCGTCATAACTTGGCAGGGAAAACAAAGTAGATTCAGGGCTAGTCCCTGTGGAGAGTAGCAGTCAGTCTTGTAGAATTTCATAGCTGAAGAAGAGAAGTGCTGCTCTGGGTCAGTTGTACTTAAAGATTGTGTTTGGGGAACCAATCAACTTTTCTACTTTCACTCGTTCTCGCTTCCACTGAGGCAGGCTGCCCACTTCTTATCCACCCTATCTCAGGAGACCAGATTCTGAAGCCTATCATTGGAACTAATTCTTTGGACCCCTTCACTTGGATTTTGACACTCCACAGAGTCTTGTGCTGTTACCAGGTGTTCCTGTAGGATAACTGGTAGAACTAGCATCATCAAAAAATATGAATGATAGGAAGAGGAGGTTAGCCAGGCATGGCAGTAAAGCAAAAAAAAAAAAAACCCAAAAAAAACATCCCTGGAGAGCAGGAATGTTAGGTAACTACAAAACACTAAAAGAATTAAAGCATCTTAAATATATCTTCTTAGATTTTTTTGTTTTATTTTTATTGAAGTTTGCTTGTAGCATTCCTCTGTTCCCTTAGCCAGTCAACCATTCCTTGTTCTTAGTCATTTCTTTTCACTTGTGTCTGACATTCACAACCCCATTTGGTGTTTTCTTGGCAAAGATGCTGAAGTTGTTTGCAATTTCCTTTTCCAGGTCATTTTATAGATGAGGAAACTGAGGCAAAAAGGGTTAAGTGACTTAGGGTCACCCAGTTAGCAGTTAGCTGATGTCTAAGTGCACATTTAAATTCAGGAATATAAGAATACTGAACTCCAGATGCCACCTAGTTGCTACTATAATTCCTTGAATAAAGATTTTTTGGGAGGCTTTTGGTTTTGGCAAGGCAATGGGGTTAAATGACTTGCCCATGGTCACACAGATAAGTAATTATTAAGTGTCTGAAGCCAGATTTGAACTTAAGTCCTCCTTATGGTCAGTGCTCTGTCCACTGCCCCAACTAGCTGCCCCCTTTATAAGTGGAAAACAAAAAATAGCTCAGCAAAATTAACTAATTTGTCAGTCATCTGATAGTTGCATTCCCTGGGTCCCTACTTCTGCAAAGGAAAGATGGAGTCTGTAAATCTAAATATTTGTGGAAATACATGAGCATGGATGAGAAATGCCCAGAAGCATGGATGACTTGTCTTCTCCCCTGATGAAGAGAGTTCCCATTCTGATGGCATTCCTTCCCTTGCAGTTCAGCATTTTGGCAAAGAAGTCACTTCCCAAACTCATTTATCTCTGTCCCTTGGTGTTGGTGGAACTCCAGAATGCTCCCTAGCCTTAGGATCAACCTCATAGGATAAATCAATTCTTGCCTATGACCTATGGAAAAGGAGGTGCTTCAAAATTCCCATCGAAGGCAGGATTGAAAAGTCAAAATTTCCCCTTCTTCTACTTAAATATTCTAGTCAGAAAAAAAGAAACAGCTAATTCCCTTCTGCCAAGGTCAATTGCCCTTGAATTACAACCTAATCATCAAGAAAAGTGGCAAATTCATTCTGTACAGCCCATAACATTTCAGATCAACCCATAGAACCTAATAGTGAATGTGGCTAGGTGAGGGGGGGGGGTCTGCCAATACAAAGCCCATACCTGATTGCCTAATGCTACCAAAATGAACTATTTATATTCAGCCTGCATGTACCGTGTTTTTGTTTCTGTTTTAGTTTTTGCAAGGCAATGGGGTTAAGTGGCTTGCCCACAGCCACACAGCTGTAATTATTAATGTGTAATTATTAAGTGTCTGAGGCCGGATTTGAACTCAGGTACTCCTGACTCCAAGGCCGGTGCTCTATCCACCGTGCCACCTAGCTGTCCCTATGTACTGTTTTTTTTTTAAAGGATCTGGGGAGGAAAAAAAAGACATAAATGATAAGCTTTGAAGTAGCCTCATATAAAATGTTTCCTCTTGGTTCTAGATGCCAGAGAGCAGTGCAAGAAAAGAATTCTCATAGGAGTTGACATATTAGGAGAAGCATGCCTACAAGTAGGAAGATGTGATTACTGAAGTGTTATATTTATATGGGAATGATACGCTTGGAAATTTAGTGTGAAGCCAGAGGATGTTTAGAAGAGGGGTCCATGCTTATACATGGGAGACAATATGGAAGAGAATGGGTGAAAGCTGTGACTAAGTCAATTTTCCTGTAAACAAGTCTAAGGAGATGACTTGAATGGAATTATTATTGTTAATATGCAATAACTTTTGAGTGCTGTTGGGTCAAACAACAACAACAACAACAACAAAAGCACAGATCATTAAATGACCTGTACCTTCTATATTGAAAGACTCACTCTTATGATGGGGTGATACTCAATCCCTTTCTCCCAGGAAGGCTATCTTTTTATAATGGGAGTTGGGAGACAGACAGAGATGTTGTTTTCATGTAGTTCATCTCAAGGCAATGTCATTTATAGGATGAATTTCAGAAATATCAAGAGTAAATATGTACTAAGAAGGCATGTGTATTTGTAGCTATGAATATAGAACGGAGATCTTATAGAAGACAGAGTATTAAGTTGCAGTTGCTTCAACTCCTTTGCCTCAATTTTCTCATTGAAAAAAATGAAAGAATGAGCATATGGGATTTCTAATTTCTTTCCACATTGTATATGCAAGAAATCAGTTATGCAGTAGAAAGACTAGGTCAGAAAGGTAACACCCGCAGAAAAAGGAATTTTTATCCCAATTGCAATAATTGAATTTATGTTGTATTTGTCCAGCTGGTACTGCTTTTATGTGACTATGTCAGAACTGGGGAAGGGTAGGCCAATCTCATTTCTGAGGGAAGTGCACATTACCTTTGGTGCCTCAGAGGCTTCATGTGTCCAGCTGATGTATAAACAGGTGATATGTATAATGGAAGGCGGTTCAAAGAGTAGAAGCCAGGTACTCCAGCTTTAACGTGAGTCAAGACAAAATGAAAAATGGGCTCCCAGAAACTTCTGCTGGTGTTCACAGCATTATTTAAAAGACCTAATGTGCTGTCATGTATGATTTATGCTCCGTAGGTGTTTTTCTTACCGCATTTGGAGCAGAGAGATATTAGAGCATAATATATTATGCAGTTCCAAATGTTAAAAAAAAATACTGTAGTGATGTGAGGAGATAAAGGTGTTGTACTGGTGATCAGATATCCCAGAATAACTGTTTTCAGAGAAAAGGCATATATTTGGACAGTCTTATCCCCCCCCAAACATGCAAGTGCATTCATTCTTTTTTTCTTCTATTTCCAGTATGGAGTTTGACTTACCCCTCTGTTCTTACACATATGCTAAAAATGAGCTGGAGACAGTCTGGTGCAAGGGTGTTGTATTGACCTAAAATTTGGGAGACTAGTGAAGAGAGCACTTGCCCGGGAGCCAAAGATCTGGGCTCAAATTATAACTCTGATACTTACTGGTAATACGATTTTGGGTTCTAGATCTTAGCTTTCTATGTGTAATATAAAACTAATTTTTGAAATCCCTTCTAGTTCTAATATTCCATGATTCTATAGTTCTTTTTCTGGTTTTGATATGACCTAGCTGTGTGATCTCTTGGAGTCTCAGTTTCCTTATTGTAAATTGATGAAGTTGACTAGAAGATATGTAAAGATATAAAGTTTGGTGAGGAGGAAGGTAGCATCTGCAGAAAAAGATATTTTTGATACCAATTTCATCTTTAGTACCAATTTACTTCTAAATTTGAGTATCTTCAACAAGTGTCTTTTTATTTTGTCTCAGTTTTTCTATTGGTAAAAGTGAGATAATAACATAGTCTTGTTTTTACAGTACTTTGTTACCTACTTGAAATGTATGCAGAGAGATTAAAGGTTTGAAGTGTCTTAGGGAATAGCCGGGGATGTAGGCTGTCTTTTAGATTCATCAATTTTCCTTTTATTGTGGAGTGATATCATTCCAAAATCATCCTAATAGTTTGAATAAAGGTTGCTTATAAGATTCCTGATAAGAGTTTTTAAAAACAAAACCATTTAAATGAAGAGTACAACTCTACTTTTGCAAAATTCTCTCTTTTTTCTCTCAAACTCAGCATTTTAGTGCTGGCTGACAGGAGACTTCATTCCTCTGACTGGTATACTTTGCCCCCATTTTACTTCTTTGTTCGTGAATATGGCTTCTATATAGTGAGGTTCAGGAGTATTAGAATAAAATGTCTCTTTATATGTATAGTAGCTTGATGTCTTTTCCTGAAATAGCAACCTGTACTTTGGACTCACCTGCCAGTCAAGGGGAATCTTCTGGTTGTTGTTATAGAGTGATGATCAGGGAATCAGGTTGTGGAAAAAAAAAAAAACATGGGGAACTCAGAAACATCTTGCTTGAGTAGTTTTTTAAAATAAATTTATTTATTTATTTTTCATCCATAAAGCTTGAGTCTTGAGGATGTCTGCTTCATGATTCCTAATATTATTGGGTAACATTTCAAAATAACTTAAAAAGATATGAGCTAAAGAATATCTAATTTAGGCATGTTTAAAGACAATCTAGACTAAATGATAGGGGCAGGGATCATGGGTTTGGGGGGGCAGAGGATGTAGCCACAACTGGCTACTTTTGTGACCTTGACTAAGTCAACCTCTTTGATCCTCAATTTATACGTTTATAAAATGAGACTTATTGGAATGAACAGTCTCTAAGGTTCTTTCTAGCATTGCCATCTTTGGCACGCTCATAGTGTTCAATGTTAAGCTCCTTCAGAGATCACATTTCTTTGCAGTGTAGCAGGTGATGATGGGGGATGGTGAGTGCCAGGTTAGGCTTTAACACATTAAGAAATGTGCTTTGCAACTTTCCATATTTTAATTTTGCAGATTGGCACAAAATCTGATGCCACCAGGCACATCTATTTTTTGAAATGAGGTTTGAAATGGGGATAGCCTATCTTTCTTGGCTAGCCATTTTGTACTTCTTAGTTGTGTTTTCTTCTTTCATATGATAAAAATAGGCTTTGGAACTGTGATCTAAATAGCTCCCTTCTTTCTAGAAACTTATTATCTAATAATAGCTCACTTTTATACACCAAGTCCATATTTTATCTACTCTTTCCCTCCCCCATCCCAATACTTCACTCTGTCTCTAATCTAAGACCATTTAGAGCTATGATCTTGTTATGTTACAGATGAGGAAACTTAGGTCCAGAGTTAATTCAAGGAAAGTAAGCATCTGAGATAGGATTTGACCCTACAAATTCTCTGACTCCAAATCTAGTTTTCTTTCTACAAAATCATTTTTCTCCTCACACATATAAAAATAATAATATTTAACATTTATATAGTGAGTATGATGTAACAGGCACTGTCATGTGCTTCTGCTATTTATTATCTCATTTCATTCTCATAACAGCCTGGGACATAGGGTACTGTTATTATCATCATCTTGGTTTTACAGATGGGATAATGGAGACATAACTACAGAGGATGCAAATATAATTTAATTTTCAAAAAAAATTAAGGTAAAATTATATTTAATAGGAGAGTGACTTAAATACCTGAGGTTTGAGGAGAACTGTCACCATTTTTAATGCTCATCCTGCCTATTGCCTTGGGTGGTAACAGCAGGGAACCAGTTTTGAATCCTCACTCTGGAATTATGGGTAAAAAATGATTGAGGAAACAAAGTTTCGATCTTCTGAGCATATTGATTTATTAAGCACTTCATGCCAAATGCTCAGTAAACTGGGACCCAGCATCCTCAGCTCTGGCATTAGCCCCTGAATTCATGGGGAGACACATTTTTATATATTGAACACAATTAATCAAACAGAACCTATTAATTAAAGGAAAACAATCAGGATACAAAATTAGGTAATCTCATTTCTAATTGGAGAGAAGCTTAGGGACTTTCAAAATTGAGAGGGGGAAAGTAAAAAAGATCAATTCCCCGAAAAGAGAAAAAGAGATGCCCCACTCCCCTACCGCCCCACCTCAAGTATCTATATTCAATCAAAGGAACATGAGAAGATTATCTAGAGCCAGTTTTCAGATAAGACATATGGGTTGCTTGACATGTAAAATTATGAGGAAACATCTTGCATCATTCTTTGGATCTGACTAGGTTTTCTGGTCTTAAAGATCTCTAAACAGCAGATAGAGGTTGTCCAGCTTCTTGGCCCTGCAAGGCTAGACTCAAATAAAGCAGCAAAGTCCTTTTATAATTCTCACAATTGAATAAAGTTTTCTCACAAGATAGAAATTGGACTGGATCCATAATTAAATATAAAGGAAACTGAGCTAGCTCCAGAATTGAGTCACAAGATGAATTCAATTGGTTCACCCACTTCCACTACCTCTTGCTGTTCTAATCCCTCATTTTCCCCTTTAGATTCATGGGAGAGTGGCAGCCCATTCCCTCAATGGATCACTTATTTACAACCTAAATCTATAAAACTCTTCATGTATTCATAATCATAACTAAGTTCAGATCAAACTATTTAGAGGATTGTAACCAAGAAAAACTAAGCATAAATATAAACCCCATTGAAACAAGAGGTCAAAGCAATACAATAATGATAAAGCAATGTTAACTAACATCAGGTCTCCTTGTATCCTAGTGACTGTCTCAATGTTCATTTAATCATCTTATTTTTCTTAATTTCCAATAGTCATCTGGTCCTTGAATATCTCCTCTAGAACAGTCTGGAATAGTCTTCACTCTCAGGGAAACTCTGAAGGAAGCTCTGCTTCTATGGTTCCAGATGACCTTTAGAGATTTCTAAATAATTCTGCTAAAATCTACCAGATAATTTAATACAATCTCTTAAAGTTGGTTTCCCAAACCTGAAACTTAAAAGATGTTCCCTTCCTATTTCTTTACCAAAACACTGTACCTGATATAAAAATCTTTTTTAAAAATCATCATTGGGGTGGCTAGGTGGCACAGTAGATAGAGCACAGCCCTGGAGTCTGGAGTACCTGAGTTCAAATCCAACCTCAGACAATAATTACCTAGCTGTGTGGCCTTGGGCAAGCCACTTAACCCCATTTGCCTTGCAAAAACCTAAAAAAAAAAATCATTAGGGTCCAATTTGTAAAATAAACTCTTCTGTCTATAAGATTCTAAGACAGATGACTTCCGGCCAAGATGGCAGAGAGAAGACAGGTATACTTCTAAAGTCTCCTGATCTTTCCCCATCTATCATATGAAACAAACCTCTTAATAGAAATCCGACCCACAAAACCCAGAAAGAAAAGCCAGGGGAAAGAACATCTACCTCAGGATTTGTCTCCTGCAGTAGCACTGGACGAATTTGGGCTGGTTGAGTCGGGGCACAGAGGGTGGATCAGCCCCCATCAGCCAGATTAGCAGCTGAAGTGGAACCAGGAGTCTGAGGGCCACCGGACCTGCTGGATCAGCGGTGGGGCTAGTGGGGGGGGGTCTTGAGTCAACTAGGGAGCAGAGGCGCTGGTGTTGGTGCTGTCCTCTGGGAGCTTGAGGACAGGGCTGGGGGGGGGGGTGGAGTTCTGGAGCAGGATTGCTGTGGACACCATCCCTGGGCTCCTCTGGTTTGAGGAACTCAGAGTCCACGCCTCCATTGCAGCTGAGGCGTCCTCCCAGAACAAACACAATTACAGATTACTTCTGCCTCAGGCACAGGTGTATGAGCAGAAAAAGGAGCCCAGCTGACAATTTGGAGAGTGATGACCTCAGGCCAGGGTAAAGCCCACCATTGATTGAAGGAAAAACAATTCAATAGCACCCCCCCCCCCCCTTCAAGCTAAGGGTGAAGGCCTCAATCAAGGTCACAGACACTCCAGAGAAAGCAACCAGCACCTCCTACTGGCCAGCCAGAGGAACTGCACTCAGTGAGTAAAGCCTTTCGTGATCCCAAGGCCCTGTGAACCAGCCCCTCCCCAACTCAAGGTCTTAGCAAAATGAAGAAGGGTCAGCGGAAAGGTGGATCCATAGAAAAATTCTTGGAAGGGAAAGATCCTAACTCAGAGAGACCTAGAACCTCTGAGGAGAATACAATCTGGTCTCCAGCACAGAAGGACTTCCTTGAAGAAATAAGAACGGAGCTTAAAAAATCAACTGGAAAATTTGGGAGAGACAAGTAATACCTTGCAACAAGAAAACAAATCCTTAGAAAATACAATTGGACAAATACAAAAGGAGACTAAATCTTTCAGATCCTCAATTGGACAAATAAAAAATGAGAATAAATCTCTGAGATCATCAATTGGACAATTACAAAATGAGAATAAATCTCACATCATCAATTGGACAAATACAAATTGAGAATAAATCTCTCATATTATCAATTGGACAAATACAAAAGGCTCTCAGATCCTCAATTGGGCAAATGCAAAAAGAAAATAATTATCTCAAAACCTCATTGGTAAAATGGAAAGCTCTTTCAAAAGTAGAATTGACCAATTGGAAAAGGTTGCAAAAGGTTAATGAAGAAAATTCTTCCCTAAAAAAAAGAATGGAGTCTGCAGAAACTAATGACTCCATGAGACAGCAAGAGCCAGTTAAACAAAATCAAAAATAGAAAAAAATAGAAGATTCTAAGACAGATACTTTGAAAATGGGAAAATGATATATTTTACTTTCTTTATAACTATCCGTACAATTTTATATGCAAAATCCTTAATCAAATTTTGAGAACTTATTACTAAAGCACATTCAAAGCCTGAATTTCCATACTAGATACATTTGAAAATCAATCACATACAGAGTTCTAAGAGGAAAACAGTCTAAGTTTGTTGTTTTATCAAAACTTATTACTCCATTTAATTAGAAATCTTTTATATCACATCTTTGTCTTATTACTTTGTCTAATCCTCCATTTTGGAGGATATCATTCCTATACTATAATTTGACCATCAGTGCAGATTAAAATTATAAGATCTTTTCATACTTGCATCTTATTATTGTAACTCAGAGACACTCCTGTATCAATTTCTTAATCTATTAATTAATAGATTTGGTTACAAAAATTCTGCTTTCTACTGTTTAACTCACAGGATTGTTGTGAGGAGACCATTTTGAAACTGAAGAATATTATATGAGCATATGCCATCATGTAAACAATTTCTAAAATCTTTTATTGATTATATGATGATTGTGGTATGCTACTGCTTATAAAAATAGATGAGTCAAAAAGATTTGTAAATTTGCAATATTGAGTTACTGAAGCATATGGAAAGAAAGAAGCTATCTTGTTTCAAATCACTTTCTCTGGATCAAGTCAGTGTAGCTAAAAGGAAATTTTTTGAATTGAATTGAATTGAAACTCAAATTGGGTTAATAATACAATTCACTTCATGAATTATTAGAAAAGAAACTTGTAAATCTCACAACATTCAATACATGGGACTTATTGTAATTGTTATTAAGTTCAAATTGTCACTATTATTCTATTATGGTTCTGACTTCTATCATTTTTCCCTATCATATCTTCCCTATTTAGGTCCCTTGACTTAATAATAATAACAATATTTTACATATATAGTCTTATTTGATGTTTACAAAAACACTGGAAAGTAGATGTTATTACTGTACCCATTTTTATTTATTTTTGTTAACATTTTATTTGTTTTCCAATTACATACAATAGTAGTTTCTACCTATCATTTTTTTGTAAGGTTTTGAATTTTACAATTTCCCCCCCCCAACAGAAGGCTGTCTGATAGTATTTACATTGTTTCCATGCCATACATTGATCGAAATTTAATGTGTTATAAGAGTAAACATACCCCCCCCCAGAAGATGAGAAACCTCAAGAATAGTGGGAGAGAGAGAAAAAAAATGTACTTTCAGTCTGTGTTCAGATTCCAATGGCCCTGTCTCTGGGGTGAGTTGCTTTCTTTATCATAAGTCCACCAGAGAAGTTGCTTCTATATTTTTCCCACAGTTGCTATTATTAGCTGTATCTCCATTCTATTCCTCCCCACTCTCATTTCTTCTATTCTATTCTCTCCTTTCATCCTGGTCCTGTCCAAAAGTGTGTTGTATCTCAGTACCCTCTCCCTCCTTCTTCTCTCTCTTCTATCACCTATTCCCCGCTTCTTTCCCCCATTACCCCTTATCCCATCCCTTTCTTCTAATTTTTCTCTAGAGTAAGATAGATTTCTATACCCTAGTAAGTGTGTTTGTTATTTCCTTTCTGAGCCATTTCTGATTAGAATGGAGGCTCACTCATTTCCCCCCTTTCCTTCACCCTTTCCACTCCATTGAAAAAGCTTTTTCTTGTAACCCATTTTATAGAGAAGGACACAGGCAATCAGTGTTAAAGTGATTTGTCTAGGTTTGGGCCTTTGTTTTTCAGTTGTGTCCAACTCTGTGTGACTCCATTTGGAATTTTCTTGACAAAGATACTGGAGTGGTTTGCCATGTCTTCTCCATCTAATTTTGCAGATGAGTAAACTGAGACAAACAGAATAAAGTGACTTGCCAGGTCATACAGCTGTGTGTCTGTCTTCCTGTCTTCAGGCTCCATCCATGTCACCACCTAGCTGCCGTGTGTGTGTGTGTGTGTGTGTGTGTGTGTGTGTGTGTGTACATATATATATATATATATATATATATATGTATATATATATATAGTCATCATATCAGTGCTTATCTTTCTCAGGTTTTCTCTCATCCTGGAGATTATAGTTTGTCACCTTCAATTAAAGAACTCTTATTTTTCTGCCTTCCTAATCAAGTCACTGACATGTCTTTTTTTATTAAATTTCCATAGGGAAGAGAAAAGAGGTAAAACTCAAGCTCAACTCTTTTGCTATTAATTAGCAGCTCTGATGAAAGGCTTGAATAAAGTCATTGACTACAGTGACATCATTTTGGAAATATGGCCAATTATTTATATGATTTCCTTAATAACAAATGGAGTAGCTAAATTCCACTTTTCAGTTTGGAAGATGTTTGTACATTGGACCAGGAGACTTGAGTACTTCTCATATCTTAGCTACTTAACTATTCCACTGAAGGCAAAGTAATTTCTTGGACCTCAGTTTTATCATCAGTAAAATTAGGAGCTTGAGCTAGATATTCTCTGAAGTTCTGTCCAACCTTAACCTTCTATCTAATTAAATAATAGTATAAATGAGGACTCTGTGAGGGCTGTGTTCACAACTCAGATCTATTTTGAGTTCCAGAATGTCATTACAAGTTATCTTTTAGGTTAAACAACAGCAACAAACTACCAATTGTATTTTTTAATTAGGCATATTCCCTTAGACTCAGAGAGCTGAGTTTAGAATCAGGACAACCTCAATCCATAACATATTAACTGTGCTGACTCTATGCAACTCACTTAAACCTTTTTTCTGCCTCAGTGTTCTCAACTGTAAAATGGGAATAATAATAGCATCTCTCCCACTCCGCCCCCCCCCCAACCCGTGGTTGTGAAGATAAAATAAAGCACTTAGTCTACAGTGCCAGATACAAAGAAGGTGCTTTGTGGATACTTGTTTAGTTCTAGTCCACCTGTACCTGTTAAGAGAGGCATGGAGGAAAAAGGATAGATAAGTTCTGGTTGCTAGAGGACATTTTCTTGTTTGTCTGAGATGTCTTTTCAATGCAAAAGTTTTCAACAAAACTTTGAAAAGTCTTTAGTTTGAATTTTGGGCTAAAACTCTGAGAACTTCTGACCTATATCCTGCTAAATGGTGTCTAGAGAGCTTTGAATCAATGTTGTTAGCACAAAAGTAGTAATAACTCAGGACAGAACACAGGCTGATTGATAGATGATTTCTCACTTGGTAGGCTGAAACCTTGATGGGATATCATCTACACTACATTTGTTGTACCCTATTTTTGCATTTATTTAAATATCAAATGAGGAGGGATTATAAATTAAAGAGATGTGAGTAGTAATTAAGTAATCTGTTTATTTTAAGGAAAAAAGCTGCTCTTGCTACTGTTGACAGGCACAGCAGTTCTCCAGATTAGAATTTAACCTAAAGAATATTATATTATCTCCTTAAAATTTAGGGAAGAAAAGATTTATAATAATATTCAGTCAAATTTAGTATATCATAGTTAAGTTTAAATGCTTGCTAATGTTCAAAGTGAGGAAAAACATGAGTTAATTCATGAAATTGTCTGTGAAACAATACTTATCTTTCCAGAGATTAACTATATAGGACCTTTGCTGTGATAATTGCTTTTTAGTAGATAAAAATATTGACTAAGTCTTGCTTTCTCATTCAAAATTTGAGATGTAAAAGTCAAACTTGTCAAAATATGAGTATTTTTATTCATTAATGCTTAAAATCAAGGTTAGAGGCTTTTATTAAAGGGATGAGTGCCTTTGGGAAGGCAAGTGTAAACTTGAGGACAATTAGTGAGTTTGCTAATTATTCTTCCCTGCCTATTAGTTGCAGTTCATTCTTCAACAGTGAGAAATATAGCAAATCCTAAGTATTCAAGACATGAACTCATTTCTCTTCAGTTTTGAAATCTCTCTATGAAAACTTACTGGCATTTGAAAACTAATCTCCCCATGTGCTGAAGTAATTAGAGCAAAGTAAATAATCTCCAGTGTTCTTATTCCCCATAGAAATTGTACTAATATCTTATCTTTGGAAAGTAGTGTTCAGCACATTTAAAAAAGCCTGTGTAAAGTTCTTCACTGTTCAGGAAAAGAAGTAACTTTAAACAGTCCAGGAACACATCTTCTCTCCATCACAAGGGAATTTTCCCTAGGGTACTTACTGCCAGAGGAGGAGAGAGAATTGTTTTCCCAAGGGTGAGAGACATGAGGTAAAGCACTGAGCCAGAAATCAGTATCCTGAACAATAAGCTACTGTGTGTAAACATGAGACATTTTGTTTGGTGTGTTGATCATTCAGTAGGTGGTATTCTTCCCCCTGAGCCATTATTGAACTGATGCCCCTGTGTGATAGGGGTGGGGTGAGAGGGTGGCGCATCAGAACTGTTGGATGGGATGTTAAGCGGTAGTGATTTATGATCTCATGGGCTTTTCTCTTATTCCATCCTCCACAAGATTTGTGGTGTTTATCCCAGTGTCTGAGTAAATTCCAGTATGAGTCATTATATTTCTGCCTTGTTAAATGAAAGACAATGATAAAATGGGATGTGTTCTCTCTTTATCTGAAGGACTAGGTAACAGCACATGAGTGGTGATGCGATACTTGCCTTTTAAAAGGGCAAAGCTGTTTTTACTCCTCAGAACCTGCTCACTTGGTCACAATGCACATGTAGAATGTTATCATTTTTGTAAATGACAAAACCTCCAGGAAGAGTTTCTCATCTTATATGACATGTTGGATAGCAAGATATTGATTGAACCTTTGTTTCTTCATATGTGCAAATAGTTCATAAATATGATGTATAAAAGATGTCATTTTCTCTAATATTTAATCTTGTGTAATTTTGTCATAGGATCTACTTAGATTGAAATTTTTACCCTTGAAAATCAGTGAAAATTCTGATTTGTAACTTTGTTATATATGGAATTCTGACTTTGGCATCCAAAACCTAGCTTCAAGTTATTTGATATTTTTGGACCTTAATTTCCTCATAAATATTATGAGACTAATGGACTAAGTCATCTCCAAAGTCACTTTCGGCTCCACATTCCTTAACCTATATATTATAATTTGTTTTCTAATTCAGAATTTTTCAAGTGTGTTAAGGTTTGCAAATCACTTTCCTCATAATAATATCCCCAGTTTAGGTATCAGAATCAAGATCCCTATTTTGTTGAGGAAGAGCAAATTCACTATTTATCCAAAACTCTTTATCTTGGTGATGTACTTGAAAACATTTTCTGATAGAGAATTGAAAAGCATGGATGCTAACTCTTAAGTTAGTAATGTGAATTTCAGTTCACATTCTCATGATTACATTGCCATTGATTTCTTGCCCCTTTTAATACATGTGATATGGTTGGGGTCCAGTAAAATTTTTGACCTTTTGTTAGCTACAAATGGAGATAAGACCTTTGGGGGTCTTTAGCCCAATTGCACCCCACTGATCTTTCCTATGTTTTCTTGGATATGTTTTCCTTTCAGTGTTTGAATGTCTCCATTAAGAAGCATCTTGTGGGCTGCCACTCTTACTGATTGGTTAGCAAGAACAAAGGGAGGAAGGGGGGAAATAGTTTCCTTCACTTGACAAATGAGCTTCATTTGTTACACAGCATCAGTCCTGAAAACAGAGAGGAAAAAGCCTAATGAAAATTCAGTAAACAGGCCATATTCAAACAATATTAATATCCACCTATGTTTTCCTAAATATGTCCTTGAATTCCACTCATTGGTCTAATCTTCCAAAGATCTCTTTCTCTCCTCAGTGATTCTTTGAGCATTGCATCCATTTGTTACAAAGTCTCCCACCCCCCTTATTAACTTTGTGCCCACCTCATATGAAAGCTGCATTTACAAACCACCTAGTTGTTTCCAGCCCATTTATAACTCCTAGAAAGGAATGGGTTGGAGGAACTATTCCAAAGGAGAAGGAGGAAGTTAAGGAATCTAATTTGCTAGACCAGGGTACCCCTACCTCCACTACCATGATGAGGTAATTGAAAATAATTTTATAGTTGGGTCAGGTGTAGCAAGAACAAAGGCAGTACTGTTGAAATCTGAGTAGGGAATATATAACTTTTGTTAATCTGACATTATCAGTGTTATACCAATACTTATGTCAATGCAGAGTATTTTGGTAGGAGAAAACTGGGAGGCTTTCACTTCTGAGGGAGAAACTTAAC
Organism: Macrotis lagotis; assembly: GCF_037893015.1. NCBI lineage: Eukaryota > Metazoa > Chordata > Mammalia > Peramelemorphia > Peramelidae > Macrotis > Macrotis lagotis. The sequence goes on from NC_133663.1 coordinate 93,206,571, forward strand.
TGCCTCAAAATTCTAAGGAACCAAGAAAGGATTCTGAGCAAAACAAAAACCATGTAGATTTATAAGGGAGCTGAAGGCATATAGGAGGAAATGTTGTTCAGGGACTAATGGTCCATTGTTACCTTTTTAAATTTATTTTGTGGGTAGTGTAGGAGAAAGACATTACTTAATTGATTTTTTTGGTCATTTAATGATTTATATTGCCTATTTGGCAATAAGCCAGTGCACTTCTTTTGATGCATTTGTTTTTCCCAACCTGGATCTTTTTGCATTAGTAGAGTCTCTGCACTAATCCTGATTGCTATTTATTGACAAAATGTGACCTTACTTAGGTGCCTGTCAACAACTGAATTCATCATCTCCTTCCCAACTTTCTTTCTTGTCCCTAAACTTGCTTTCCTTTTAATATTACTCATTCTTTGAAAAAATAAAAAGGTTATAACCATTATCTTGATGAGTGACTTTTAGACCCTTACCTTCTTTCCCTTCCTGTGTTTAAACTATCATGAAACCTTGTGAATTACCTCTTCAAGATTTCTTTAGATTCAAGATTTCTTTTCCATTATCACACTCACCACTCTAGTTTAGGGTAAAATTATCTCATGCCTAGAATATTGGCAATGATTCCCTAACTGATTTTTCTTGAAGTCAGCTTTTTCTACCACAGTATAGGGCTAATCTTTGTAAAACCATTACTTTGATAGGCTATTATCCATTCAAAAATTTCCAGTGCCCCTCTGTTGCCAGGTTTAAACTCACTTTCAACATGTTCCCAAATTTTCCCCCTACTTTACCTACCCAACGTTATTTCTCTTATATCTAACAGCACACGATATAACATCTCCTGATCTTGGCAGGTATTGATTCTCTATCTTTCTTCAATATACTTTCCATGTTTAGAATGTCCATTCTCCATTTCTTTCTGTCTGAATCCCTTTCATCCTGTAAGTCATAACTCATGTTTTGTCAATCATTTTTACTTCTGGTAACCTCTTCATTCCCTATAGTCCTATTAAATTTCTGATCTGTAGCACTCCATTGATCACTTGATATATTGACTTAAATTGATCTCTAATTATTTCATGCATGTTACCCTTGTTTCCTCCATAAAATTGGAAGCTCCTTGATGGCCAGGACTATGTGTATTTCTCTTATATCCCTATAATATCTAGCATAGAACCTGGGGCTAATAGTCCTAGTATTGACTTCATTATTTGACAATTTGCTTCTATTCTCTTTGAAGATACTTGATCTCAGTATTAAAAGCTCTCTCTGTCTCTCTCTCGCTCTCTGTATGTGTGTGCGTGTGTGCTTGTATATTATTGCTATTTTAAATTGTCCTTTAATTTCTTCACATTTATTCTTTTATTCTACAATTATTATCATTTAACTATTATTTTAGCAAATCTTGGGGAATTGCAAAAAAGATCTTTCTGACCTCTCAAAGGGGGAAGAAAACTTTTATGCAAATTATATAAAATAGATCAGAATGGGATGTGAAATCTAAATATAGTATAGAGTTGCATGTAGAAAGTTTTAGAGAGGAAGCATAATTTGAACAGCACCTGGAAGGATGAGTTAAATTTAAAAGTTCTATAATCAGGTAAAGAACCTGCTAAACAGAATGAATGACTCCATAGGTGAGATACTGAGGAAAAAAGTACTTTATTAACCTTAGTTGTTTGCTACCCTCCAGTCTTGGAAGAGGATCAAAATGACATCATCATGATGTAGCAAAGGTACTGTGACTGATCAGACCAGTAAAAGCTTGAAAGGCTCTACCACAAATTGGTTACAACTAGTCCCTATGAACATTTGGAATGGATTCTCTAAATTTGTACATTTCATGATTCTTTTAAACTACTACAATTCTGCTTTATAGAGCACAGTTTCTTCTTTGATGAAGGTAACCATGTTAGGCAGTTCTTTGCCAGTGTCTCTAATGTCACATAATCAATTGCAAATTTCTTCAGAGAGATCTTGAGAATGTCCTTGTATTATTTCTTCTGTGTGTTCTCCATAAAATAGTCTTTTAGGAAAATGTGTATCTTTGATAATTGAACAAAGTGGCCATCCCATTGGAGTTGTGCTTTCTGCAATAGAATTTGAATTTTGGCAGTTTGCCTATATCAAGGAATTTCTGTTACTATAATTGATTAATTTTGGCTTTTGTGGATTTCGATTAAAAAAATACAACAAATAACAGCTTTTTAGTTGTTGACCATTTGATAACCCTAGTACTACCTCAGTTTCATCTATGGTAGGCAGGACATTGAACAATACTATGTACTTGGTACAATTTAGTAGATCATTTTTCAAGATTATATGCATCTATTAATTCATTCAGGGCAACAAGGTTGTGCAATGGATAGAGTCCAGACTGAAATGAGGAAGACCTGAATTCAAATCCAACCTCAGACACTAGCTATGTGAAATCACTTAACTGTTTACCTTGGTTCCCTCATCTGTCAAATGAGCTGGGGAAGGAAATGGCAAAGCACTCCAGTATCTTTTTCAAGAAAACCACAGTGGGGTCACAAAAAGTCAGATGACTGAAAAATAATTTATTGGCAACAAATCAATTCATTCAGTAAACATTTATTTAGTTCTAAGTCCTGGGAATACAGAAGAAGGCAAAAGACAGTTCTTACCCTCAAGGATCATACAATTAAGTCATTAAGAATGATCTCAGTTTATAATTTGTGCTTTTATATGTCCAGAATTAATTATCTATTAGAAAGTGTTGTACCTTCTCTGATAATGTTCTAATATGGGGCTGGAGTGTGGTGATGTCTCCGTTGGTGTAGTGGAAAGAGAAAGACCCAGAAGCTTGGGCTTGAATCTAACTTCTTCTAATTTTTCTGTCTATGTGCCCAAGGGTAAGCATCCTCTTCTTTCCAGTGCTTAAGTACTTAATCTCTCCAATGAGGGACTTGGCCTAGATGATCATTAAGGTTCCTGCTAGCTCCAAAGCTTCTAGCCTATGTCCTTTCACAGTTTGCTCACATTTAACTTGATTGAATAGCAGATTTCATTTCTTCCGGAAGAGTATAAACCAGCCTCAGAAATAACTTTGGTAGCCTTCAAGGCCTTTAATGAATAATAATTGAATTGATTTTGAAGTACAGCTTGATTTGCCATGGGCTCTGATATGTTATATGTCCCTTAAGGACTGGCTGCAGTTTCTGAACCAGGATAAAAAAAAAAATTAAGCGAGTTTCTTCTATTGCTTCTTGTGCTTTCCTTACTTTGCTGAGTAGAGCCTGTGGCCAGGGGTGGGCCATCTGGCATCTTAAATATATACACACACTCCAAAATTAAAAATAAAGTACAACTGTAAAGCTCTTATAATCTTACTCTAAATCCAGTATGATAAAGTAAAGCTGCTCCTTAGAACAGTCTTAGAAATTACTTTCTCGAGTATAAATACTGTCTAAAACATAACCTCCTTTCTCTATAATTGTGTCTATTCACATCTGACATTCAGTGGTCATTCTTAAAGGAAGCTCCAAAAAGAACCACAAGAAAGTTTGGTTTATGTTAGAAGTTCAGTAGTGAAACAAAAATAGCTGAGAAGAACTGTCAAATAAACAGCCCCTTTGCTTAGAGGGTAATTAGGACAAACTGGGATAAAATGGAGGGAGGTACTTGGAGGAACTTGTGAGCAGTGATAATTAATAAGTTATGGAATGGTCTCACAAAGGAATGGAACTGAATTTTTCCTGTCTTAGACATTTAAAAATGGGTAATCTCTTGGAGACTGTTGAGATGGTTTTGAACTGGTACCATTTACACAATAGTGTTGTTCCCATAAAGTCTTTCCCAAGCTTGATTTCCATGATCTTATATCTTATGGAAACTGTGATAAATGAAAAGAGCTTCTCTATCAAGAAAGCTTTGTACGTTTTTCAAATGTTTCTTGACACTTACAGCTTCATTCCTCAATTAGCAAAGGGAATAAAGCTGATTATGCATATTTGTGGAGTGACACTTTGTATTTGATTAGCAGCTGTAAAGTAAACATTGAAAGGTCACTATCAATAACTTTTAGCTTCTTTGTTCCAGAAAACACCAGTCATTTAACTGTAGTTTGTTCCATCTCCCCATCCATCCCCTTTCCCCCCAAGCTAGATAAATACTATTTAAAATGAACGTAGCCTAATATAGGATAATAAAAGCAGTGGAATTTTAAAACCCTGTTAGATTGTATTTTCGATTGTTGCATTTTCCAATCTTCTAGCACCCATCTGTTTCTGTGCAATTATAACTCAGAAATGTTACAACTTATAGCTAGCCTTATGCATTAGAAATGGGGCTCTATTATGCAAAGACTTATAAAATGTTTAAGATATCTAATGCCTTAAATCTATGAACACATGGAATCAAAATTATTTTAGGCTGGAAGGTCATCTAGTCCAATGGTGTCAAACTCAAATGGAAATGGGAGCTACCAGTTCATACAAAAAGGAATCCTGCAGGTTATATATTGATTTAGTTTTAAAATGTAGTATTTTCAATTTTTATTGGATTTTTATTTATTTTGTATATATTTTCTCTCTCCCTTCCTCTCATCCTTCCTTTTTTCCTTTCTCTCTCCCTTTGTTCCTTCCTTCTTTCTTTCTTTCCTTCCTCCCTCCCTTCCTCCTTTCCTTCCTTCCTTCCTTCCTCCTTCCTTCTCTCCCTTCTCTACAATATTATCACCACCTCTAGTTCTGGTGCTAGCTCACATGAGAGTTTACCTCATGTCAATATCCTGATTTTTCCAGGTTTGATTGGAACAAAATGAGATACTTGTAGTCATTCAAAGGTTAACCAAGGGAAGTTTACTTCTTACTTCTTTACTACTTAAGAGAAGGATGTTTAACAAGCCTAGACACTGAATAAGTTGATTCAGTTGAGTGAAGATCCCTTGCCTGAATTGCCCCATGTGGTCTACCAAAAAATCAGAGAGAACACTTGGAGATCTTCATGGTTGTTTTGTACTCAGATGAAGAGGAAGCTATATCAATAGTCTTTAGTCCTCTAAGTCAACCAAGTCTCAAGGATGGTCTCAATATTTTTTAGGAAAAATCCAACTTAATTTACATGGGTAAGGGGAGTAGGCTATTTCTCTCCTTTAGTCCTTCCCTCAATCCCCTTCCCCCAACCCTGCCTCTTTTTAAAAAAACAAGTTAACGTAGATCTATATATTGGTCATATCAAAAAATGTGCGATGTTTTGTATCTAGTCTGTCAACTCTCTGTTCTAGAAGTGAGTGAGATGCTTCATATCAGACTCCCAAAGACATGCATTTATCAGAGAACTTAAGTCATTTAAAAATGTCCTTATTAATAATGTTCTACTCATGTAAATTGTTCTTCTGTTTGTGCTTATTTCACTCTCTGCCAGTTCATAACAGACTTCTTAGGTTTCTCTGAATCTTTGTTTTTATTATTCTAGTACTTAGCATAGTGTTTAGCAAATAGTAAACACTTAATAAACGAATGTCTTTATTATAACATTGTACAATTATATAATATTCCATCATATCTGTATACTGTAAATTCAGCTATTTCCCAGTTCATAGATTTCCCTCCTTATATTCCATTCCTTACCACAAAAAGTTCTTCCATGAATATATATTTGTATGTATGATTTCTTCCCCTCTTTCTTTGATTCCTTTGGGATTGATGACTGTGCTGTTGCTGATTCAAATATATACATATATACACACACATATATATATATATATATATGTATAGTTTAGTGACTTTTAGTTATAAATTGCTTTCCAAAATGGTTATATCAATTTGTAGCTTCCAACAATGGTATGTTAATATGCCTGTCCTCCCACATGCCTTGCGGCAATTGATATTTTCCCTTAAATTATTTTTTTGCTCATTGATGAGTATAATATGGAATCCCCAGTTGTATGAATGTACATTTTTCTTATTATTCAGGATTTGTAGCATATTTTCATATATGGTTGTTGATAGCTTAGATTTTTTCTGCAGGGATGATCTGCCTATTCATATCCTTTTACTACTTGTCTATTGAGAGATGTTTTGTATTCTTATTTTGAATCATAATAACAGCTAGTATTTATATTTCTTTAGCAAATATCTCATTTCATCTTCACAATAACACTGAGAAATGGGTTTTGTTATTGTTCCTAGTTTTACAGTTAAGGAAACTGAGGAAAGTGATTTATTCAGGGTCACACAGCACATAAGTTATCAATCTTGGATTTCTTGTATAAATCTAGCCTAATAGAGTGTATCATCTTTTTAAATATATTGTTGTACCCTTTTCCCTAATATTTTATTTAAGGATTTTGGTCTATGTATGTTCTTGAATCATGGAAGAAATTCACTAGGATCTATGCTTTTTTCTGATTGTCAGAATTAATTTTTCTTTGAATATTTGAAAAACAATTTGGAAAGCCATCTCGTCCTAGGTTACCCTCCCTCCTCTTAAAAGTTTATGGTTTGTTCATTTTCCCCCCCCGAGTACATATGTATTTTTAAAATACACATTTTATTTTTCAATTTTTTTGATCATATAATTCCTGTCATTTGCTTTTCTTTTGTTGTGAATGCTGTTTTTTTTTTATTTTTGATATTGATAATTTGGTGTTCCTCTCCTTTAAAAAATAAAATATTTTATGTGTTTTTTTCTTTTAAAACTAATTTTACTCATCAGATCAGTGTTTTTAACTTTCAGTTTTGTTAATCTTTTCTTTGATTTTCTGATTTTCTTTGTGCTTAGTTAAAATTTTTTGATTTGTTGCTTTTATAGTTACCTTTTACTTGAATGTCAAATTTATTCAATAGGTATTTTCTGTTAATGAAAGTATTTCGTGATCGAAATTTTATTCTACAAATTTTTTGGTACTATCTTAAACTTTGGTATATTATCTTATTGTGATCATTTTCTGTGATGAAATTATCTGTTGTTTCTATAATCTGTTTTTTGATCTACTAATTCTTTAGGATTAAATTTTTTCTTCAAATTTTGAATTTTTGACAAATTTATTGATAATAAATTTTATTGTATTGTGGTTGTGGTCAGTAAGGGTATATTTAATTAATTTTTGCTTTTTTGCATTTCCCATGCTTATAATTTGACCTCTAAAACTCTATTCTCATTCAGCATTAGTTAGATAGCTATCATATTTATTCTATTGAGGTTCAATTTCTTATTTATTTATGTAAGATTTGTCTTACATAGCTAATGATAATAATAATGATGATAATAACAATAACAAATACCCCCCAAAACATTTATTAAGTGTCTGCCATGTACCAAACATTATTCTAAACACTTGAGATACAGATATAAAAAGTAATAGTGCCTGCCCTCAAGGAGTTCATAATTTAATGGGGGGAAGATTCTGAAAAGAAAGTGAAAAGGAGGAGGAGGAGAAAGTACTCAATAGAAACAATGGTCCTGAATTTCCAGACAGAGGGTCTAGTCAAAGGGACATGATGAATACCAGGTAGATTCAATTATATAGTAGGACATAAAAAATATGATTTCTCAATGCTGAGCTTCCTAGGGAAGGAAGGCATGAAGGAGAGGACCAAAAGTAGCTAAAAGCAGTACAACTGGTGGGTAAAGGAAAAATCTAAGAAATGTACATTAAAGCACTTAACTATTAAGTTTTTCTGTATCCCTCTGTAATTCTATTAACTTTTCTTTTAAATATTTAAATACTATTGAATTTCACGCATACATATTACATATTGCATATTGACATTATTCATTATATATGGTGCTTTTTATCTTAAAGTAGTTTTCTTGCTTTATCATTTAGACTAGTTGGATGACACAGATGCTGGAGCTAGTTCCAAAGCCAGTCAGTGATATGTTATTTTCCCAGTGATGTGTAGTTACCATCTAAAATATTTGCTGTATCTGTGATTTGGCATATTTTTAGTTAAAAATAGCTTTTCTGTCAGATCATAGTTGTAATATCTCAGTGCACTTATATTTGATGATAGTATTTAAGTTGGGACTATAACCACATTAGGAATTTTGAGGTATTATACAATTTGTGAAGATCTGCATTCTTCTTTCTATTCTTAATGAGGCTACAAGGGAAGCATTAAATAACAGGCTTTAGAATTATTATGTCTGTTGCTGCTCTAGTATTTGGAGATGAGATGGGTCACTTTTGTTTCCTCTGACTGATTCATTATTCTTGCCTTTAATCAACAGAGGACAAGAAAGGGGAGTATATATCTACCATCAATCAACATTGGACCAACCAATGGCAATATAAAGCCATTTAACCATTTCTAGAGTCCACTGCAGTTAATGCAACTATTTCCAGTATAGGAAATATAGACAGTAATGGGGTATATGTATGTAAGGGAGAGTGTAGGATGGGTGGGAGGGAAAGAGTGCCCCTAACTCCAACACTGTGGCTTAAAGGATGATGAAGTTAAATCAAAACATAGACTTTTTGGTTAAGTTCAGCTCTGCTTTGGAGACCTATTTTTTGGACATTTTTTCCTCTCCTTTGCCCATGCCTATCATTTCTATTTCCTTTAGATACTAATTCCTTTGAATCATCATTGAGTAATTCTAGAGCTTGAGCATCTCTTACCTGATGATAACTGACACATGACCAAATATTTAATCTAAATATTAAGAACATGTATTATTATCTATACAAAGACTTAAATTCCAGTCCACCCATCATATGTGAAGGAGCTTTCCCCTCAATTCTATCCTCTTAGGAGTTTCTATAAATTGGTTTCTCTGAGAAGTGCAAATTTCACCCTGCCAGTGGAAAACAAGTTTAAGGTTTTTTTTCTTTCCAGTTTCATACATCATCTGCATCAGCAGCTAAATTCCAAGCTATACTTTGCAGATGATGATATTTGAAATGAGCAGACTTTGAATAATGATGACCCTATAAAAGTGGCAATAAGAAAGACTTGTTGGAGCCAATAAAAAACTCATCAAACAAAGAAGCTGAGGCAGAAGTATGGAAATAGAGGTCTTAAGTTTTACTTTTCTCATTTCACCCAGGCTTATGTCTCTTAAATCAAGGATACAACTAATTTTGCTAATCAGAATATTATTAGCATTAGTCATATTCACAACTATGGTGAATACACATTTGAAGAATAAAGGAAGAATGACTGTGTAGATATTTTGTGGAACTGAGCTGTTTGTCACCTGCCTTCAGCAATAAAATAAGGGAAGAATATTAAGATCAACCAATCAAGCATGTATTAGGGCAACTAGATGGGCACAGTGGATAGAACACTGTCCCTGAAGTCAGGAGGATCTTAATTCAAATCCGGACTCAGCCACTTAGAAGCTGTGTGAACTTGGACAAGTCACAATTGTATTACATCCAGGGTCATCTCTTGTTATCCTGATTCATATCTAGCTACTGGACCTCCCTGATGTCATGGTCTTCTCTGCAAATGAAGGACAAACAACACCAAGCACCTGTGATGTGCTAGGTATTGTCCTGTATACTGAGATGCAAATATAAAGGGTGATGCAATCTTGCTGCTCTCTAAGATGTTATATCCTAATGGATCATACATTTAGAACTGGAAGAATGACTCAATGAAGCCAGTATTCACCTCATTTTATAGATGAGAAATATTAGAGGAGACTAAGAAAATTAATATCATTATACAATCCAGAAAGTAAATATTAAGTAAATGTCTTTTGGTAATTTTTTTTTCTTTAGAATATTGCTGTCTTTACTTAACATTGTTCAGGTTTTGCTTACTTCATCCTGCATCACATCCTTTTAGGATTCTTTGAAATAATGTACTTTTGTCATTTTTATGATGAAATAAAATTCCATTACATTCACATATAATCTTGAAACAATTTCTCAGTTATTTAGAAGACCTATGCTACTCCCATAGATTCTTGTTGTTTTTTATATTCTTTCCTTTTTACTTTAAGCATCAAAAAGTTTGTTTTGCTTGTAACTATTCCTTTTAGTATATTAAAGACTCTTAAAGACTACTTTCCATGAACTCCCACCTACCTACACTTGTATCACTGTTGAATTTGATGTATTTCTGCACCATATTGTATCTAGGTTTAACTCTCTTTTGTATATTTAAGATAACAGCAGTGTAGTTCATCTAATGCCCATTCCCTTCTACCCTTTTCTCCTTGCTTTTAAGTCATGGACCTCAGAAATAATATGCCCTTCCTCCTTTCTACATCAGTGTGTATTCCTTTTATACTCCATTTGTTTGTCTCTCTTCACACCCTCAGAACATAATCAACCTATACCGACATTCTCATTTTTCTTAAACTTCTTCAATATTTTATTAAGAACATTCAGAACATTAGCATCCCAATGTTAGCCTTCTAAAGGAACATTGCAGATTCTTGTATTTGGATTGTCCCTATTTAGATTTTTTTTCCCCATCCAAAATGCTTGTGAGCCCTCTATTCCATTAATGTTCTACTTTTTCATCCTATGAGAGCATACTCAGCTTTGAAACATGTATGTCTTACGCCTAATTTTTTTGACTTTTAAAATATTGTCTTCCAAGATGTCCTCTAATTGCAACTTCAAGTCTTGTGTAATCCCATTTGTCATTCTTTGATATTTGAATGGCTTTTTCTGGATACATACACTATTTTTTTCCCTCTGATATGAGAGCACTGATTTTGGCTATGACATTCCTGGGACTTTTTTTTTTTTTGGTGTTTATTTGTTTGATGTATTCTATTTATCTTTAATTTGCCTTCTTGTTTATAATATATCTTTTAATGCATGATGTTTTAAAACATGGTACTGTTTTTAAAATTAGTTTTCAGGGAGTCCAGTTATTTTTAAATTACTTCTCTTGACTTGTTTTCCAGGTTTGTAGTTTTTGATATCTTAAATAATCTCCTTTTTAATCTTCTGATTTTGTTGTAATATTTCTTCATGTCTCATGGAATCATTGATTTCTGTTTAGAATATTCTAGTCTTCAGGGAATCAATTTCTTAAGAAAGATTTACCACTTTCTCTTCTAAGCTATTTACTCCACTTCCAATTCTTTTCTCTAGAGCTTTTATTTCATTTTTCCTATTATGCTTTATTTCTGGTAGGTCTCCATCTAGGCTTTGTGGAAAATTTATTTTTCCTTCTGTTAGTCACTACTTGCAGTTGTTACACAGTTACTCTTTCCTTTTTTGGGAATATCTAGATTTGCAATAATTTGTTTGAAAATTATTGATATTTTCATTGATTTGTTTGTCTTTCTACTTTATCTTCTGAATTGGGGCTTTATGCCAGGATACATCTCTGCCACCTGCTATATTTCAGTGTGGTGGTTTGCCCTGCTTGGGTTTCTACTTTTTGATGTTAGTTCCCCTGAATCTTTGAACTTTGGAACACTGGATTATCTGTTCTAGCATATACATATACATATACGTATACGTATACGTATACGTGTATGTGTATGTGTATGTGTATGTGTATGTATTTGTTCTCTATTTTTCCTCCTTTATTCTTCTTCCAAAGTGGGGAAGGGAATGAGGGGGAAAAGGGAAGGGATGGTGAGTTCTTACCACATCCATGTGCAGATGCTAACCAAAAGAATCATTTGCATAATTTCCCATTCTTATGGGAAATTTTGTGTAAACTTGTTTGCTTCTAGTCAAAAGTCCAGAAGGAAGTTGGAAAAGTGGGAGGGAGTTCTTACTATTAAAAAACTAGAACCTTATACTTAGTAGAATTTTAAATATTTTTGAATTGAATTAAATATAATTGCTTTGATTCAGTTCAATGCAACAAACATTATTACGTGCCTACAATGAGAGATTGTGCTGTACCTCAGCAATCTAAAGACAAAAATGGAGCAGAAGTGACCTTCAAAAACTTACACTGTAAAATTGGGAAATTCAATATACACACAGATTGATAAAAATAGCAAAGCCAAACAGGATATGAAACAACAGGGATTTGCCTCAGTGGCATCCAGAGGGGCCAGAGCAATTTCCTTCTTACCCACCCCAGGAATTTTGACTAGCTGCTTCCTCTTATCCCTCCCTCACTACATCTCTCAGGGTTTAGGTTTAAGAGCATCAAGGACTGGCCTTGAAATATTGCCCAACCTGGGGATGTGTTCTAGGTGACCTTAAGAATCATTGACCAAAGCGCACACACCAGTTTTGCTATATCCTCTCTTCATGCAGTCCCTAGCCTTCTTTGCTCTCCCATTCCATGATGTCCTTTAGAACCTTCCCCTATTGTTCATCCTATATTTTTCATGTCACTTCCATTTTCTTATGCTTTCTGGAATCTAGCTTTCTCTTGGAGACATCATGTCTCTTGGCACCCCTTCTAAGACTAGATGTTCCTCTCTCTCTCTCTCTCTCTCTCCTCTCTCTCTCTCTCTCTCTCTCTCTCTCTCTCTCTCTCTCTCTCCACACAGGGCTAAGAGGAGAACTTGGCATATCACTTGCTTCCCACTTGATACTTTCACACCCTCCCTCTACTACCAAACATCTCAGTCTTTTAAAAGTCATCCCTTCATATATCCATATTTTTGATGCTGTCTTCCAAAGATCTTAAGATTGTTCGTTCTCTCTCTCTCTCTCTCTCTCTCTCTCTCTCTCTCTCTCTCTCTCTCTCTCTCTTTCTCTCTCTCTCTCTCAAGTTCAGGACCTGCCTTAATAGTTACATCTTGATCCCAAACCCTTTTATCACTTTTGAGCATTCTGCTTTTCACTTTAACTCTCATAATCACTATATTTTAAAAGAAAGATTTTATTTATTTTGAGTTTTACAATTTTTCTACAATCTTGCTTCCCTCTCCCCATGCCCCACCTCCCACAAAAGGCAATTTGTTAGTCTCTACATTGTTTCCGTAGTATACACTGATCTAAGTTGAATGTGATGAGAGAGAAATCATATCCTTAAAGAAGAAACATAAAGTATTAGAAATAGCAAAATTGCATAATAAGATAACGGTTTCCCCCCTAAAATTAAAGGTAATATTCTTTGGTCTTTGTTCAAACTCCACAATTCTTTCTCTGGATACAGATGGTATTCTTATCTCAGATAGCCCAAAACTGTCCCTGATTGTTGCACTGATGGAATGAGCAAGTCCATCAAGGTTGGTCATCACCCCCATGTTGCTGTTAGGTTGTACAATGATTTTCTGGTTCTGCTCATCTCACTCAGCATCAGTTCATGCAAATCCCTCCAGGTTTCCCTGAATTCCCATCCTCCTTGTTTCTAATAGAACAATAGTGTTCCATGACATACATATACAACAGTTTGTTAAGCCATTCCCCAAATGAATAACATTTACTTAATTTCCAGTTCTTTGCCATCACAAACAGGGCTGCTATTAATATTTTTGTACAACTGATGTTTTTACCCTTTTTCATAATCTCTTCAGGGTACAGACCCAGTAGTGGTATTGCTAGATCAAAGGGTATGTACTTTTTTGTTGCCCTTTGGGTATAATCACAAATTGCTCTCCAGAAAGGTTGGATGAGTTCACAGCTCCACCAACAATGTATTAGTGTCCCAGATGTCCCACATCCTTTCCAACATTGATCATTGTCCTTTCTGGTCATATTGGCCAAGTCTGAGAGGTGTTTGGTGGTACCTCAGAGAAGCTTTAATTTACATTTCTCTAATAAGTAATGATTTAGAGTAATTTTTCATATGACTATGGATTGCTTTGATTTCCTCATTTGCAAATTACCTTTGCATATCCTTTGACCATTTGTTGATTGGGGAATAGCTTGTTCTTTTGAAAATTTGACTCAGTTCTCTGTATATTTTACTGAGTCCTTTGTCAGAAACATTAGTGGTAAAGATTGTTTCCCAGTTTACTACATTTCTTTTGATCATGGTTACAATGGTTTTGTCTGTGCAAAAGCTTTTTAATTTAATGTAATCAAAATCATCTAGTTTGTTTTTAGTGATATTCTCCATCTCTTCCTTGGTCATAAACTCCTTCCTTTTCCATAGATCTGACAGGTAAACTATTCCTTGATCTTCTAGTTTGCTTATAGTATTGTTTTTTTTATGTCTAAATCCTGCATCCATTTTCATCTTATCTTGGTATAGGGTATGAGGTATTGGTCTAATCCAAGTTTCTTCCATACTAACTTCCAATTTTCCCAGCAGTTTTTTAAATTTTTTTTTTTTTTTGCTAGGCAAACAGGGTTAAGTGGCTTGCCCAAGGCCACACAGCTAGGTAATTATTAAGTGTCTGAGACCGGATTTGAACCCAGGTACTCCTGACTCCAGGTCCAGTGCTTTATCCACTACTCCACCTAGCCGCCCCACCAGCAGTTTTTATCGAAGAGAGAGTTTTGTCCCAATAGCTGGACTCTGGGTTTATCAAGCAGCAGATTACTTTAATCATTTCCTGCTATTGCACCTAGTCTCTTCCACTGGTCCACTACTCTGTTTCTTAGCCAATACCAAGCAGTTTTGATGACTGGTGCTTTATAATATATATTTTTAGATCTGGTAAGGCTAAACCACCTTCTTTTGCACATTTTTCATTGAATTCCTGGAAATTCTTGACTTTTTATTTCTCCATATGGATTTACTTACAATTTTTTCTAACCCATTAGAAGAATTTTTTGGAATTTTGATTGGTAGGACACTAAACGAGTGGTTTAATTTTGGTAATTGTCATTTTTATTATATTAGTTTGACCTATCCATGAGCAGTTGTTGTTTGCTGAGTTATTTAAATCTGATTTTAATTGTGTGAGAAGTTTTTTGTAATTGTTTTCAAAAGGTTTTTGAGTCTGCCTTGGTAGGTAGACTCCCAGGTATTTTATATTGTCTGTGTTTACTTTAAATAGGATTTCTCTTTCTAGCTTTCTCTGCTGCATCTTGCTAGTTATATATAAAAATGTTGAGGATTTATGAGGATTTGTTTTGTATCCTGTGAGTTTGCTAAAGTTGCTAATTATTTCTAGTAGTTTTCTAGATAATTTGTTTGGATTTTGTAGGCATACCATCATGTCATCTCCAAGGAGTGAGAGTTTTGTCTCTTGCTTCCCACTTCTAATTCCTTCAATTTCTTTTTCTTCTCTTATTGCTGAAGCTAACATTTCTAATACAATATTGAATAGTAGTGATGTTAATGGGCATCCTTATTTCACCCATGATCTTATTGGGAATGCTTCTAGCCTATCCCTATTGCATATAATGCTTGTTGATGGTTTCAGATAGATACTGCTTATTATTCTAAGGAACAATCCATTTATTCCTATGCTCTCTAGTGTTTTTAGTAGGAATGGGTGCTGTATTTTGTCAAAACCTTTTTCAGCATCTATTGATATAATCATGTGATTTCTGATAGGTTTGTTGTTGATATAATTAATTATTCTAGCAGTTTTCCTAATATTGAACCAATTCTGCATTCCTGGGATAAATCCTACTTGCTCATAATGTATTATCCTAATGATAACTTGTAATCGTTTTGCTAAGATTTTATTTAAGCTTTTTTGCATTTATATTCATCTGGGAGATGGGTCTATAATTTTCTTTCTCTGTTTTAACTCTTCCTGGTTTAAGTATCAGCACCATATTGATATCATAGAAAGAGTTCCATCTTTACCTATTTTTCCAAAGACTTTATATAGAATTCGCTTGTGAATCCATCTGGCTATGGAGAATTTTTCTTAGGGATTTCAATAATGGCTTGTTGAATTTCTTTTTCTGAGATTGGATTATTTAGGTATTTAAATTTCCTCTCCATTTAGTCTAGGCAACTTATATTTTTGTTAATATTCATCCATTTCACTTAGATTATCAAATTTATTGGTATACAGTTGGGCAAAATAATTGTGAATCATTACTTTAATTTCCTCCTCATTGGTGGTGAGTTCACTTTTTTAATTTATGATACTAGCAATTTTGTTTTCTTTCTTTTTCTTAATCAAATTGAGCAGAGGTTTATCAATTTTAATGGTTTTTTCATAAGACCAATTCTTGGTTTTAATAGTTCAATAGTTTTCTTGTTTTGATTTTTATTAATTTCTTCTTTAATTTTTAGAATTTCTAATTTGATATTTAATTGGGATTTTTAATTTTTTCTCTAATTTTTTTAGTTAATATTTAGTTCATTGATTTCTTCTTTCACTAATTGATTCATGTAAGTATTTAAAGGTAGAATATATCTCCTGGGGGCAGCTAGGTGGCACAGTGGATAAAGTTCCGGCCCTGGAGTCAGGAGTACCTGCGTTCAAATCTGGTCTCAGACACTTAATAATTACCTAGCTGTGTGGCCTTGGGCAAGCCACTTAACTCCATTTGCCTTGCAAAAACCTAAAAAATATATATATATCCCTGACAGTTGCCTTGAGTGAATCCCATAAGTTTTTGTATGTTGTTTCATTGGTGTCATTATCTAGGATGTAATAATTCCTTCTATAATTTGCTGTTTGATCCACTCATTCTGTAAAATGAGATTATTTAGTTTCCAATGAGTTTTGGTTCTATATCTCCCTGGCCCAAAATTTCCATATGATTTTTATTGCATTATGATCAGAAAAAGATGTATTCACTATTTCTGCCTTTCTGCAGTTGATCATTAGGTTTTTATGTCCTAGTTCATGGTCAATTTTTGTGGAAGTGTCATGTACTGCAGAGAAAAAGGTGTATTCCTTTCTATCTCCATTCAATTTCCTCCATAGTTCTAACATTCCTAGTTTTTCTAATAATCATTTACCTCCTTAACTTCCTTCTTGTTTATTTTATGATTCAATTTATCTAGAACTGAGAGCATGAGGTTGAGGTCTCCCACTAGTAGAGTTTTGCTGTCTATGTCTTCCTGTAGCTCTTTTAACCTCTCCTTTAAGAATTTAGATGATATCTATATCTATATCTAGATAGATAGATAGATAGATAGATAGATAGAATTTGGATGCTATACCATTGGGTGCATACATATTTAGTATTGAAATTACTTTACTCTCTATGGTACTTTTTAGGAGGATTTAGTTTCCTTCCTTATCTCTTTTAAGGCTATCTATTTTTGCAGTTGCTTTGTCTGAGATAAGGACTGCTACCCCTGCTTGAGCTGAAGCAAAATATATTTTGTTCCAACCTTTTACCTTTACTCTATATGTATCTCTCTGCTTCTTGTTAAGTAGCATGTTGTAGGATTCTGGTTTTAAATCCATTCTGTTAATTGCCTATGTTGTAAGGGAGAGTTCATCCCATTCACATTCAAAGTAATAATATAACGGAACTCTGCCTAACTCTTTCTATGACACCAATATGGTGCTGATACCTAAACCAGGAAGAGTTAAATCAGAGAAAGAAAATTATAGACCAATCTCCCTGATGAAGTTATAATGATAGCATACCCTCCATGCTATCTTCTCTCTGTTTGCACTTTTCCCCTTTTTCACTTTATTCATATTCCCCAGTATTTTGTTTCTGAATACTGCCACCTTCAGTGTTTTTGCCCTCCTATGTCAACCCCCCCTTTCTTTCCGCTTTCCCCTTCTTCCTTCCCTTCCTTCCTTCCCTTCCTTCTGTTAGTTCCTTCTTTTCTCTCCCCGCCTCTTTTCTTAATTTAACTGAGTGTGTGTAAGATGACTTTAAGCCAAATCTTGTGAGAGGAAGATTCAGGTGGTTCTTACTTCTTCCCTTCTTCCCCTCTATTGCAATAGGTCCTTTGTGACTCTTAATGTAATGAGGTTGATTCCAGTCAATCTTCCCCATCTTCCTATCTCCTTACTGTCCTCCTTTTTAAGGAGGTATTGTTTTTAAATCATTCTATCTGAGTGACAGAAAAGTCATGAGTGTCTATCACTTCTGGATAAGTATATTCTCTCTAATAGAGTTATGGTTTTCAAGAGTTAGGAGAATCTTTCTCCCAGGTAGGGTTATAGCCAGTTTCATATTGTTGGCTAGCAGCTTTTTTTCCTTCACCTTTTTTTAAAAACCTTTTCATGTGTCTCTTGAGCTTCCTGTTTGATGTCTAAATTTTTGATTTAGCTCTGGTCTTTTCATTAGGAAAGGTTGGAAGTCTTCCATTTCATTAAATGTCCATCTTTTCCCCTGGAAGAGAGGGCTCAACTTTGCCAGATCGTGAATTCTTGGCTGCATTCCAAGCTCCCTTGCTCTTCGGAATATCTCATTCCAGCCCCTTTGATCCCTTAATGTTGATGTAACCACGTCCTCCATAATCCTTACAGTGCCTCCTTGGTATCTAAATTTTTTTCTGGCTGCTTGCAGGATTTTCTCTTTTATCTGATAGTTCTGGAATTTGGCAGCAACATTCCTTGGTGTTTTCATTTTAGGATTCCTTTCTGGAAGGAATCAGTGTATTCTTTCAATATCTATTTTGCCCTCTGGCTCCATGATATCAGGGCAGTTTTCCAGCACTAAATCCTGTAATATTAAGCCCAGGCTTTTTTTTTTCCCCCTCTTCAATGTTTGCAGGAAGACTTATAATTCTCTGTATATAACTGTCTATTCTTGAGTTCAGTGGTTTTGTTGATGAGGTATTTTACATTTTCTTCTATTTTTTTGATCTTTGGTTTTGTTTAACAGAATCTTGTTGTTTGATGAAGACCTTAGTTTCCACAGATTCCATTCTTTTTTTTTTTTTAGAGAAGAATTTTCTTAATTTACCTTTTGCAACTCCTTTTCCAATTGGTCATTTCTTTTTTTTTGAAGGAGTTTTCCATTTGCACAAATGTAGTTTTGAGAGAATTATTTTCTTTTTGTATTTGTCCAATTATATTTTCTAAGGATTTGTTTTCTTGTTGAGAGATGTTAATTTTCTCTTGCAATGTGTTAATTTTCTCTTGAGTCTCTTTTCCCAATTTTTCCGATTGATTTTTAAACTCCTTCCTGATTTCTTCAAGGAAGTTTTTCTGGGCTGGAGACCAATTCATAGTCTCCTCATAAGTTCTACATCTCTCTCAGTTAGCATATATTTCTTCTAAGTATTTCTTCATGGGCTCCTGTTTCTTCTGGCCTTTCTTCATTTTCTTATGATCTTGTGTTTGGCGGGGTGGGGGCTGACTGTCAAAGGTTTGATTTTGTAAACCCTAGAGACTTTGTTCACTTGGTTAGTGACTCCAACTGAGCCAGCCCGCAGTAGGGGGTGATGGTTGCTTTCTCTGGAGCGTTTGAGGCTCTCTCCCTTAACCTTGGAGGGAGTGAGGAGGGCAGCAGGGTCTGAGCTGACCTTGGGCCCTGGGGGAGGGAGTTGATCTCCCTTTCAGCTGAGGGTGCTCTGCTGTCCACACCTGCACGTGAGGGGGTGGGCGGGCATTACCATTTGTTCTGAGAGGAATACTCTGCTAAAAGTATGGAGCTCAGGTCCTGAGCCCTGCTGGTCCATTTCCAGGCATGCTCTGCAACTCTCTGTCCTGGAACTCACCCTCCTATCTGACTGGGACTCAACAGACTTCAGCCCCTCCAGCCAAAGGTTCCATGGCTAAAGTTGCTCCTTGGACTGCCACTCACCAAAGCCTCCAGGGCCTTAGGTCCTCTGGTTTCATCAGAGGACTGTCCCTGCACTGCTGTCCCAGTTCTGACCCTCTGTTCTCCATTCCTGGTTCACCCACTCAGGTCCCCTGAGACAGACCTTATTGGTAGGTGTTCTTGTCCTAGATTCTCTTTTTGGGTTTTGTCAATGGAATTTCTCTTAAGAGGTTTCTTTTCTGTCATTTTTGAGGGGAAACCAGGAGAACTTAGCACAATGCCTGTCTTCTCTCTGCCATCTTGGCTGGAAGTGTTGTTGTAGCATATATTAAAACTCCTGCAATGTGGACTAGGATTATTTTTTCTTAAAAATAGTGAAATTGTCCTTGGGACTTAATTTTCCAGGCTAAAGCTAAGCTGACATGGTTTCTTGGTGGTATATTTATATAATCGAGAAGTCAGAGCCAGAAGAGTCTGAGTCCATGCTCTTCAATATGGTCACAGTCTCACCTGCAGGTGAGTCAAAGAGTCAAGGAAACCATACCCAGATGAATCAGTGCTCCATCTTTGCACAATATTTTTTCCATATTATCACTAAGTAAATTTTCCTTTTGTTGACAGATATTTTATGCAGTTTCATTTATTCCAGTTTAAGCCTGAAACAGTGTAATTGGATGGAATGAGACCTGATCTGCTATAGTTTTTTAGTGATGATCCTCTTTGAATTTGGATGAGCTGGCCCCTGAATGACACTTTATAAACCCATACACAACCTCCTTCTAGTGATATATACCTACAAATATTTATAGTCTATATGCATTAATATTCATATATTAACAAAATATCTAAAGTCACTTAATACAATGTAGAAAATAGCTCTATATTTTTAATTCCTTTAAAAAAATTTAAAAATTTATATAAGGCAATGGGGTTTCAGTGATTTGCCCAAGGTCACTCAGGTAGGCAATTATTAAGTGTCTGAGGCTGGATTTGAACTCAGATACTCCTGGCTCCAGGACTGGTGTTCTATCCACTTCGCCACCTAGCTGCCCTCTATATTTAATTCTAAATGATAAACAGATGTTGCCATCTTAGAAGGCATAAGGGAAGATAGGGGAAAGAATGAGGTGGGGATAATAGAGACAAAGCTATTTCCAAAGATGAGCATGATCAATCAGTATCCTATTAAATTTATTTTTCACAATTTTTTTTTTGCCTTTTAAAGATAAGAGGGAAAGTCTTCCTTTCTTCTGGGTCAGGGGAGAAGAGTAAGTAAAATTAGTTAAAGACCTTTGGTACAAATATGTAAGTTCTGTACTTTTGACAAGTTTTTCCAGGAAGGGGGTCAGGAGGGGTTGGAATGAAGGGGAAAGGGAGCGAAGGAGGGAAGATTCATTTCATAGCATGATATAGTTGAACAGATGAAACAACTTACTCATCTATGCAAGAATATCAGTTTTTTCCTTAACATGCTCATTTGAGTCACAGGAAAGAACTGCATGAATTGTTCCCATGATGTCACCCCTCTTCCCCAGGGTCAGCTAGGAAGCATACAATTGATATAATTGAGGCTCTGGGTGTTGGCTACTTACAAGGGCCAAACTAGGATAACTCACAGCTGGAGGTGTATGCAGTGCCCATGCTGAACTCTGAATTGAGATGGGAACCATGATTTAACTACAGACCTTCTTGGCCAAAAACAGATCTCAATGTTAGTTCGCAATGATCCACCTACTTTAGAACATTTACTGAAGGGTTAGAACTGGGATGTCAAGACTTAAGGAAAGTCAATTAGGACTTTAGAGGCATTCTTTATTTTTTCTTATTCTATTATACATTTCTTGACAAGATTCCCTGAAGTCTGAATTGACCAAGTTAAAAAATTCTAGTTTTTCCTTCACCCCATAGAATTTTTAGATTGATAAGCTACAAGGGATTCTAGTGGTCATTTAGTCTAACCCCCTAATTTTCCAGATGAAGAAATGGGAGACTTCCAGATGGGAAACTTGCCCGATGTCACACAGCTGGTGAGAGGCAGAACTGGGATTCAAATCTGGGGCCTCTGAGTTAAAACACATTTTCTATTGTGTCACTCAATCCTTAGAACATCCAGAAACCTCCTGTAGCCGAGAGAGAGAGAGAGAGAGAGAGAGAGAGAGAGAGAGACAGACAGACAGACAGACAGACAGACAGACAGTACACAAAGAACCTAGAAACATACCTTCTTATATAGTTAATGATCTGAATTGCAAAGGACATTATCTCATTCAGACCTCCTCCTTCCTCCCCTAGCATTATGTAAACTATTAATAGGTCACTGCTCAGAAGGTAAGAGCTCTGCTTTAGGTGACTATAGTGCAAAAATGCCTCTTAGCTGTGTACTCTACACTTGTGCAAACCTGTTCCAGCTTGATAGTCAACAGAAGCCAACCCATTGCTAGAATTCAATTTATTATTAGTTGCCATTCTTTTCCAGAGACCTTATTAGCATCCAAGAGCTCCATGTTTTCTCTGGTACTCTTGGGTGGTGAACAACCTAGGAGAAAATCGGCTAGAAAAACCAGGAAACAATTTTTCCCCCTACTGGGAAGGTAAATGTTTGTTGGAAGAAGCAATTAATGCAATTTGGGGGCAGGGAGATATGGAGATAAACTGTGTGGGAAAGTATTAGTTCAAGTGACCTCCCAAACTAAAGCAGATTTGTTGGCAACAAATAGTGAATAGAATAAACTCCTTAGGGAATGATCTTAGGGTTCCCAGGAAATTGAGGGGAAAAGCAGCAGAATTTTACATAATTAGTCATAAATAGAAAGTAACTAGGTTTTAGAAATATCTATAGAGGATGGACAGAAGTAATCTCTCAAAATTCTCACTTCCAGAGAAACAGAACACAAATTATCTTTATATGTTTAAAGCTAAATTTCCAAAAGTTTAAAATGATTGAATAGACAAGAAATCAACACCATCACCTTTTTTAGTGACTCCCAGTGACTCCAAATATGATTCCAACTGATTCTACCATACATATTCTTTGTTTGACCATCATAAAGGGAAAATAGCCCCAAAGCCTCTCTTTAACTGTGACCATTACACATAAAAGGTTCATTGGCCTAATTAGCTATCAGTTATTCATTCTTTCTAAAAAGTCCACAGATTCCAAGGAGGTCAGTAAAGGAGTTATACCCCTTCTGAAGGTTCTGCTAGTCTCTGTAGGTTGCACTCTCTTATTTGTTTTATTTTTATTTAAGACAGTGGGGTTAAGTGAATTGCCCAAGGTCACAAAGCTAGGCAATTAAGAATCTAAGGTCAGTTTTTGACCTCAGGTCCTCCTGACTCTAGGGCCAGCGCTCTGTCCATTGAACCACCTAATTGCCTCCTCTGCTGTTATACTCTTGTGACATTCATGAAGCTATGTTTGGGAAGCATTAGAAGAGAGATAATGTCATCCCAGCAAGAGTCAGAGGCCCATGGACTTTTAGTAGAAACCTGGAAGACCATAAAGGTCTGCTAATATTAGGGGATACTCTTGGTGGAGTAACTATTCTGTCATTTTAGTCCCCTAAATATACTATCTGTCCCAGTCAAATTGTCTACAAGCTATTCTATGGATGCAGCATTCCTTCCCTTTTCTCCATGTGTCTGCATCTTTTGTCTGGAATACATTCCCTCCTCACCTCTGACTTTTGGGTCTCTTAGATTCCCTTCCCATCCATATTCTGACTTTCACCAATATCACTTCCACACTTCAACTACAATCTTACCCTGGAAACTCCCTCAGAGACAGGTGCCTACCTCCCCTTGGAACATCCCATCAGTACTGCTAATCCCCTTTCTCGGTGACATGTTCCTCTCGAGGCCTCCATTTTAGACTTTCTGACCTTCTATTTGCTTTTGCCTCCTCCTCCTTTTCATATTCCTTTTGTGTTTGTCTACCCCTATTAGAATGTAAAACTTTGATGGTAGGAAGTATCTTTCTTTTGGTCACATATATTTGTTTGACATATAGTAAATATGTAATGACTTTCCTTACTTAAGAGCAACTATAAAGCCTTTCTCAATTCTTGTAGTTGCAATTTTTCACTTCCTTTTAAAATAACTTTATACTTATCTGTACATTATTATTTATGTTGTATACATTATATTCTCTATAATAATTTACCCCATTTTCAGGGGCAGAAACTAGCATTTAATTAAGTGCCTACTATGTTTTAGACACTGCTGATCACTTTACAGATATTATCTTCTTTGATCATCACAGTAGTCCACTGCAGAAGGTGCTGGTTATCCCCATTTTACAGTTGAGGAAACCAAAGCAGAGAGAGTTTAAATAACTTGCCCTAAGTCAAGTGCCTTAAGTTACTTGTTAAAGGACTAATTTCTAGCTCGGAAGAGACTGAAGCTGGTTTTGAATTCAGATCTTCCTGACTCCAGGTCCAATCACTGATTACTATGTCACTTAGCAGCTTCTGAACTTGGATATAAGTTGGATTCATTTTCAGTCTCTTCAGTAGAATGTAAGCTTCTTGAGGGCAGAGACTGTTTTGTTTTTGTCTTGTTCCTCAAGAAGAGCCTAATACCTTGCATGCTGTAGTTATTTGTAGATAGAACTAAGGTAAATAGATGTATTTAGAATCAAATTGAACAGAGGTAACCATGTAATACAGTGGATAGAGAGCTGGATGGGCAGTCAAGAAGACAGTTCAAATCCAGCTTTAGATACTTAATAGTTAGGTGACCCTGGGCAAATCCCTATGCCTGCATCAGGTTGTTGTGAGATAAAATGAGATATTTATAAAGTCCTTGACAAACTTTAAAGCACTATATAAATGTTAGTTACTAGCTAATTGTTTTTGGTCACAGTCTTAAGCTATACTTCAACCTACTCTGCAATAGTCAATGAAGCCTTTCCTGACTATTCTAGCCCACTCTGAAGGACTCTATTTTCTGTCATCTGTATCACTTAATCTAACATCTGATTCTATCCTGCCTTGCATTGTTTCTCTAGCTGCTGCCCATAAGGAAACCTGATTTCTCCAAACTAAAGAGTAAATTCCTTGAAAGGACTGCACCTTCCCCTGCTGCCATATTTCTTTCGAATACCTAGGAAGGCACAGAAGCCAACCCATTGATATTTACTGACTTGCCATGAACTCCAGCCAGAGGCAGTGAGATAAAAAGAGTGTGCTGACACAAGTAATACTGGGTTTGGAGATGCAGTTGGAAGATTAAATTATGTGGTGGACTTGGAAGGTGTAGCTTTTCTCCATAAAATGGAAAAGATGAACGACTCACTACAGTGATTTCAAATAGCTGGCTTTCTCTCCACTGACCTTCACTAACCTAATTGTTTTTATGTTCTGACAGGCAGAAGGCAGAGGATGTTTTACATGCAGAGCTAAGAGTTAGAGGACCTGATTACTTGTAGGAAGTCACCCACTGTGGGGAAGATGTGTGTATCTCATCACAAGATGAGGAGGCAGCTCTTCTAGAGATGCAGCCACATTTGCCCTATGTTCTTTTGGTTCTGCTTTTTTTATTTACTTCCAATATGTTTGGCACTTCTCTTGGACATTTAATTTTAGAAAGGTCATACCTGACTCATAAATGATCCACTGGATGGCTTTTATTTATTATGATCCTTAGAACCGCCTCTTAACCTTATGTGAAACATAGGACCTCTATATTTGTGAAGGGGATACCTGTGTACCCTCCCTCCTCTCTTCCTCTTATAGGCTGATGGTCAGTTCTTCAGAACAGATCACATTGGTATTGGAGTAAAAGCCGGGGGGAACTGCCTATCTCATAGGTCTCCTATTAAAAAAGTGTCATCAGGGTATCCAGGAACTGTGATACAGTGTACAGTAGTACAGCCTGCCATATATAGCTGTATACATACTATTTTATAAATCTGCTAATGAGTACTTCTCTAAAGAATGTGTGCTACTAACCCTGGCCTCATTTATGATGCTTTGGCTGGCATTCCAAAAGATGAAGGATGAAATACCAACACCATCTTATTTGAAATTTATACCTTGCTTTCTCTCTGAATAACATTTTTTTTTATTGGCCAATGACTAGATTCTTCTATAATCTAAATCCAAGAACTAGATTATAAGTGTGGTGAGTTACTAGCATATATTCTATTGTAGAATAAGCAGACTTAAAATATCATTTTAAAATTTTAAGTATCCTCTTGTTCATTTTTTAACAGACATAAATATTTAAAAAATATTTCTTCTAATTGGCTCCCTCTGGTTTTAGATCTTGTTATTTTATGTTATGTTTTCTTTTGGTGGGCATTGGGGGGATGTGCAAATGGGTACCTCTGGGTGATTAAATGGGGGTGGGAGGATCTGGAAATACTTTTCTCTCACCTCAACTCAGCCTGTGACTTAGGGTTTGTTTTTTCCCCCCTTTAACTATTTTATAATGTTGGATTTTGTAACTACCACTCAGTATCAGTCCCTGTTTGAATGGCAACTACAGCTCCCATGACCCACCATGAACCAACTCTATGTTATGGAAAAAAAAATAAGAGACCAGGGTGGGAGGGTGGAAAGAATGAGAGACACAGTAGCACAATACAATATAGACCCATGTAAATAATACTTACCCATCACAGTTCTGATAAACCAACTTTATGCATGTCTAGTCCACTAGAAGTAAACACACATTCAATCAACGGAACAGTTATTTTTAGAGGCCCAGATTCAGATGTTCCTATAGTCTAAACAACTATGAGAAGGCTGCCAAAATCTCTCCATTAATCACAGTGAGCTAGTACTTTTTTTAAATTGGCCACACTGAAGCAAATGGGAGAGGGTAGAAGTAGCAGAGTGGGGAGGGGTCATCATTTCCAAAATATATGTTTTAGTCAGAGATTTAGGGTTCATACTTATGGATCTCAGTCATAACCAAAAGCATAATTATAGTATTTTCTTTAAAGTGCTATTATTAAAAGGGATGGAGGGCATTTTGCCTGCCTGCTAATTTTTTTGGTTTAGAGGTCCCTTGGAATGAATGAGAAGAAACTCTAAATTTCCATTCCAAAGTGCAGGGGAAACCTTTACAGGAAGGGGATAATATTAATTTCTTAGCCCTCCCCTGAACAAACATACATTTTGCTCCCAAAGCTGTGAGTGGAAAGAGGGAGTGTGAGTTCAGAACTGTTTGCCTGTGTGAAATTTGAAAAGGAAGAAGGCAGTGAATTAGTGGCCAAAGAGAAGATTCAACTAGAGTTGAATGATGGATATGAAAATGGCCTTAGATTGGAAGTCAGAAAACCTAGGATCAAAGTCACTTAGTACTTGTGTGTCTTGGGAGAGTCACTTAACTTTCTTTGGACTTCATTTCCACATCTGTAAAATTGAGTGTTCATCTAGATGACTTATTGAGGTCCTTTTCTTCTCTGTGATTTTGGAGTCCGTAGAAGAAGAGGGATTGGGCTCTAAATTCACTTCTATGATGCTCTATGATAACCTATGATACTGTGACCTTGAACATGACTTCATTCAGGACTTGAACCTCAAAGTAGGATAAAAAGCAAAAGGGGTATCCACTCACTGACATAGTGCAGGGGAGAGAGAGAGAGAGAGAGAGAGAGAGAGAGAGAGAGAGAGAGAGAGAGAATGTGTTGATAGAAAACTTATTTTGGTTCTTGGAAAAGAATTGTCTCACAATCGTTATTACCACTTTTGGTCTCTCTTTTCCTAGAGCCAGCAGGCAATGTTTTCATTGATTGAATACAGAAATGGCTTGAAACTTTTTTTTCCCCTTGACTAGTACGTCTTTTAGGTATATATTATATTGCAAGTGGGAATAGTTGCCCAACTGCAGTCGGGTTGGCCTGACATTAATCAGACAGGAGCTGCCACAGCATAAGGAAAAGCTTAATTTAGAGTTTAGCAAAGGATGAATTTAATAATAAAAAGCACTCTTATTGAGACTAAAAACCAAGGGACTGTTCCATTAAGGAAGCAGCGGGAAGAAGTGGAAGGAACTCTGGATTTGGATCAGTAACACCCAGATCTTTCTATCTACCATCTGTAAGAATTGGGGCATGTCACTTTACTTTCTGAGCCTCAGTTTACTTATCTAACAAATGCCAGAGTTGGATTAGATGATGCAGTTCTACATTATGACCTTTGAACTTTAAAAAAAACCTCAAGAATTTCTCTTGGGAATAGGTCATACTTTTCAAATGGTAAATGGGTCAGAGAGATCACAGAAGTGTGGATGTTTGCATTTGTTATCATATTAAGAAATGATATGACTTAATAGTTTTTAGAGTTAGGAGACCTGGATTCTAGAACTGTGTGATCTGTCAGTAATAATAATATTTTACTATACATTCTATTTCTACTCTGTTAAGTGCTATAGGTTCAAAGAGAGGGAAAAGACAATCTAACAAGCTAAAGTCAATCAAACAATAAACATTTACTAAGTACCTATGATATACCAAGTCCCATTCCTGGAAACAAAGAGCTGGATTCAATCTTGCCTATAATGTTTTATTAATTATGAGATCCTTGACTTAGCCACTCAACTCTGATTTTCAGTTTTCACACCTATAAAATGAGTAGTTCCCTTGAAGTCCTTTCCAGCTCTAATTTATCATCTAATTTATTTAGTAATTGCATTCCTCATTTTAAAATAAGTATAATATTTTTTCCCTACTTTCATTACTTCACTACCTATCTGTTGAAGTTGTTGTGAGGAAAGCTAGTAAACAATCAAGCCCTGATACGGAATTAGCAAGAAGAAAATGGTGTATCAATAATAATGTAACTCAGTATTTACTTGGAAGGGGGGGGTCATAATAGCAAAAGAACTCTTTCCCTCTTTTTTTTTTCCTTTATCTTTCCTCACCTTTCCAACAACCTAGATTTGTGTGACTAGAGGCCATGATCAGGTAATAGACCCATTTTGGAGACTTAGCAGTCAATTAATGTAATTCTTTATTTTACAGATGATGTCTCTCACCCCCTTTTATCTCCCCTCCCCCAATTTTAGTTCCTTAGTATCCACCTTGCTAGTTCTTTTTTTTTGTTTGTTAGGTTTTTGCAAGGCGAATGGAGTTAAGTGGCTTGCCCAAGGCCACACAGCTAGGTAATTATTAAGTGTCTGAGGCTGTGTTTGAACTCAGGTATTCCTGACTCAAGGACCAGTGCCTAGCTGCCCCCATCTTGCTAGTTCTTTGCAATGTGTTCCTTTCATCCTTTTCTTCCTTCTTGTTCAGTCTTAACCTGACTGACTTGGAGAAAGAGCCCCTCTTGGTAGTCTTCCTCCCTGTGACATATCAGGAAAGGTGTGATGTTGGCAATCCAAGTATGGTCCAGCCCTTGGATAAGGGTGCCCTCTTTTGCAAGTTTGTTGGCAAACATTTTCACATGTTCCTGAAAAATATACATTTTCCCTGCAGTGAGAAACCCATGATCCCTTAACTTAGGATGTTTTCCTTTAAATACAGAGCATTAACTCTGTGGTTTAAGAGAGTCGAATTTCAATGGTGCAAGTGAAACCAGCAGCATTGTGTTTAAAAAAATTCAGCTGGTAGATTATATGTGTAAACCGGTGGTTATTTGAGGAAATAACAGGGAATAAAAGGAAGGAATCAGGGTGGAGTTGAATTTAATTAGAGGAGGGCTTTCTTTTTTTAACCTCATAGATTTTACTTGCCTGGCAGCAGCTGCCTGCTATTTCATATGTAGGAGGTTTTCACTAATTATGAATATTTGACACAGCAAAAAACAAGGATCAATATGTTTACATTTCAAGGTCAGTGTTTCTTACTGTAAGGAGCCAGAACAACAGAATGAGAAAACCCAGGTCTTTTTATTGTGTTATAGTGGAATCTTGCAATAATTATTATTTGGGTACAAGATGAACAGTTGTGTAATTGGATTTCCATGTCAATAGCTAGCATTTATATAGTGCTTTAAGTTTTCAAAACACTTTACAGTTATCTGTTTGGTTCCTCAGAATAATCATAGGAGGGGGTGTGTGTGGGTCTGTGGGTTTGTGTATTTGACCAATGAGGAAACTGAGGCAGACAGCCATTAAGTGACTTACCCAGGGAACATAGTAAGTCTGTGAGGATGGAATTGAAGTCAGATCTTCTCAGACATTAAGCCCCGGGCTCTATCTATCATGTCATCAGCTCCTATTAGACTGACAGAGTTGTACATATACATCTTTATAGACTGTAGCATCCCACTTATCTAGCAGCAAGCTTTCCAGGAATTTCAGTCGTTTGGAACATGGTCCTGAATCAAGAAGTACAGAGTTTTAAAAAATGTCATTGGATCATAGACCATATTAAAAATAATTTTTCCTTCCTCAAATTTCTCATAATGTGTTACTCTCTAATATATGTTCTAAGGGTCACATTATACGTTAGCAATCCCTACTAAATTGTAAACTCTTTGAGGGTAGCTTTTGTGTCTTAGTTCAATTTGATGAATGCAAGGCCTTGAACTTAGAATGCAATTAACATTAATAAAATTGAATTCAATTTATTGAAAGTATTAATGCATAATTCTTAGGGGGTGTTTATCTAGAAACATAACCATCCCCTGTTCTTTGTGTCAATGGTATCACTTTGAGGAATCCATTAGTTTTATGGAATTGAAGCACTAGCCTTTGATGCGAACATGAGTGTGATGATCTTTGTTTGGGGAGTAACCATAATTAAAATGTCATCTGTCATCTGGTGTTACTTAGGATTGGACTTAGTACATAACAATTCTGTATAAGGAAAGTGTTTTGAAGGGGAATAGGGGAGAGGAAGAAGAAAATGAGAGGAAAAATAAAATCAATAAGCAAATGAACAAATGTTGGTAGGATTAACAGAGGAAGGTCTCATGGTCGCACACAGGCTGAACTCATGTTCCTTTACTGGACACTCTATAACTTCTCTTCCAATTTCTTCAGACTTCCCAATGGTATAGAAGCCATCTTTACAAAATGGATTTGGAATCCATACTTTTCCTAGCTATAATCCATTCTTCAAATGGTTGAAAAAATATATTCCTGAATCCCAGGTCTGACCAGTCACTCAGTAAGTTTCAGTGGCTCTTCTTTGCCCTTGGGGTAGCTAGGTGGCACAGTGGATAGAGTGCTCAGCCTGGAGTCAGGAAGACTCTTCTTTTCCAAGTTCAAATACTTATTAGTCATATGACTTTGACCATGTCACTTAACTCTGTTTCAGTTTCCTCATCTGTGCAATGGAGATGGGAATGGCAAACCACTTCAGTATCTCTTCCAAGAAAATTCCAAATGCAGTCATGAAGAACTGGGCGTGACTGAAAATGATTGAACAACAACAACCATTATCCTTAGGATTAAATACAAAAATCTTTGTTTGATACGTCAGGTCCTTCTATCTGGTTCCATTCCATTTTCCCAGACTGATTACACATTATTCTCCAGTATATACTGTGTGCTACAAAGTGACCTATTCTGTTTCCCCTGTGACGTTCAATCCTGTCCCTTTGCATTCTTTTCTTACTTTGCTCTCTTGGATTCAAAGCTCAGTTCTAGAGCCACCTCCTTCAAGTCTTTTCTGATTTTTCCAGTTGTTGGTGGTCTACTCTGTCCCACCTCCTATCGCTGTGTTTATTATGCAAAATACTTATCTAGGAACACATAGCATCCACCAAGAGAATGTAAGCGCCGACATTTTTTAGCTTGTATCCCCAATATTACTATAGCTTACAAGTATTAGTTATTTAGTAAATTCTTAATTCTTACTGATTATTGAGTGACTGAATGAATTAAACTACCTCTCTGTCTTAAACTGTATACTTAGTATAGAGTCTAGATAACTAGAACCACACCTTTGAAATACTGCTGCTTCCTCTTCCAAATATTTATGCTCATTAAATATGACCAGGATATTATCACATATTTTTAGTGAGAGATTAAAATAATTTAATGTCATTCTATTTTTAATATTTCTATAAGAAAGCCTGTGAAGTTTTAGCTTACTTGACTATAAGTTCTATGAGGCTGGGAATTGTGACTTGAATAAATTCTTTTTCCCCAAGGCCTACTTCAGTGTTATGAACAAAGTTAGTTGATTAACAAATTTTTGTTGCCTTTAATTAAATAGTGATGCTTTATTTTTCATCTTCTCTGAAGTCCCTCTTTCTGCCAAATTCTTTTCTTGTTGTTGAAAAATCTAAAAATACATAAAGAAATCTAGATAGAATATTATAAAGTAAAAGATCATAAACAGCCTCATGCAGCATACTTAGAAGACTTGTTAGAAGGACTCATTTGAGTAACCCAATCAGAATGAAAAGACATGTAGTTTTCTTTGTGAAATAATTGCTGTGGGATGTGATCATCACTGCTTAACATTCACATTATATTACTATATTTTTAATACTTGATTTTTTTGTTTTTAAGGGTGTGCTTAGTATTTCTGATGTTTGATTTTGCCTCCCACATTTATTGGTTCTAAGTTTACATAACAAATTTATTGGTTATTTGAGTAATATTTAGGATGAGAGTTGGAGTGAAATGACAATGGCAAAAATAGCAACAAACCTCAATGGTAAGGGTTTTCTTTAGAAAGATTTTATTTTTATTTATTTGTTTGTCTGTTTATTTATATTTATATTATTTATTTTATTTATTCTTGCTTCCCTGCCCCCACCCCAGCCCCCAGAAGGCATTCTGTTAGTCTTTACATTGTTTCCATGTTATACATTGATCTCAGTTGAATGTGATGACAGAGAAATCACATCCTTACGGAAGAAAAATAAAGTATGAGATAGCAAAATTATATAAGATAACTTTTTTCCTGATTTGAAGGTAATAGTCTTTGGTCTTTATTTAAATGCCACAATTCTTTCTCTGGATACATATGGTGTTCTTCATTGCAGATAGTCAACATTATCCCTGCTTGTTGTACTGATAGAATGAGCTAGTCCATCAAAGTTGATCATCACCCCCATGTTGCTGTTAGGGTGTACAGTGTTTTTATGGTTCTGCTCATTTTGCTCAGCATCAGTTCTTGCAAATGGGAAAGTTTGTTTTAACAATGAATAATGCTCGGGGCGGCTAGGTGGCATAGTGGATAAAGCATTGGCCCTGGAGTCAGGAGTACCTGGGTTCAAATCCGGTCTCAGACACTTAGTAATAATTACCTAGCTATGTGGCCTTGGGCAAGCCACTTAACCCTGTTTGCCTTGCAAAAAAATGAATAATGCTCCTCTATTACTTTTGGGGGGATTTTTGATTTAGACATATTTGTAATTAGTCAGGTCTGATAGAAAGAGACCTAGATCCCCATTATAACTTTGATACTACATTTCCATGAGAGCTTTGGTTTGATCTTTCACTTCCCTAGACCTCAGTTTTCTCATCCATAAAATAGAAGGATCAGTGGTCACCAAAATCAGCAACATACTACATGGGGGTGTACAAGATGGTCCACTGGGATATGGAAAGAAATTCTATTTTGATTATTTTTTAAAAAGAAAAACAAATTAAGATTTTCTAGTAGTTAACATGTTGATGGACACAGGTGCCCTCATTCATTCTCTTTTTCAAATGTTCACTTCATCTATGGTACTTGAGTCCTATTGAAAAGATTTGGAGTTCCACAGAATGCAGGGGTTGACATCAGACCCCTTTCTCATTCACTGCCCTTTTAAATGACCTTAAAAGTTATATTATCTAGTTATAAGCAAACTAATCCTCACAGAATGGGCAAGGGATTTGAGGAGAATCCTGCTAATATAAAACAAAGCAAACAAATAAAAAAACCCAACCATGGATCACATAGTAATTCGAACCCAAGCATATTAGAAAATCACCAACACTTTTCTTATGCCTTCATAAACTGTTAGCCACATAGTATGATAAAAACAAAGGTGATCTAATCAGAGCTTAGATGTTGACTTCTCTAAATGGAAATAATGAAGATAATTTTATATATGGATTTTTATCCACTATTACCAGTGATGAGCCTCTCCCTATGTGTATATATTGAACCTGGAGCAATTAACTAGTCATAATATCAAGAGATTATGATTAGTGAGGCATTTAAAAATTAAGCTTTTGTTGTCAAAAGTTATATGTCAACTGTAAA
The DNA here is from genome assembly GCF_037893015.1 of Macrotis lagotis. NCBI lineage: Eukaryota > Metazoa > Chordata > Mammalia > Peramelemorphia > Peramelidae > Macrotis > Macrotis lagotis. The sequence goes on from NC_133663.1 coordinate 93,240,065, forward strand.
GCATATATGTGTGTGTGTGTATACACACACACTTTAAAAACTTGGAAATAAAAAATTTTAACTTGTTCAGAAATTATCCCAAAACACTAGTTTCGATGTATTTTGAACTCATTTGTTTAAAAAATATATATTTATGCATATATATATATATATATATATATATTAACATATATTCAGCTTCCTCGGTGTCAGTCAACTGTTCTTATAAGAACAGTTGATTGACATTGTGTAAGATGAAAATTTATTAGGCAAATTTTATCAAAAACATTTGAAAATGAATTTGAAAAAGTGAGTAGCATGATTTAATAAGAACAGATATTCACTTCTTTTTGGCTCTACATATCTCTGTGAGTGATCTTTTTCAGTTCTTGACAGTCATTAGACCAGGTAGCAGAATAAACTGAACTTAGAATCAGACAATTAAATTTTTAAAAATAGTCAAACATATTCAATCACATTGTCAAAGAGTTTTTGTGCTAGTAATACATCAAAGAAAATTAAAATATTTATTTCATATTTAGCTATCTTTTAATGACTTGTACTTTTATAATATACATAATTTATTAGTACATTTTAAATTTACAAATAAAAATATATTAAGGTACTTACCAATTTTTGAGTAATTTTAAAAAATATTTTAAGTGATTTTACTTAAAAGTGATTTTTAAAAAAATGAAGACTATTAAGCTGGATATCACTGAGAATTCCTTCTAGGTATAAGTTCATGATTTTATTAATCAATGAATTACAAAGAAACTGAATTGTATCAGTTGTATTGACAGAATTGTATTGACAGTTTCCTTATGAATGAGGTCAAATAAAAAGTAGTTGCAGCTCAAAAGGAAGGCTGTTTCACTGGTCCCCCTTAGAGAGGATCAAATCAGTCAACCAACAAGCATTTAATAAATACCTGTTAAATGTCGGGCACTGGATTAGGCCCTTGGAATACAAATATAATAAATGCAATAATCCCCCCTTGTAAGGATCTTATATTTGAATAGGAGAGACAACATAGATAGGCATACAGAATAAATATAAAGAAAACATTTAAATAATTACAAAGTAATTCAATTCAAGGTAGTTTGAAAAATAACATATTAAGCTATTGGGGGAGGGGATGGAGATTTTCATGAAGAAGATGCTACTTGAGCTCTAGCTTGAAGGAAGAGAGGGATTCTTTGAGGCAGAAATAAGGAAGGAGTGTATTCCTGCATGAGGAATGACCAGTGCAAAAGTAAAAGGATAGGATAGTGTGATAAGTGTTTGAGGAACAGAGAGCTGACCCGTTTGAATGAATTGAAAAGCATGGGAGGGATAGTAATGTTCAATAAGACTAGAAAAATGAAGTTAGGTCTAGGATGTGAAGGACTTTAAAAGCAAAACAGAAAGTTATATAGTTTTTTTTCCTAGTGGTCATAGGGAACCAGCAGAGTTAATTTAGTAGGGGAATAATGAGTTTGGGAGCTGTGTAGTCAATGGATTTAAGTAGAAACCAGACCATTTGGGAAGTCACTGCAATAATTCTGATGAGAAGTGAATAGAGTCTGAGCAGACAGGGTGAATAGAGATATTAGAGATGTCAGAAATGGGAGATGTTCAAAAGGAAAGTGTTAAGTTCCTGTTAGATTAGCAGCTCAGGAAGTGTTAGGTTCCCATGGACTAATTTATCCTTACCCAGGAGAATGTTGAAGGGGTGGGAGACAAGGATGGAAAGTTCTCCAAGTTCTCCCAGATTTCCGTTTGTTAAACCAAATACAAGTACCTGAATATCCTCTCCAGTCCCTGGTCCACTCCCACTCCCATGGCACTCTTCAATCAACCAGTAAATAACACTCTGGTACTAGAGGACACGAGGTGATGAAAATTTACAATACTCCCAAACACAACAGTCCTTTACAGGAAAGAAGGCCAAGATTTGGCAACTGATTGGATATGTGGAATGAGGGAGAGTGGGAAGTAGAATAACATCAAGGTTATAAACCTAGAAGACTTCTTCTATATTCTTCTATAGATCTCCCGGGATAGGTTTCCTTTTAGTATATCCTGGAACTGGCATTTCCCAAAGTCATCAACTCTGGTCCACAGATGATCAGTTTGGTGGCATAGAAAGAAAGTTGGAGATTTCCTTGGCTTTGGGACTTCTATTCAAAAGTGCTGCACCACCCATGTTTGTCTCTCCAGAAGTCTTCTCTAGCAAAGATGCCAAGAGGATATCCAATGTCTTGGTTATAGAAGTCCCAACATAGAGTGTATTAAGCATCCGCCTTAGCATCAGTGCCCTGAGTTTGTAAGATGAGGATAAATTCTCAACTGTTGGTATTTTCCAGGTGTGAAGAATATATAGGGCTGCTAAGGAAAAGACAAAACTGGTCAGGAAGAGTTCCATCTGTTGTGGAATCTTGCCAACACTGAACCACAAACCTGCTATTCTCTAGCTTTTGAAAGCTGCCTTTTCCTTTCTAATACTGGGACAACAGCATTTTCCCATTTCCGTTATATTGGCATCCCTGTCAACTAGACCAATCTCCAGGCTGGATAGGATAACAAAAAGTTGTTCAAGAGGAAAATGAAGTCTAGTAAAGCATTGAGCTCCTCTAAATAAGTTAAATTCTCTAGGAGGAAATGAATTACACCATTCTGCAGAGTTGCTGAAAAGTTATTGGTAGTGGTTTAGTCATCACAATTACAAAAAAAAAAATAACAGTTGTGAATGCTTAGAGTCAGGAAATATGGGTTCAAGTCCAAACTGCCACTTAGGCTTCTCTGAGCTCCATTTTTTTGTCTTTTTTTTGTCAATTAAGAATAATTGTACTCTTAACCTACTTCACAGGGTTATAGTCAGATCCAAATAATAATTTAAATTTATGTAGCATTGAAAAATTTTGCAAAGGACTTTTCCTTCAGCAACCATAAGAGCCCCAATATAATAGGTGAGGGAGGACATGGAGTCAGAAAGATCAATTGGGTTGCTCAGTCTCCCTCAACTAATAGATTAGGGAACTGATATTCAAACCCAGGTTTTACAGTGCCATATGAATATGCCTCTATAATTATAATGATGTTAATTGCTGTTTAGGTGTGTTCAACTCTATGACTCTATTTAGGGTTATCTTAGTAGAGATATGTTGGGAACCATTGTGTATGGAAGCATTGTGAATTATCTTCACCTGGTGTCCCTGAACACCAGACTCTTATCTTATTCTGGTGAATAAATAGAGCACTTGCAGATCTTGATGGAGTACTTGTCTCCTTTGTCATCCTTGTCTCCAGCCCCTCCAATGTTCACCTGGGGAAGATTGGGGGAGTCCAGAACTGGGACTCAACATATTGGTGTCAGAACTGGGCAATAAAGGCAGTGTTATCTGAGTAAAGTCTGGAAGAAGGTCATAGCAAGCACAAGCAAGAGAACCAGGCAACATCCCAGAGTGGAGGACTCTGTAGAAAGTAACAGGTTGATTTGCTACTTTAGGGGGTTGATTTTAAATAAAGAGGAACCAGAAAAAGTGAGAAAAATGATTAAATATTTAACATTGAGGAGTCAGTGGGAAATAGTCTCCGAGGCAGTGCTGCAGGGGATGAAACTTCTTGCTCAGTAGAAGGCCATACCAGCGCCATGAATGAGATGCAGAGGACCTGCTTGCTGCTCCTTTTGGCTGCTGCTGGCCTGATTGAACTATGTTCCTTAAGCACGATCCAAACCCCTAAATCTGTGGTCACCTTTAGAGACAGCTCCTTGTTGCCGCAGACCCTGATGCAGACTTTGATGCAGACCCCGACTTCGAATTGCACTCCAGACGTAACAACAAGTTTGACTTGCCAGCCAACAGCCTGCTGTACCTCTGCCAGTGGTGCTCGGGCAGCAGAGGGCTGTGAATTAAACACTAGCTGGGCTTCCAGTGTGGAGAGTGAAGGTGTCACTTGCTATTGGACAGTTTGTAATGGTGTTGACTACTGTTTACAAAATGCAGCAACTTCAGATTGTGCTGTCAAAGTCTTAAGTAATTGCAAATGTTTTCTCTCATTCTCTGCTGTTCCCATCCTTTTGCGGGGGGGGGGGGGGGGGGGGGGGGGGAGGGAGGGAGGGAGAAGGGAAGTCTTTCTTTTTGGAACTTCAAAACTCAAACCCATATCTCACAAAGCTTATTTTAGAAATCAAGGGACCCCCCCCCCCCATGCCTTCTTCCTGGTTTGGGGAGGAGGAGGGGGTTGGGTAATGACTATGTTTTTCAATAGGTTATTAATTGGGAAGCTTTGTAATTTAATTAGTTAAGAATAAAAGGGGAAGATGATTTTTTTCTGTCATTGGGAGATTTAGATCCTTGTGGCTATTCATTGGGAAGCTTTGTGGTTCAATTAGTTTAGAAAAAAGGGGAAGAAGACTTTTTCTGGGATTGGGAAATTTGGATTTTGTCTTATGAAGTCTGTGCATATGGCTTATAGTTCTGTTGACTGGTCTTGATTGGTTATGTGTGTATGTGTGTATTTGAACATCTCTAGGGCATTTTACATCTCTCTACTGGCCTGGAGAGGTGGGAGAATGTTTCTATATTCTGAGATTTTTGGTGCTAGCCAGGGTATCCAACAATCTCACTTTGATAATTTTGAAATACAAAAGAGTTGATTTCTGTGTTGAGAGTGTGTTAGGTGTCTAAATTCTGTAATAGTTGGGTAAAGCTGAATGTTACTCCTTTTAGTTTGAATTTTGAATTTGATTGCTTTGAAAGGTTTTTTGATGTCAAAAAAAACTTTGTAATCTTTGTAAGTTGGGGATAAAAGGTATTTCAAGGAATTTGGGAATATTGATTGGTTTTGTTAAATTGACATTTGCATATACTATTTTTGAACTTTTGTTTACAGTTTATGTGTCATTCATTATGTATTAATTTTGTTTCAAAAACAAGAAGGGGGATATGTTGGGAACTGTTGTGCATGGGAGTATTGTGAATTATCTTCACCTGGTGTCCTTGAACACCAGGCTCTTATCTTACTAAGTGCTACAGGAGTGGGAGTGGATTAGAGACTGGAAAGGTATTTAGGCACTGGTGTTTTGGTGAATAAACAGAGCACTTGGAGATCTTGATGGAGTACTTGTCTCCTCTGTCATCCTTGTCTCCTGCCCCTCTAATGCTTGCCTGGGGAAGATTGAGGGAGGCCAGAACTGGGACTCAATAGAGATATACACATGGGTTGGTTTGTCATTTCCATCTCTAGCTCATTTCACTGATGAGGGAATTGAGGCAAACAACATGGGTAAGGGACTTTCCCAGGGTTACACAGCTTAAAGTATTTGAACTCAAGAGGAGGAATCTTGCTGACTCTAGATCCAGCACTCTAACCCCTGTGTCACCTAGTTGCCCCTCATATATGTAAATTAATTTGAAAATGATAAGATATAAAGGTAAACTATTATTGTTATTATTCCAACCCGTGACTCATCATCCCCCTGGAGATTTGAAGTCATTCAGAGTAACTAGGTTCTCTCTTACCATCTCCTTATTTATTCATTTTCCTCCTACCATTTTCCCTTTTATCCTTTCCAATCTGAAAATCTGTTTTTTTTTTCAAAGAAGACTATGTCAAGCTATACAATAACCATTTATGTACCAAACACTGTGATAAGGACTGGAAATACAAATAAGAATAAAAAGGGAAAGCAGTCCTCACCTTCAAGGAATTTACAATCTAATAGGGAAAGAATATCCAAAATGACACTGAAGAGGTGAGGGATGCCAGAGGATACTTTTTTCAGTGGCATGATGACGATTATGGTAGAGTCAAAAGCAAGTGGAGCAGCTGGTAGAAAATGAAAAGGTGGCTATTTGAGCCTTCTATCAAGGGAGACTGCTCCAGCCCTCCAATCACAGAAAAAGCTGAAGTAAAATAATATTGATAACAACAATTAATAATAAGACCACCTTCAAAACACTTGAGAAGCATTATCTTATTTGATTTTCACAACAATTTTGGGAGGTGGGTTCTATTATTATCCTCATTTTAATTGGAGAAACAGATCCAGAAAGGTTAAGGAACTATCCAAGGTTATACAGTCAATGTCTGAACTGTAATTTGAATTCATTACTTCTTGTCTCCAGGGCAACATTTTTTTTTTTTTTTTTTGGTTAATCAAGTTAATACTACAGTATCTTTTCTAAGTTACAAGCCTATTCTCTTTTACCTATGACAAAAGGGGGCGCTTCATGGAGTTTCCCCCCTTCATTCAGCTCCTGTCTTGATCTGGGGAAACAAATTCAAGTCATACCCCTGAGGATGAGCAATCATTTATCTTTTGTGATCCTCTTCTGTCATACATGTTTTTGGTCATATGTATTATATTTAATAGTTCTCTAAGCTAACCAAAGTTTGGTAACCTAGATGAGGTCTGGTAACACTGCAAAAGAGAAAGGAAGGGGTTAGAAACTGATGAAAAGAAAATAGTTCAAAAGCATGATTTAACAATTTTTTTGTGGCACATACATTGTAACCTTATGTTAGAAGCTTTGTTAGAAATAAAAGGAAATTGAGACAAGTGAGATATAAAGATATAAGAACAAGTATATGTATACTTTCACACACTAATACATAGAGAGAGGAACAAGGGTTCTCTCAATGCCTTTCCCTTCTTTTAATGTTTAAATAGTAGTTGATCAAAAAACATAGATTAGCTCATGGTAAAAAAAAATTTCCACTTTCTGTAGGCCAATTGCATCCTGTAGGGCACAAGATGACCCATTATTTCATTAGAGGGCTCTATCCCAATGTTTCTTTTTTCTTCTAACAGACTTTGTAGCAGTGGACAAACGAAGAGATGAGGAATTTAATGTTCTCATTAAAATGGTAAAGAGGCTATAATTACTTTATCTTTGTAAACTCAGAAAATTTGTTAGGACCTCTTGTGGTATTTTCCCAATTTTCTTTGTTAGGAAGGACTTTGTGGATGGATTGAAGGGATCAGGTACAGAACTCTATTCCCAGTATCTTTGAATTACAGACTCAAAATCCTAGTCTTGGAGAGTACAAAAGCCTCCAGTCCAAATTCTCCTGATAAATGGAGTATCCTTTCGTGATATGCCTGAAAAATGTCTGTAAAGGTTCTGTGATATAATATAAATAGTATTGGTCTTCTGTGTAAGAAAAGCTGAATTTAAGTCTCCAGTCTGATACTTCTTAGCTGCAAAGTCTATAGATACCTCACTTCTGTCATCTGTAAAATGGGACTAATGCTATTTGTACTACATCTACCTCACAGGATCATTGTGAGAACTTTGTAACTCTCTCACTATGTAATGTAAACAGCATCCTCCCAGACCCTGGAAGAATTGTGTTGTAGTGAAAGAAAACTGGCTTGGGGCAGGAAGTATTGTTCAAGTCTAGCCTCTGGCCTTTACCTTGGGTCAAGTTATTTGCCCTTTTTGATGGTCTAGGAAACTCCTTAAGACTATAAATTACAGAGTAGTTGCCAATCTGCATTTGGTAGACCTTAGAAGGAAATTTGTTCTACTGATAAAAACTTCATCTTGAAGTATCCCTTCCCATTTTGGGACTGCTATAGTTGTTAAAAGGAAGTCGTCCCCCCCCCATATTTTGATCATAAAAACTTATTTCCTGTAATTTCTACCTATTGATCCTACTTCTGTCTTTTAGGACCAAGCAAAATCAAAATCTCTCACTAGTGTTGTCTGTGTTTCATATATATTCTATTCTATTTTATTTTATTTTTTGCAAGTCAATGGGTTAAAGTGACTTGCCTAAGGACACACAGCTAAGAGTAAGTATTAAGTGTTTGAGATCAAATTTGAACTCAGGTTCTCCTTACTCCAGGGTCGATGCTCTATCCACTGTGCCACCCAGCATCCCATTTCATATATTTTAAATTAGTGATTAAATAAAAAATCAGTCCTTCCTTGCCCTTCCCCCTTTCCATTGTAGAGATGAGAGATAAAACATTGAGTATATTTTCAGACGTTTTCAGTATATTGATCAGTTTGCTAATTTCCCATCTCTTTAAAATAACCTTTTTTTTTTAAATAGGGGATAACTGGGAGGAAGAGGAAGCTGGAAGAAATTTAGACAATGAGAAACTAAAAGATAGCAATACAATTTATTTTTTAAAAAGTAAATTTATAAAAGTATATAGGAAAAATTGTGATCATTACCCCTTAAATACTATATTCACTAGGTTAACCATTTCTTTCAATGATCCTCTTATGACATACTTTCAAGCCCCTGAAAATCCAAATCACCTTCTCTGGAATTTCTCTAGTTTGTGAATGCCCTCCTTAAAGTATGGATAAAAGACCTGTATAAAATATTACAGTAATGCTCCAACCAGGGCAGAGCCCAGAGGATTCATTTTCTCCCTTATTCTATATGTATATTATATGTATCTGGAGAGTGCCTTAATTTTTTGAAGGTCATTTCCCCTTTGCTGACTTATTGAGATTGCAATGCTTTAGAACCCCATCTTTCTTACATCAATGATTTCTAGTCATTTTACTCCAGTACTATATCAGAGAAGGGATTTTTGAATTCATGTATGTTTTTATATTTTTAATAATGATAATAATAAAAACTGATATTTACATTGTATTTTAAGTTTCACAAAGTTTTTCATGTATGGTATTTCATTTGATCCTCACAATAACTTTGTAATCATGATAAAGTTGGTAGGTGATTAAATTTCATCTTATTAGAATTAGCCGATTGTTCCAATTTGTTGAGATCCACCTTCATCCAATGGATTAGGTAGAAACATTGCGGTGCTTTCCCACCCTGGTTCTTTTGTGAAGACAAAGTAGGCCATCTCACAGTCTAGTTCTTACCTGACTGAATGGGTGTTGCCTCAGGCAAACTAATCTGTAAAAGGCCTTTGCATCCTGGGCCACTGGCCAGTCAAACTGACCTATGCCTTGCTACTGGACTCTAAAGACTGTAGGAAAGAGTGGGACTGATGTCTTTGCACAACTCTGCTTCATTTAAATCAAATTCATTTGAAAAGGCAAGATATCACCCACTTTGAGATCAAAAGACAAACAAACAATAACAATAATAAATAGGATATTTTACCCAACTTTGTCATGTTTGATAAGCATGCCACCTGTCTTTTTTTAAAGTACAAAAACAAAGCCAAAAATAGAGCTCTGTAGTTGTCCAGAAGAGCATTAGATGTTGGTTGTTTAGCCATAGAATTCTACTTAATTCATAATCTACTTTAATCTATTATTTGTTAACCTCCAGTTTTCTCCATTTTGACCATGAGGTTGTAAAAGGACTTTGTCAAATTTCCTAAATGCAGGCAAATGTGGCATTACTCTAAATTGTCAGTGTAGTAACCCTATTTAAAAAAAAGTAAAACAAAAAGAAAAAGGAAAGAAGATTAGTTTGATTTGACTCCTTCTTAATGAATCCATGTTGATTTGTGGTGAATGCTCCTTGAGTACTTGCAAACCATTTGTTTAGTCATTCCTTCTAGAATTTTGGCAAGAAACCTTCTGTCCCTCTCTATAGCCTGAAGCCTCCAACTTCTTGCCTTTATTTAAAAACAGGGACAAGCCTTTCATGTTCCCATTTTTGTACAGTAGTCTTCAGTGACCCCCTATCTTGGATTAAATTCAGATTTCTCAGTGTGGCATTTAAGATTGATAGTCTGGCTTCATCTAACCTTCATTTCACATTGTCAGGCTTATTTCCTATCCCTCTTTGTGTATACTTTACTGCAGTTAAATTAACTTTACGGCTATCCTTTGAATTTGATGTAATGTTTCTTCTCTATCCTTGTAAAGGCTGCCTGGAATGCACTTCCTCTCCTCTGCTAGAAACACTTCCTAATATTCTATCATTAGCATTCATCCTCACCTCAAATTATCTTTTATTTACTTGTTTACATGTCTCCAATGAAATGGAAGCCTCCTCTAGGGAATTTTTTCATTTTTGTCCTATATATCCATTATAGTGTCTGTCTATATTAGATGTTTAATAATTACTAATTGAATTGAATTTAATGGTTTAACAATTGCATTTCTAAGTTTTGTGAGTAATTTGGGATATCACTTTTTTCTGGACCAGGTGAGATGAATAATTAATAAAATGACTGTAATTTTCATTTCACTAATCATCTCTCCTTGTTGATTAGAATTGGGTTCAGAATAACTCTTTTGTTCTCTTCTGTATGAAAGATTACATTATTAACAAGGCAAATAGTAATGTCAGGTGGTCTGTTTGGAGCCAAGATTAGTCTCCATCTCAAATATAACCTGCCTCACAGCCAGCTTTTTGATCTGTTATAGCAATTCATCTCTTTTGGAATTATCTGTGTATATTTCCTCTGCATTGTTGCTTCTGTCTTTCTAGTTTATTGGTTCTCTAGATCTCTAATTCATTCTTTATTACCCATTCTGTGGGCATTGGTGTATTTTAACTGAGGTCTTGAGTATTGTTTTTGTCTCTCTTGAGAACTACTTAGCTTTTTCACTGCTATTCTTCCTATCTTATACTTGATATTCACTCTACTATCTGACCTAGAAGTTGCATCTTTGTATTTTCATCCATCCTATTCCTTTTTTTTTTTAAATTTAAAGCCATCTTGAGATCAGCAAGTCTCCTAATTCATTCTTCCTGGCTCTGGATAGAAATAGTCTATTCCTGGCCAAGAGCCCCATCATTCCTGTTTCTTACATTTCGGTTCAGAAAGCCAACTCTTTTTCTTTAATGTTGACTTTTTAGCCAGCTTGTCATTTCCCATCTCCTCTTTTCTGTTCTAATGATTCAACCTTCAATCAGCAGATATAATGAAAACACCACCTGTGCTTTGAAGTCCTTCAGGTACTTACTCCAAACTTTGTAATCACACAAATCACGAGAATTGGGTAATGCTTGTTAGTTTTCACAAGTCTTGAATTATTCTTTACCATGTCCTGGATGCCATCTCCAGGAAGACACACCTCATACTTAGACATATCAGATCAATATATTTTTGTCTTCTATTAAGAAAAGTCATTGACTACGTGTACAGTATTTTTCTATGACTTCTGCCTGTGTGTTCAGTAATTACCTTATTGCTCAATCTGATGGTCTTTTCTCTTTCCATTTTCTTCTAGACTTAAGTTGATTTTTCTAAAGCCAAGGTTTGATCATGTCACTCCCTTCCTCAATAAGTTCCAATGACTCCATAGTACCTAATATAATTTCAACTTTTGGGCTCTTCACAAGTGGGCTTCAACCCACCTTGCCAGACTTCTTAAATCTTACTCCTTTCCTGTGCTCTTTGATTTAACTTAACTTGACTCCATATTATTCCTCATATGTAACATTTCATCTCCCAACCCCACACTTTTGTATAGACCATCAACTATACCTATGACATACTATCTCCATACTTAAACTCTGGTTCAGAAGTTACCCTTTAACATGAGACTTCTCTTTACCTCCCCTGATTGTCTTGTAGTGATTTTGTATGTGTTTGTATGTGAACATGCAGTTTCTTGAACGAATGTAATTTCATTGAATGCAGCAGCAATTTCACTTATGTCTTTGTATCTTCAGTGCTTATCACAGTGCTTGGCAAATAGTATGTGATTAATAAATTCTTGTTGGTGCACTGATCGAGTTTCTATAGAAAGCTGCTTCTACCTTTCATGTTCCAAATACATTCTCCTTGGAATGAGCCTTCTGCTTCTAAAACAACTCCAACCTTGGGCTTCCACTGGCTTCGACTCCTCTCTTCTCCCTCACATTCTATTTATCTTTTGCTTTCCTCTTAAAGTAATTCTTCCAGCCTGTCAAAATACACTTCATCTACTTTGATAAACTGTAGAGTAGAGAAATAATCCTCAGGGTTTTTTTTAACCTCTAGTATGGAAACCACACTACATATATAATGGTTCCCTGCTTCTAAAAGAAACAAATATAATTAGACATCTTCTAGTTACTGGAATAGTTTCCCTTTCCCTCCATACTTGAGATATTTAGCTTGTGAAAATCATTGAATCAATGATTATTTTCATGAACTCTTTTGCAAGATACTTTTGAATTATAGAAGTCCTTTGCTTCCTTCTTCCTTTCTATCCCTCTCATCTTTCCTTGCTTAGACACCAGTCACTTTCCTCTACAGTACACATGACTGGATCTGCTTCTACTCTGTCTTAAAAAGGCATCTTATGATAGACTTACCCAGAGATAAGTCCTGTTATCTGGTGGAATGTTAGATGCTCCAGATCAATAATTAGTATACTTTTGCCTCTACCCTCATGCCAACAATGTCTACAATAAGGAACCTTTTGGAAGATAGTCTTGCAAAATTAAACCTAGTTCTGAGGAGAATCCCAGCTTTGTTTCTTCCTCTTTTAAAACTCCCTCAGGAGACATTAACTTCTTAAAAAGGACAAGGTGTTCCACGCTATCCAGGACCATCTTCAGTCATTTCCAGAGAAGAAAGTGAGACTAGTGACTTTTCACAACCCTTCCTCATTTAAATCCAATTCCCTTCCATGTCATGGCATCATCTCCCTGATGTCATAGTCCTCTTTGAGAATGAAGGATAAATAAGAACAACAGCTGCCCAGCCTCTTCACTTCAATTTGTATACTTCTGTCATTCAAGGCAGCAAGTGCTTCATTGCTTTCCCTCCTGGGTCATTTTCACATTTGGTGCTTCTTCTCTAAAATCTATTGACTATTTGTTCTCCAATTTGAATTTGGAAATCCTATTAGAGTTTTGGCTACATATACAGTATGGTTGTGGAGGAATCATACTATTAGGTAGTTCCCTTTTAGCTTTCTCATTGAGCTTTATTTCACATAGTATGGGATGATTCTAGGAGAATTCCAAAGATGAATAGCTGAACAGCAAGGAAGTTTTGAGCCACTGCCTGGAACAGGTAAGGACTTCTTGTTCAGAAAACACAGATGGAGAAAGTGCTTGGAACTGGCACTGGGAAAAGATAGACTGCTCTCCACTATTTTTCCCTGTCCCCAAGGCCCTGAAACCAGTTATGCCACAGCTGAAAAATACTGCTATAGAACTTTATGTAGTGAATACAGATGGTATGTAAAACTACTTCCTGGTAATGAATTGTAATGATGTAGAAATCAGAATGAAATGACAGAGCTAGAGCAGCAGTGTCTGTGTCTGGAAAACTGTCAAAGAGTAATTTAGGGGACAAAAAGATCAATGAATGCAGATGGCCTCTCTCTGGTTTTCTCATGCCTGTAATAAAAAAAAAGACCCTTGTTAGTATGGAAGCATATTCTAGTCTCAGCAATGGCAGCCGTAACAATTGATTGATCTAAGATATTTCTCTTCCCTTTTTCCAGTTCATCAATTAAAAAAAATAAAAATTAATCATGGCATGGCTAGGTTAGATGGTTCACTTGAGTCTTTTGCTCTGAATTTGAAGCAGGGTAGTTTATTATTATTTTGCTTTGGAACTGTCTTTAAGCTATCAAAATTGTAGCCTTCATGAGGTCAAATTTCTTTTTCTAATATGGATACAGGACCTTTATTAAAACCTATTCATATTAAGGGTATTATTAAGTTGAAAGACAATATTGCAGGCTAAATGCATTTTGTAATTTAGAGCACTTTAGAATTGATGATAGGTCAATGAACACTTCTTTTTTGGAAGTTATCAATCCTAAATTCAGTGATGGTAAAAGATAGGACATAAAAATGGATCTCAACTTTTTCCTAAACCATGAAGAAAAGTAAATTCCATTTTCTGCAACACAGCATAGTGAATATTATAAATTTATTTTTAAAGCTCTTGCAAAACTCAGAAAGAAATGCAAAGCCAATCTTCTCTAGGACTTCCACCCAGAGACTATGTAGTGCAGCTATGGGCACCTTGAATTCTAGGTTTCAGTGCTGGTAGGGACTGGCTTGAGTAATTCAAATATTTCTTAGACCATAGATTTCCATGCATATCCAGGGCTCTGTGTCAGAGTGGGTTAGTTCTAGGTATTCCCATATCTTGGTACATCTTGACATATGAGTATGCTAGGTAACCCTTACTAATTAAAGTCCCAAAACTAAAGTCACCTTCTCCAGATCAATAATTAGTATACTTTTATCTCTACCCTTATGCCAACAGCATCTGCAATCAGGAACCCTTTGTAAGATGGTCTTTCAAAATAACATCTAATTCCCAGGATATTCCCAGCTCTGTTTCTTTTTCTCTTTCAAAACTAGCTGTCTTCAGGAGGTTTCGTATAGAATTAAGTACAGACTGAATTAAATATATAGCATTGATCAAATGCTATTAATAATCTTAATAATAGCTTACATTGCTCTATCAAATATCTTACAGAGGCAAACTCTTTTAATCCTTACAGCAGATCTGTGGGGTAGTTAACTGCTGTTATTCTCATTTGACCAATGAAAAAAGTCTCAAAGAACCAGGTGAAATGATTTGCCTATAGCCAGATAGCTTGCAAGTTGTAAAGAGGAGACTTGAACCTAGGATGCACTCCTAAGTTCTACTTGCTTTCCTCAATTACACATGAATCTAATAATAATAATAATAATAATAGCAGTAGTAATAATAATAATAATAATGATAGCACTTTATAGCTCATGGAGTCCTTTCATATAGAGGTCCAAAAAGCTTAACCTGATGACAGAGGAAGTAAAGTCGGACTGCAGACTTTGGGCTGTGGCATACAAGGCTTGATAAAGATGATTTAATCCAAATTATATATTTTGTAGGTGAGTAAACTGAGGCACCAAGTAGAAGAATTTTTCTTCAAACTCAGGTCTCTTGATTCCCAAAACCTAGGTTCTTTTGGTTGCATCATGTTGTCTCATTAAAAGGTCAGTTAAACGATGATGCACAGACTCTGTGAATCACGAAAATTTCATAGAATCAAGGAATATGACCTAGGGGACCCCAAGGTCACCTAATTCAACCCAACTGGTCATTTGTCCTCTGCTTACAGCCCTCACCCCTCTCTGAAGTCAAAGCTTGCCATTTTTGGACGATTGTCTTTGTAGGACAATTTCCCTTTTTCTATTCTGCTGAAATTACCCTCTTCATTTTTCATTTAGTGTTCGTCCTTTTCCCCACTCATAGGTCAGCAGGACAAATGCAATGTCCCTTCCACAAGCAAGCTCTTTGAATTTTTGAACATCACTAATGTGCTTCCCTCTCTTCGATGGAAACCTTCATTTTCTTTAACTCATCTTTGAATGATATAATTTCCAGTTCCATCTCCTTCCTATTGCATGTCAGTTGGTCTTCTCTAGATGTATGTTAGTTTTTCAATGTTCTTAAAATGTGGAGCCCAGAACAAAAATAGTACTAAAGACATGATGTGAGTAAGGCAGAATAATTTGATACCTATCCCTTGTTCTTGGCCCTATATCTTCATTATTGTTATTAGTGTTTTTTTTTTTTGGTGGGGAGGCTGTTTTGTCACATGGTTGACCCACATTGTAGCAGGATTCAACAACTTTGGAATCAAGGGATTTGAATCCAAATTTTGCTTTCTGTGAAATCTTCTTTTTCCCTTCCTGGATCTCAGTTTCCTCATATGTAAGTTATAAGGATTAGACTAGGTGGTAACTGAAATTCCTGATCTTCGCTTCAGTTCATTAATATTTCTAGCTCTTTTTCAAAAGGAAGGGGTATGGCCTTTTATATAACTATTCCATCCTTATTTGTTCATTTTTGTTTTCTTCTTAAACTTCTTCATCAAAGTGCTTTAAATCCAAGACCTGATATCTCTCCTTTGAAATTTCCTTATTATATTAATTCCTTTGAGATATTTTTAGACCTTGATCTTTTGATATGGTCAATTTTTTTCTCATTTTCCAGCTTTGGGCCACCTGCAAAGTCAATAACCATATCATCTGTGTCCTACCTAGTGATTGATGACATTTTGAATTGAATATGGCCAGAACCAGGGAGTCCTCAAAAGATCCCCCTTTAAGGTCATATTGCTGCACTAATTTATATCTTATTACTACTCCAATAATTATATAGAGTATCTGCAAATATGTATGAGGATTTCCCCATTATTCTATGTTTTTGATCATTTGTCCAACTTAGACTCCTTACACTTATTCTATTTTTCTCCCAAGACCCACCCCTCTACACTTTCTACTGACCTCCCTGACTTTCTTCAAGCCCGTCTAAAATCCCATCTACTACTGGAAGCCTGTCCCAATCACTCTTAATTCCAGGGCCTTTCTTTTTTTAATCTCTACTTATCCTATATAGTTTTTTTTAAATCTCTCTCTCTCTCTCTCTCTCTCTCTCTCTCTCTCTCTCTCTCTCTCTCTCTCTCTCTCTCTAGCTATCCTACAGGCTCAATTTGAAAGAGCTTTGGGGTTACAGTCAGAAAGACCTGAGTTCAAATTAAGCCTTAGACATTTACAAGCTTTGTGACCCTCAGCAAATTACTTATTCTCTGCTTATTTCAAACCAATGGAAAAGGAAATGGCAATCTACTTCAGTATCTTTGCCAAGAACACTCCATGAGCAGTATGGCACACAGGGTAACATATAGTTGGATAAATGAATGACAACAACAATATATATTATATATGTATATATATATGTATATATCTCTCTCTCTAAATATATTTATATATATATTTATATTTAGTATATCTAGTGTGTTTTTCTCTCTCATTAGATTGTAATCTTCTTGAAGCCAGAAATTGTTTGTTGTCTGTTTTTCTATCCCTAGCATGTAACAAATACAGCACCTAACACATAGTAGGCATTTAATAAATTATCTCCATCTTTTTTACATGACAGATTTTGCCAGATATTTTGTTGAATGTGATGTGAGATAAAAAATTCAGAGTAAACTTTTTAAAAGTTGTCTCTTAGCCACCCTTCTCTACTTATTACTTTCATGGTATCAGAAAAGTCAAGTCTAAGGAGGAGTTTTATCTCATTAATGTAGTATATTTCTAGTATGGAATTGGTGATTTAGAAATTCTGTAATAGATACAGACCTAGGAGCCTTCCAAAATCATGATTCAAATTAGAAAAATGGTGTATTCCTGGTCATTTTAAAAAACATTGAATTATGCCCAGTATTTAAAATGTCCCCACATTGTTTCCTAGCAATTTCATTTATCTCTGATTGTTTTGTGTGATTCAAAGTGATACCATATTCCCAGACAAGGAGAGTCCTTATATATCTTTGCCAAGCTAAAGCTTATTTCTATCTGTATTTTTTCTAAAGTTAATAATAGTATTTTATACTAATGCTTTGATTTACCTGACACTAGGGAAATCTCAGATATCTACAACCCTGGATAGCTGAGTTTTTTAATAGCTGAAGGTTTCCAAACTCTTGAAGTTTCATATAATTTTTTCTTTTAACCATTTTTGATAAGCAAAACATCTATGTTCCTTTTGGTATATCATTGATAAATATGGTGAACAAAATGGATTTAAGAACAGGGGTACCTCATAATCTTTTTCTATTTTTTTTTAGGTTTTTGCAAGGCAAATGGGGTTAAGTGGCTTGCCCAAGGCCACACAGCTAGGTAATTATTAAGCGTCTGAGACCGGATTTGAACCAGGTACTCCTGACTCCAGAGCCACCTCATAATCTTTCTCAAATGGTTTATACATCTCTGCCTTTTTATGCTGAGTATACTGAAATTTAATATAATTTAACCATTTATATAAGACAAAGGGTCATCATTATATATGTCAGCTTTTGTTCTATATATGCCTTGAGAGGATGATTTTAAGACTTTTTTAACCTGTGTATTAAATGGCCCCAGATTGATGTGATTTGGGGGTTCCAGTGTCTGCTTTTTATAGTCTTCTCTTTCTCTTCCATTGTTGTCAGTTCTCAGCTCTGGGCAGTTTGCCTGTAACTCACTTCCCTTTCTCCTCCCTATTCATCACAATAAACTCATCTTCATGCAGATTGCTTTAGATTTGATTCTTGTACCTCATCTGTAACCCCAATTGCTTTTGCTCCTCTAATTAGAGGTCTATGGGGTGGAACAAAAACCTTCCCCAATCCTCTATTGACAAAGGACTTCAAAGAACAGCTGGTTCTTCATTTCCCATCAGTTACACTCTTTGGGGTTGACTCTACCATCATCATCATCATACCCCATTTTCAGCTTCCCTTTCTACATTTTCTCTCTCTCTCTCTTTTCTCTTTCCTTCCACAACCCCTTAGATTATAATATCCTTGAAGACAAATAATGTCTTCCTTTTTCTTTTCTTTTTTTTTTTTTTTTAACGTTCCCAGCACTTAGCACAGTGTCTGCACGTTATAAGTGCTTAATAAATGTTTATTGTAGGGGCAGCTAGGTGGTGCAGTAGATAAAGCACCGACCCTGGAGTCAGGAGTACCTGGGTTCAAATCTGGTCTCAGACGCTTAATAATTACCTAGCTTTGTGACCTTGGGCAAGCCACTTAACCCTGTTTGCCTTGCAAAAAAAAAAAAACCTAAAAAAAATGTTTATTGTATTGTATTGTACACCAGATCAGGGAGGCAATGGCTATTTGTTCATTAATAAAATGTTTCTTCCTCAGAATGAGGAATCTGTTGTCTTTTATCTGAGACATATCATAAGATTTCTGCTTGGGCAAGAAAATATAAAAACTGGTAGAAATTGTCTTAGTGCTACCATTTGGATCTGTATTTTCCTTCATCTGTTTAGTCTTCTGTCTTTAGATTCATTGTAGTAGTTCTTGGTCTCTGGAGTTTTCTGAAATGCTACAGGATATAAAAAAAGAAATGATTGAAATTTATAATGAACATTAAATTGTTCCATCGTGTTTCAAAGGAAAAGACAAAGCCGAGATGACCTACCCTATGTTATATCGTTTATTGTAAGCATGTTCCATGTAGAAAGTAGGACTTGGGATTTTCAGTATTCTAATATTTTTCATCTAATTCATGAAGTAGTAATTTGTAAGGGTTTTTGTCAGGGGCATTAAGTGGGGATTTTTTTGTACTCTGCATTGTGTCTTCCTTTGTGAAAAAAGCAATCTGTTAACTCCTGCCTGTGTCATTCATGAGACTTGTACTGGTAATGAGTCACATTTCAGTCATTCTGGAAAGATTTTTGGTGTTTGCACAATGAGGGGTAAGATTAATGAAGGGTAAGATTCATTGTGGGGGGGGAAACAGTCAGGGAAAGAAGAATACCAAGAATAAAATCTTTTTTTTCAGTCCATTTTTATATCTTTGTACCTTTCCTAGAAAAGCTGGCTGAATATACCTGAATTGTCCCAAGGATAATTTTTTTTCTTCTTCCTTTGCCCTGGCAAGTGTGCTAGGAGATTGGTACCTCCCAGTGGCATATTCTGTTTCCTTTGAACAGTACAGGAGTCCAGTTCTTGTTTCTATCATGTCTATACCCCGGTCTAGGAAGGACTGGTTGTGTGCTGATAACAGAGATTTGACACTGGGGAGGAAAGGAGAGCAGGAAAATGAAATCAGAAAAGGAAATGTCTGACTATTAATGGATAAGATGGGAGCAACCACAATGGGAAAAAAGAAAGTATAAAGACACATTTTTGGTCCCCACCCCCTTCCTTGGGGAGGAGTAGGGATGAAGGAGAGAATGAATAAAATGGTTCAAAAAGTATACACACTAGAAGAAACAAAAAGACAGTGAAATGGAGCACAAGGAAAACAGAAGGTGGTGAGGGAGAAGGTAAATGAGTTAGAGATCCCAAGAGTAAGGGAGGGGGATAGGAAAAAGGAAAAGAAGCATTTAAATATAAAAGAAAGAAGAGAGATATGGTGTAGAGAAGGGGCCACATCCTTTGGTAGTCTTGGGAAATTTTCATTTGCTCCCAGGAGTATACCAGCCAAGTAGCCAGTGTGTCTCCCTGAAGACATTTTACTGAGTTTTGTATTAACTTTAATGGGATTCTCTTTCTGAGTCCTGGATGACTGGTTGCAGTGCCATTGACATTCTGTGAGATCAAAAAAACCAAGTGCCAAACTCTGGTTCTGCCCTGCATGCCCCCTTGCAGTGTTCTCTAAACTTCTGAACCTGCACCATCTGCATTTGATGTTTGCCAGTCCTCCTTGCCAACAGGGAGGGTTAGTTGAAAGAGAAAAATAGTCCTAAGACTTGTCATATTTATAGCAAATACATGAGAGAAGGCCGAACAAGATAGAAGCATACTAATTACTTTTTAAAGAGAAATTCCCTTTTGTGGGCAAACTCCTTGACCATTAATGCAAGGACTGCAAATAATGATTTCTAAGAACTAAATCATCCAGAATCAGAAAATTAATGAAATTTATAATAAAAATCTCTTCCAGTAAAGCTTTTGACCTCTTTCAGGCTTAATTTCATCATATGTAAAATGGGGATAATAATATTCATTACTTTTTTGCATACAGTTGTGGCAGGGAATCTACTTTGTAAATCCCAATAGAAATTTTAGCTGTGATTTATTAATACACTAGTTTATAGCAACTATAGGTATGAGAAAGAATGATTGACTTTGATAACTAAGAGTTTTTAATGAAAACATAGGTTGTAGACCCTCCATAGTCTTTGATTCTTCTTGGGCTTGGTCTCTAAATGCTTCCTACTCCCCCTTTTGGTATTAGAGTTTTCTTAAATTGCTAGGTTACCACTCACTATATTGGCCACAGAGTAATGGTCTAAAAGTTTCCAGTGACCTCTGATTTGGGAAACAAAAAGAAGGAAATGAACTTGTAATGTCATTGATATTGGGTACACCTGGAGGGGCAAGTACTCTCTACTATTAAATGTCTTGCTATTTGCCAAACAAATGGAATGCAAATCCCAGTAAAAAAAAAAGAAATACAATCCTGGCCCTGAAGAAGCTTACACTCTAAAGGGGAAGATAATATAGCAAAGGAAGCTGAGAAATATCAAAAGGGAGGGAGAGAAAAGGCACAATGTGGGAGAGTGCAGCCTGGTGAGCAATGAAGAGATGGTCACCCTCTTTGCATGGAGGTTCTGGGAGGATCAATCTCTTCAGAAGGGGGCACCCAAGAGACAAAGAGTGTGAGAATTTCAGGGCTGAATCTGTATCCATGATGAAGAGCTTTTGGAGCAGGGGGAAGACCTAGTGGGAAGTGAGTCTGTAAAGCCTTTGACATGTTCACAGAATTTTCTTTGAATGAAATATTTCAGGGCTCTTTTAACTTTGGGTACCTTCTATTTTGCAGGTCATTGGCTGTCGATTTGACATCTTTTAAGATATATGCTTCACTGAGTCTGGAAAAAAGAGTCAGTAGCTCGGTAAGTATAAAGTGTTTGGGCTCATTCTCTCTCTCTCTCTCTCTACCAACAGTTGCAAAGGCAGATCTTTGGAACTTCACACATTTTGGTAATCACTTCTCTATCATCTTTATAACATGTCTGGAAATCTACTATGACAGAATTAGGCTAAATCATGGCTGAAGATGGATGTAGAGTGTCTCCATCAGTCCATTGTCAGCAGGTGTTTATCAAGTGCCTAGAGGCATGTGAGTCATGGAATATTAAAACTCGAAGAAACTTCTGAGGTTATCTCATTCAACCTTATCTCTGAGCAGTGAGATCAGTGAGCAAAGTGGCCGAGCTGAGAGTAGAACCCTGGTCACTGGAGTGTCAGTCTCATTCTCTTTCTCTTGTAGAATGTTGTTCAACATTAGTGTGTTGTCCAGTAGGAAACAGGGGATGTAGTCAGTGGAAAGCTCTTTCCTGATGGACCCAGAGTGTTCAACCTAGCTGTCATTATCTGTTGAATTAATATTGGGCTGGGTACATCCATCTTTTCAATATTTACTCTGATGTATGAAGTGTCCACTTCATTTAAAAGTCCTTTCTGTTGTCTCTGTTCCTCTGTCTCAGACAACTGCTCTAAATTCTCCTTGCATTTCTTCCCTAACATATACTTATGCCCCATAGCTCTGATCTTCCCAGGAACTCAGACAGATCATCAAGTTTAATTTTCTATTAACCTTTATTGTCTGGGTTCACCTCCCAGTTGTCTTCTTGAAGGATTAAATAATCTCTGTTTGGCCAGTCTCTTTTTGGGATATAAAACATTATCCTATTGATTATCTCTGCTGTACTAAGCCCGGACTTGGCAACCTGTAAGCAACCAACCCATGGACTAAAGCTGGATAAATTAATCATGTCAGTGAGATAACTTATGCTTTTCTTTTTATTATAAAGTATTTTTTATTTTTCTTAATTACATGTAAATAAAATTTTTAACATTCATTTAAAATTTTTTTCAGTTCCAAATTTTCCTCCTTTCCTCCAAGATAGTAAGCAATTTGATACAGGCTACATATGTACAATCATGTTAGTTCCATTAATCATGTTGTAAATGAAGAAACAGATGAAAAGAAAAAAAACACAAAAAATAAAGTAAAAATTAGTAAACTTCATTATGCATTCAGATTCCAGCAATTCTTCCTCTGGATGTGGATAGCATTTTTTCATCATGAGTCCTTTGGAATTGTCTTAGATCATTGTATTACTTAGACTAGCTTAGTCATTCATAATTGATCAACATACAATATTGCTGTTAACTATGTACAATGTTTTGGCTTTACTCTCTTTTTTTTGCATCAGTTCTTGTCAATCTTTCCAGGTTTTATTCTGAAATGAATCTGCTTGTCATTTCTTTTAGCACAGTATTATATTCCATTGCCATCATCTACTACAGCTTGCTCAGCTTTTCCTCAGTTGATGGGCATTCCCTCAATTTCCAGTTCTTTGTCACTCCAAAAAGACTTGCTAAAAAATATTTTTGTACATGTAGGTCCTTTTACTTCCTTTAAAAAAAATCTCTTTGGAATACAGACCTGGCAGTGATATTGCTGGATCAAAGGGTATATTGCCTCTTTTGCACATAGTTTGGAATTACTCTCCAGAATCCTCAAACATTAGTATCCCTATTTTCCCACATCTCCTCCAATATTTTTTATTTTCTTTTTTTTCTGTCAGATTAGTCAATATGATAGGAGGACTTTGATGATACCTCAGAGTAATTTAAATTTATATTACCCTAATCAATAGTGATAGTGATTTAGAGCATTTTTTCATATGACTATCAAAAGCTTTGATTTCTTCATCTGAAAACTGCTTGTTCATATCCTTTGATCATTTATTTCTTATCAAACAAATAATTCACAGCACTTTGTTTTGGGAGAATGGTAGCAAAAAAAAAACAACTTAAGTGAGTACCTATCAATTGGCTAAACAAATTGTGGCTCATGAACATGATATTATTGTGTCATCAAAAATGAAAAATGTGAGGGATTTAAAGAAACTTTCATGAACTGCCATGACAAAGAATGAAGGAAGCAGAATTAGGGAAAAATATATAAAATGAGTATAACAATGTAAGTAAAAAAGAACAAGAAAATGAAACTGAATAAGGAATAAAATGACCACTTGGAGATAAGACATTGTACCTTCCTCCTTTCAGTAGAAATATGGGGTATTATGATAATGGAATGTTAATACCTGCTGTCAGATATAATTGATATGTTTGTTGTTTTTTGCTGCTTGAAAAATAAATATATGAATAAAAGGCTCACTGAATGAAGGAAAAATAGGATTATATTACACAACAAATGTGATCTAAAAGCAAAAGGCATCAATAAAACTTACTGCCCTCTAAAAATCACCATTCCAATCTTTTTGTACATAGATTCTAACAAAGATTCCTATCAATGATGACTGTTTAAATTCAGTTTTGACTGCTTTCATACCCGCACCTGAACTTTTTATTTCAAGTCTGGGAAGAGATGCCAGCAGTCATTGAGGATGAATAAGACAATTGGCATATGCCCAATGCTGCTTCCTACTGCTCTTGAACTTCTGTAGCCCCTGTGACCCTGAACTTGAAGGCAGGACCAGAAGACAGAGAGCAGGGCAAGAAGGTGGGAAAGGGTAGAGTCATAAATCTGAGTAGTGTCCTGGACAAGAATTAGTTCAGGTGAGAGATTTAGAACATTCGTGAGTTAATTTTGTTCTATTGCTTCCTCTCTTGCATCACAGATCCAACCAAACCTAGAAGGGACCTTCTTTGGAAGCCATTCAGGATCTCATTACCCTTTCCCTGAACTCTTTTAAATTGATCAATTTTCTTCTTGTCTCTTTCTCCTAATTTATTCAACACATTTTACTATATATATATTAATTTATGCATAAATATGTATGTATTGATTTGAACAAGGTATATGATGCACTTTTCTTTAAAACTCATGGTATCGGTTTATTTTTGACAACAATATAATTGTTGAATTTGTAATTAATAATTTATTTTTAACATTTGTTTTAAAAAATTATAATTCTAAATTCTTTACCTTTTTCCAACCCTTGTAAAGGCAAGAAATATAATTATATTAAGTACTTTTTAAACCTAGAAGCGTATAAATGTCAGATATCACTGTCACTACCACCACCACCACCACGATCGTCATTACCATCATTAAGACAGTGTTTTATAGAGCTCACACAGAAACCAACTAGGAGGACCTAAGTGTAATTTCCATCTATGATGCCTACTCAGTGTGACGCAGGGTTATCACTTAAGCTGTCAGACCTCTGGGTAAGTCTCTAAGACTCTAAGTTGCAAAGAAGATGCTTACCTCCATTGGTGGAGGGCATGTCCTCATGAGCGAGTTCCCTGTACCAATGAAATCACAAGTATAATAAAACCTTGTACCTTTCTCCTTCCAATGGAAACATGGAATGCTATGGGTCTAGATGGTTATAACTGCTTTCATATACAATTAATGTGTTTGTAGCTTTTTGCTGATTTAAAAAAACCTTCTAAGGGAAGGCTCACTGAATTGAGGAAAAGAAGGGTTATATTAAAAAATGAATGTGATGGCTCTATTCATCCATTATTATTCATATTTCTTTCATTATATTTCATTATTCAAAAGCTTTCACAGATTCCTCCTCTGTTTTCTGAATATAATGTATACTAAGACTGATGCACTGAAATCTGGTTTCAGCACACCATTCTAACCTTTTCTCATTCTAATTCCCTTTACTTTAACTTCCAAACAAACTGGACTATTTACACACATGGCCTTCTTCCAATACATTCAGTACCTTCCCAGATTTTGTATTTTTGCTCACAATTTGTCATATTTCTGGAATGCTCTCCCCTTGACTCTCTCTATTGAAGTTCAACCTTATCTTCAAGACATAGGTCAAATTCTCTGGCTTCTGGAAAGCCTTCCCTGATAACTCCAGCAGAAGGTGACAGTTTACTCTGAACGAACACTTTGTTAGCTTTATAGACACTGGATATTGACATTTCAGTCATCAAACATCTATCATTTCTCAACCCACTCTCATCTCTTTGTCAGAGTAAACAGTGCAATGGAGAGGAAATGGAGGTTCCTAGTTCCAACACACAGAGTTGTGTGACTGTAAAGGAGTCAATTCTCTGAGACTTAAGTTTCCTGATCTTTTAAATAGGGACAATGAAACAGCAATCTTGCCAACCTCAGGGTCTTTGTGAGAAAAGAGCTTTTCAAGTTTTAAAGAGACTTATCAGCATAGGAACCTTAGGCTTAACTTGGGTGCTAGTGAATCTTCCCTTTTGTGACTCTCCCATTTGTTATTCCCTAAACTATTTTTTTTGTATTTGCTTATCTCTGTGCAAGTTATTTTATGCATGAAATAGAAGTGGTGTGTTTATTTGATTTTAGATAGATACTGCTTCAATTTTTTTTTTGTTTTCTTACTATAGAACGTAAGTCTTGCATGATATAGGCAGGCACTTAATAAATGCTTACTTGCTGAATGAAGTTAAGAATGAATGAATAGCTGAGATAAATGATTACTGAATTGAATTAGAAGGTATCTTTTTTAATATTTTTTTCACTTAGAAAGCATTTATTTTTTTCTCCTATTCTCTCCTCTCCTTCCAGTGTTACCTTAAACAATAAGAAAAGAAAAACAACGCCTAAAACCAAAATGTGTAGTCAGGTGAAGCAGATTCCCTCATTGATTAAGTCAAAAAATGCATGTCTTATCCTCATCTTGAGTTCATTCCCTCTCTTCTATCAGGAAGATCATCACTGACCAAAAGGAATCATGGTTGACAATTGCATTGATCATCATTCTTGAGTCTTTTAAAGCTGTTTGTTTTTAAAATGTTGTTGCTGTGGAAGTTGTTTTCCTGGTTCTCACCTAGCTATAGTTTGGTTCATATAGTCTTTCCAGTTTTCTTTGAAATTATCTATTTTATCATTTTTATATTTACATTTGTTTAGGCATTACCAAATAGGTGTGCAGTTTTAGGCAGTCTTTTGCTATATAAATGTTTTTGTATATATAGATCTTTTGCCTCTTTCTTTGACTTCTTTGGTAGGTTAGACCTAGTTATACAACTAGGTAGAGTGCTAGACTTGGAATCAGGAGGACTTAGCTAAGATTCTTATAAGCTGGATAAATTAATCTATTGTCTCTATTTCCAAAAGTAGAAATAAAAATACCCCAAATTCACAAGGTTGTTGTGAGATTCAAATGAAATAACATATGGAAAATATTATGCAAATCTTGAAGAACTACACAAGTGCTAATTTATTCTTGATAGTAAAAGTGGTTATAGTAATTGTGGTCTAGTTGGATCAATGCACAGCTTAGTGACTTTTGCCATAGTTCCAAACAGTTATCCACAACTGATCAAAGGTGTCTTAATCCTTGTTGACCACCATCTTCAGTGCACCCTATTTTAGTCTGTCTTTTCCTTGAAGAATAGCCTCTGCTGAAAACCATCTTGTAAATGTGAGCTAACTGATCTCTTACAAAGTGAATGTATAGTGTTCCTGGATTTATTTAACATACTCTGGATGTAAGCCACTTTCTTGTTAGCCTTCTCTGCTGGCATTGCACATTGAACCTAGAATATAAATGCTGTACCTATCAGTACATCAAGATTTCCTTCTAGCTAATTCAGTATCATTTAAATCATACTTAGCTAGGGCATTCTTTCTTCCCAACTGTATCACATTGTTCTTATTAAATTTCACATTCTTTTCCCCAGCTTTAATCTATAAAAGTAATCCTGAAAAAGATCTATTCCATCTGTGTCTTCTTCCCCATCTTTTTGCCTTCTTAGGACAAAATTATTTGAATTCATCTTGTGACTTTGGGAGTTGATAAAAAATATTGGAGTACTTGTCTCATAGTAAAGCACTTGTGATGAATGTTTATTTGAAAGAAAGATTATTCCTGGCACATAACACTTAGGCTGTTGTCATTTCCAAATAAGAATTTATTTTCTTACCAAAGAGGAAAGGTAGTGCTTACAGAGGACAGGAAATTAGTTTTATCCAGTTTGTATAATGCTACCTGAGAGAAAGGTGGTGTCTTTTGAAGTTATGTCAAGCCCTTCAGGAAGTGGAGTTATCCTTTTCTATAGGCATGCCCAAGCTAGAATCTTGACCATAAACCTGACAAACTGAAGATCATGATGGGATGTCATTTTTTTTTTTTTGCAAGGCAATGAGGTTAAGTGACTTTCCCAAGGCCACACAGCTAGGTAATTATTAAGTGTCTGAGGCTGGATTTGAACTCAGGTGCTCCTGACTCCAGGGCTGGTGCTCTATCCACTGCACCACTTAGCTGTCCCAATGGGATGCCATTTTAATAAGACTCCTTTCAGGCATTCTAGAACTCAGAAATCACTGGAATATCCTGTTATGAGGGAATTGAATGATCTCCAAGTTTCACTCTAGCCATATATCCTATGATTGTACGTTTATGAACTCTATAATACAGGTTATATAGGTTCAGAGCAATGGAATAATATCAAACTTCACAATATTGAATTTTGATAATATGTAATAATAACAATAGCATTTACATAACATTTTAAGATTTGCAAAGCATTTTGCAAGTATAGCATTTAATTTTCATAACAACCCTATGAATAATAATACTATTATCCCCATTTTCAAATGAATAAACTGAGGCAGAATTAAGTTAAGTGACTTGCCCAAGGTTAGATAGGTAATAAATATTTGATTTGGTTGTGCACTGGATAAAAGCATTGGGTTTGGAATCAGGAAGATTCATCTTTATGATTTCAAATGCAGCCTTAGACACTTACCAACTGTATGACCCTGGGCAAGTCACTTAAACTTGACAACCTCAGTTGCTAATCTGTAAAATGAACTGGAGAAGGAAATGGGCAAACCACTTTAGTATCTTCACCAAGAAAATTCCAAATGGGATCAAAACAACCTAACAACAAGAACAATATCCCTTTCTCAAAATGTAGTACTCATAGTCCACTGTGTCACCTAGGTGTTTCATTTTGCACACTTACAAGAAATAGCCATAGAGTCATTGAACATTAGGATTGGAAAGACACTTTAAAACCATCTAGTCTGAGCCACTCAGATTCTACAAACAGGAAAGTTGGAATCTCAATGAAGTGACTTGCCTATTTATTGTAGAACCCATTTCTCATGACTCCCATCCCAGTGTCTTAACACTATACCATGCTAACAATAAGGAAGAAATCTTTTTAATGTTCATCCTATTGGTGTGAATTTCCCAAAGTATAAAATTTACTTTTGTAGATTAGTTTCAATTCAACAAATATGTACTTACTAAGCATGAGATGTATAGAAAGCACTGCATTAGTTACTAGAAATACAAATGGGATAAAATCTTTGACCTTAAGGAACTTTTTTCTTCAAATCATTAATAAAATATGAGTCATTTCTAAAATATAAACTCAATCTAATTTTTTTTATTACATTTGATTGGTCCCAAATCAATTGCTTAGTCAGTCAGTAAAGATACATTTATTGACAACAATCATGTGAATGGCACTGTGGAATCAAAAATGATGTCAGCTTCTAATCTTAACCCATCTGTCTATCCTGTTTTATTCCTATTTCATTAGTATTTACTATCTCATCCTTCATGAAAATTTTCATATAATTTGACTTGCAAGTCCCTTAATGACATTTTACTAATATGTATAAAACTTGGAAAAACATGTTCAGTTAACCTTTCCCCCCCATCATCATAATACCCAAAACAAAGTGAGCATAGTGCAGACAAGTTAATTTCTTGAAAAATAAATTGTAAATAATCAATCCCAAGTCTTAACTTTTGGCTATGAAGACTATGAAGACCCTTCTCAGATTAATGTTTTTAAATGCTTAAAATATGTAAGATTTAAAAGAAAACTAATCAAATTGAAATAGTTATTAAAATACGAAAAAATCAAAATCACAGATCCCCTGAAATCTAGGAGTCCATGGACCCCAACTTAACAATTGTATGAACCATTATTTTTAATTAGATTATTTGACAAAAATTGACCTCAAATTCCTTTTTTGTATTCCAAATTTTCTCACATATCTTTTTAGTATAGGATATAATTTCACATTTTTGAAAGTTCATTTTAAAAGAAGGGCAATATTGATTTTTTTTATTCTTTCTATTTTTTTTACTATTTTTTATTCTATTAGCAAAAACAAAACAAAAACATATAACTACCCAGAAGTCTAATATTGAATGCCTTGAAAGTACATAGTAATTTATAATTTCTTAGTCTTGGTCTACTTTTATTATATATTTTCCATTTTCCTTATTCTCATCTCTCTAACATATCTTCACTAAAACCAGGGAACCTGCCAAAGAAGCAATAATAAATAGCATCTTTGCCTAGGTTCTGATACTGCAGAAACACCATTTCCCTGCCCTTTCTATGTTACCTAATTAACTCAGTGTGATTTGTTTCAGAACTGTTACATTAAAGAAACATTGTATTATTACAAGGGTATTTTAATTATAGAAGTAACCTTTGGAATCAAAATATTATACGTTTTTCTTTTTAGTTTTAACATGGTCATAGTGGTATATGACTATAGTGAGGTGGTAATGCTGTCTTCAACATGGTAAGGCTTGTTGACTGCTTAATTGATTCTCCTAGATCTCCTCCCACATTTCTGTGGGCAGCTAGGTGGTGCATTGGATACAGTACCATCCCTGGAATCAGGAGGACCTGAATGTAATCTCAGACATTTGATACATAATAGTTATATGACCTTGGGCAAGTCACTTAATCATGGTTGCCTCACATCCAGTCCATCTCCAGTTGTCCTGATTCATATCTAGCCACTGGACTTAGATGACTCCAGAGGAGAAAGTGAGACTGGTGACTTAGCATAGCACCTCCTTCACTCAAATCAGATTCACTTTCTTGTCATGGTATCATCTCTCTGAAATCATGGTCTTCTTTGAGACTGAAGGACATCATCATCATATGTGCTTCCAATCTTCCAATTGTACTTTCTCAGTATCTTTATTTCATTGTTTCCTCTTATTACACCCCTTTAATATGTAAAGTAATGATTCTCACTCTAATCCCTACTCATTCTTTTACTTATGGCATCCACCCTCTTCTGCTGTCCAAGTCTTTGGTCTTAGCTTTAATATTTCAAAACTCTAGAACTGCATTTTCCATATATTGATTTTCTAATTTCCTGCTGGACATTACTTAGGTATCCTACTGGAAACTCAATATATCTCAAAGATATCTCATCAACAGCTGCTTTCAAATCAGGTCCTCCTCCTGACTTCTCTTTTTCTATTATTGGCACCACCACAATGCTAACTAAATCAGGTTTAAAATATCTAAAGCATACATAATGACTATTCATGTTTTTCCTCTTACCTTAGATCCTTTTAGCTATCAAGTTCTCTTGATTCTTGATTACCTAGCTTTCAAAACTGTATTTCCTCTTCCTTCTGTTGCCATGACCCTTATCATATTTTGCCTTATTGCGGGTACTATCTAACTAATTTCATCATATCTAGGCTGTTGCTATTCCAAACCATCTTTCACATCACCTTCAGAGTACTTTTTTTTTTTTTGGTTTTAGGCAGTGGGGTTAAGTGACTTTCCTAAGGTCACACAGCTAAGTAAGTATTAAGTGTCTGAGGCTACATTTGAACTCTGTTCCTCCTGACCACAGGGCCGGTGCTCTATTCACTGCCGCCTAGTTGCACCAAAGTACTTTCTTAAAGTACCACCTGAATCCATCAACTAACTGAGCTGCAATGTACAACAGAAATAACATTTTACTTGGAGTCAAAAGACTGAAATTTTAATTTTGATTCTACAAAGTAGAGAGGAAAGCAGTTAAAAAACAAACAACCTTATATGAGTCAATATGGTATGAAGAGCTGTCCACAAAATAAAAAATGCTTGGATCGAAGTCCTACTTCTGATATATATGTGCTACACAATCCCAGACAAATTATTTAAAGTCTTAGTACCTTGACAGCTCTCTAGGTCTAAGTTTTATAGAATGTTCTAACCTCTTCTGAGAGAGGAATTTCCTTAATGGCAGTTCCATGGTTGGGTTCTCAAATAAAACAAATAAAATATTATCTCATAGGAATTTCATTTACGTTCCAAATTGGATGTTGTTATATAAAGTGCTTTGAAACTGTTATGGTCTATATAAATGTTTTTGTTATCATTATTATATTAAAAAACTTCTCTCATTTCCTACTGAATATATTCTAAACTCCTTAATTCAGGGTTCATGGCTCTCAGAACTGTTTACCACCTACCTCTTTTGTTTATTTTTCTGTCACTACTGCCATACAATTCCTACACTGTAGCCAAATTGTGATATTTATTCACTCCATCCCAATTGTGCCTTAGAGTTTCCTGTCTCTGCACCTTGGCAAACTATTCCCTCTACCTGAAATATTTTTTTTCCACATCATTGCCTATGAAGATCCTCTTATTCCCACTGGGGCCAAGCTCCAATGTCATTTCTCCATGGAATCTTCTTGGACCAGTCCAGGTGAAATGTTTTCTCCCTTCTTTCATTTCCATCCAGAATCTCAGTTATTTTGGTGTGGCTTAAGTGGAGATGATGGTCCAAATTGTAGAGGCATGGAATGAAGATAGGCTAGGAAGAAAAGGAGGCGATATGTGTAACTTCTGAAGATAAGTTAAACAAGCCTAAATGCAGAGGTTTAAGTGATGTGAGAGATTTAGAAAACTATTAAGACAAACATGACAGAGGTTGATAGTGACAGATGACATCTGATTTTGGCATGTGAAATGACAGGGAAAAGAAAAAATGTGTTTTATGTATTTTGAGATAAGATGCTTCTTTATTCAAAAAGGAGGGGAATAGACTTGGTTCTATTGGATGTTCCTTAAGACCATGAAGATAGAAACAGTAAGGGAAATTCAGAGATATTTTTAAAACTAATTGTCATTGACTTTTCTTCCATAAAGATTTGAAAATGAGTGAATATGAAGAATTAGAAGAAGATATTGATTAAAGAATGAGCATATTTGGCAATAAAAAGTTTAAGTCCAAGAAAATAATATGATGGCAGGGAT
Source organism: Macrotis lagotis (assembly GCF_037893015.1). Classification (NCBI taxonomy): domain Eukaryota; kingdom Metazoa; phylum Chordata; class Mammalia; order Peramelemorphia; family Peramelidae; genus Macrotis; species Macrotis lagotis. The sequence goes on from NC_133663.1 coordinate 93,272,398, forward strand.
TTCATAAAAATTTTGAGTTACCAAAGTTTCATTGATTGTTCCTTCAAAATGTCTCCTCCTTTCCACTATGCTGCAAACATCCTTGCCCAGGCTCTCATCACCTCATTTCCTAATTGCAATAACTTCATGAGTAGCTATCTTCCCCAATCTCTGCTATTTATTTTACGTTACATTAGATTAACATTGCTAATATACCCATTTTCATCTTGTTGCTGCCTTGCTCATAAAACTTCACTCTTTCCCAATTGTCATATGAATATTTCACCTTTTATGAATGACATTTAAGATTTCTGGATCTCACTTCATGCTTACCTATACCCCCTTTTACTTCTGTTACCCTTGAGACAAACTATGCTACATTCTGGCTGTTCTTATTGTTCCCTGGACTTTGTATGGCCTCTTTTATCTTAAATCACATCATTTTCCTCTCCTAAAGTTCTCTTTCCCCTTCATTACCATACATCCCCATCTTTAAAGCTCTGACTGAAACTCTTCTTTCTTTATGAGGTCTTCTGAGTACACAATAATTTCCTCTTCCTGGCATCTATTGTATTTAATGTTCTTGCATCTCATTTTAGCCCTTAGTTGTAGACCATATATGTAAATGTACACCCATACATGTATACATAAATGTATACATGGGCATATAGTTATATGTTTAACTATTTCAGGTACATATATCTTGAGTACTAGCAAAATATGAAAATGTTTCCAGGAAAAGCAATGTGTTGGATATCCCTTTTTTATTTCCTCCTGGCATTTAATGGCCAAGTGATCAGTAATTACTAATTGAGTTGCAATTGAGAATTGGCATGTATTAAAATGTTCATTGGATTGGGAAATATATAAAATAGTAGATTCCTACATCTTTCCAAGTCAGGCACATTTCCAGGACAGGAGGAGAGGTATGTAGACAACTACCATAAAATATCTGAGTTGGTTTTAGTGGAGAAAGGTGGGGGTGATGGTAGGTGGGGAAAGAATGTAGTGATATTACTCATTTCTTGGCCATATTGAAGAGGGATGGATGCTCTGGTCCATTCCTGAATTTTCTTGTTTTTCCTGGGGTTGTAAACAAGTGATATTTCAGGTAGTATGAAATGGGAAAGGAGACATGTCTGATTAATTTTGTTGTTACACTGTTGGGTTTTTTTTTTAGGTTTTTGCAAGGCAAATGGGATTAAGTGGCTTGCCCAAGGCCACACAGCTAGGTAATTATTAAGTGTCTGAGACCGGATTTGAACCCAGGTACTCCTGACTCCAGGGCCGGTGCTTTATCCACTGCGCCACCTAGCCACCACGTTACACTGTTATTTAAAATTTGAGGGTAAATCCACAATTTTAAGTTTCAATTGCTGTAAGGAAAGGTAAAATAAGAGTTTACATAATTGAAGGCTAGGTGGCACAGTAGATAGAGCACCGGCCCTGCAGTCAGGAGTACCTGAGTTCAAATCCACACAGAAAGTATGTGGGAGAGAAAGTGGTCTGAAAATGAATAGCAATATTTTGAAATTGTTTGACTTTGATTTTCTTTTCTTTGTTTTCCTCCCCAGTAGCATGACTAACTAAGAGTTGGCAATAGTCTAGTAGAAGAAAAAGAGAACTATCAAATGATGTATATTCTGGGTCCTTTAGGGAATAGTTGGAAGGAAACAAGAACTGTGAATACTCTTCTGCTTTGAAGAGTTTTGCTTAGCTGGGGAATAGACCTATCAAGTGCCCTCCACTGCTAAGACTTAAATTTGAAACAATGGCTTCCTTAATTTTCTACTTTGTTAATGACTGGCTGATTTGTTCCTTTTTATTCCAGGTCTCTAATATTTTCATAAAAACCTCTTAAGGATTCTTTATCCTTTCAGTCTGAGGTAGTTGTTGCTTCATTTTGCCTTTGTTCTTCAAACACCTTCATCTTCCTTCTTACTTTCATCTTTTGAGAGGTTCAGAATAAATCTGCCTATGGTGTGCACTAAATAATTTGGATGAGACTTGTGAAAAGTTTTGTTGATGTTAAACCTTTCAGAATCCTGGAAAATATTCCCAGCTTGTGTTAGTGGAAGATTAATGCAGAAGACTTTCAAAGTTCTATTTTTTAAAAATGTATATTGTCTCTACTGATGATTGATAAATATTAGTATTCCTCCACACTGGTATTACTGATTATAATTGCAGAGGTTTGCAAAATGTTGAGGATGGGGAGGCTAGGTGGTGCAAGTGGATAGGAGCACCAGCACTGGAGTCAGGAATACCTGGGTTCAAATCCGGTCTCAGACATTTAATAATTACCTAGCTGTGTGGCCTTGGGCAAGTCACTTAACCCCATTGCCTTGCAAAAAACATAAACAAAAACCAAAACAAAATGTTGAGGATGGTTCTTCACTGCTCTGAGGAGTAAAATAGTGTTTCCAACTAAATGGTTAGTTATTAAGGTGTCTTCAGTGGTTAGTTAAAATCTGGCCTGAGACATTTACTGGAAAAGTCACTTAAAATGATTGTTGCTTTAAAAAGTCACTGTTGCTTCAGTTTCCTCTACTGTAAAATGAACTGGAAAAGGAAATGCCAACCAGTCTAGTACCTTTGCCAAGAAAATCCCAAATGGGGACATGAAGAGTTAGACATGACTGAAAAAAATGACTAATAGTTATTAAACATTTTAAAAGTTATTTTTTCAAAATGCCTTCTTAGTCATACATATTTACATATAGTCTTATATATGTGTGCTTTTTGAATGAAAATAGTAACCGAATCTTAGCAAATATGCATGTTACTCCTAAATGAGTCGCATATTTACATGATGCCATTTGCTTAGAAGTAGACTTTGTAGACTTTATAGATGCTGATTTGAGCTTGTATGTTTTGTGTGTGTGTGTGTGTGTGTGTATGTGTGTGTGTATATATGCAAACACAACAGAAGGATGAAGCAGTTGATAAAAGTGTGACTTAGCTCAAAGAAGGTAATACAGAACTGAGTAATTACTCCAGTATCCTTATCACCTTGTATGCCATGATATTTTAGGTATGATGGGAATATTTGGTGGAGCTACAAATGCCTGAAAGGCCAGAAAGAGGCTTAAGGAAATGGGTCCCTGTCTTTTTCCGCCCTGCCATATCATTTTATTTTGGTCAATACTTTTTATTTTCATGAGTCAGTATGACACAGTGTATAGAATATTGGGCTTAGAGTAAGGAAGACCTGTGTTAGAATGTTGCTTCTACAATTGATAAGCTCGGTGATGAGCCACTTAATCTGCCCAAATCTTTACTAACTTTTTAATATACATCTGCTAATTTATCAACAGATTTACCAATGAAATCACAGAACTTTGACTCAAATGAGCTTGTTTTGATCTAGTGAAAATGTTGCCCTAAAATCCCTACCCTAACATTCTCTCATGCATACATGTATACTTATACACAGAACATTGCCTCAAAACATTTAAACAAAATCACAAGATAGAGTGAACATGAGTGATAATATATTTTTTCACTTTTGTAGCTTATTATTTTTCACTAGAAAGGAAAATAAATGCATACTTTAAATTTGGATTTTTATGGTGAATTGTCTGCATTTTCTTGGAGTTTTGTTCATTTTAATATTGGCTTCATTAACATTTTTGATAGTGATTTCTTAATGCATCTTTTTTATTATATTCTTGTCTTCAGATAATCCTTCTTCTATTTTATTGAATTTTTATTTGTGGTTCATTTTCCATTCTTTTGAGCCTAAATAGTATCTAGAGTTAACTGAGTAGTGCACTTGGATAAAGCACTAGACCATGACTTGGATCTCAGACACTGGCTTTGAGAATGTAAGTCAGTCACTTAAACTCCTTGTGTACCTCAGTTTACTCTAGGACAAGAGTAGGACTTAACTCCCAAGGTTGTAAAGATCAAATGATATTTTTGTAAAGTACTTCACACAGTACTTGGTAAGCCCTTAATAAATGCTTTGTTGCTTATTTGTTTGTTTGCTTACTTTCTTACTTCCATTGTATTTGTGTCAGTTTTTTCAACTATTCTTGTCTTTTGGTTCCTATAATTTGATTCTGACATTTTTGCTTTAACAAATGGGACCATTATGAGGGAATATTTTGTCTTTTGAGTTCTTTTCTTGATGACATTAATCATTGCCTGAGGCTATAGTGGTGGAATCACTAGGTCAAAGGGTAGGGATATTTTAACTAGTTTCTTGCATAATTCTAAATTGTCTTCCTGGATTGTAGGAGATTTCATCATGCCACCATCCATGAATTTTCATGTCCATCTTCCAGTAATCCTTTCAAATTAAATTTTCGCATCTTTTGCTAACTTTTCCAATTTGATAGGCATGAGATAACATGAGAATTGCTTTAACATGCAGTTTTCTGATTTTAGTGATTTTGAACAGCTTTTCATATGGTTCTTGATAATTTGTATTTCTCATTATTAAACTGTTTATATTCTTTGACCACTTGTCTGAAAGAGTGTCCCTTTCTTATAAATATTTATGTGAAATCTCTAGTGCTGTTCAATATCAGACTTATATTTTTTAAACCTTTTTAAACATTCATCTATATGCATATGTACATTTTTAAATTACAAAATTTCCTTCCACCCTCCCTTCCCATCTCCCTCACCACATCCCTCCCCTCAGCAGCAGTCAGGTTAACTTTGTACATACATATTTTTGATTAACGTCTTTACAGATTAGTCATTTTCAGTATGAGGAATTAGAATTAAGGAAAAGAGATACCTAAGAGATAATTTTTATAAAATGTTCAACAGATTCTGAAGAATTTATTTTTTGTTTTGTTTTGTTTTTCTTCCTCTGAATGGCAGACTTTTATCTGAGTTATTTAATGAAAAATAAATTTCCCCAGAATGTATCTTTTCTTAATATTCTAGCTGTATTGCTTCTTTTTTGAAAGAAAGGACTTTATTTTTATAGGATCAATGTGATTTTATATAAAAAAATTGCTGTGTCTATTTATTAAGTTTTTCTTTATTCATAGTTGTGAAAACTAAAAAAAAACTTCCATTATTCTTTAGGTTTTTTTTTCACATGACAAAATTTTTCTTGTCATGTGTATCCAAATTATTCACAAGTTCAGAATTAATTTTTGTAAATAATTTAAAATGTTGGCATACATCCGTTTTCTGTCAATTTCCCAACCAGATATCCCAATGGTTCTTTAAAATAAAAAGAGACCTTTCTGCAGTAGTTTTATTTTTAGTTTTTTTTAGCACTTCTTTGTTATGTTTCTTTCAAGATTTTGTTTCTCTAATTTAATGAACTAACCTCTTTTTTTTTAAATCAAGTACTAGATAGGTTTAAAAATCCAATGTTTTGTGATTCCTTTTGTTATCCTTATCTTTTATTTCTCATCATAATATTTGTAATAATTTTGTCTAATTCTTGTATCTTTTTGTCAATTTGATAACTCTTAACAATAAATCTGCATATAGATAGTTTCATCATTTTTATTATATCAAGAGCCATCCAGAAACAAATGATTATCTCATTTTTTCTTCCATTATTCCTGGAAGAATTACCTTTTAGTCTCATTTATATTTTGTGTGTTCTGTGCATAAATTAATTTCTAAATATTTAATGTATCTTTTAAATTTATTTTTATTTCTATGTCTTATGACTATATTTTATATTACTACTTTAATGAAGATTTTGTTATTGTTGACTGTTGACTTTCTTTTTATTTTAAACTTCAAGAAAATTTTAAAGCAGTAGGGTTAAGTAACATTTAATTATTAAATGTCTGAGGTTGGATTTGATCTGGGGTCCTCCTGACTCTAGGGATGGTGCTCTATCCACTGTGCCACTTAGCTGCCCCCATGCTGTTGACTTTCTAAGATTTTCTAAGTAGACCATCATATTTTACCTTGTCTTGTGTTCCTTTAATCTTTTTTCTTCTCTTTCTGCTGTACCTAGCATTTTTAATCACAGTCCAAATAATATTAGTGTAAATAGTGAGCATTCTTGCTTTGTGCCTAGTTATTGGGAAAGTCTTGATTGTATCTGTGCTTCATTTTAGATTATTTTGAAATAGTTAAAAATGTCCTTTCATTACTGTGCTATCTTTTCTGTATCTGTTGATATAATTATGTCTTTTTGATGTACTTTACTGTCTCCAGATTCAAATAATATGATATATGTCATCTCCATTACATCTTCTACCAGCATTATCCTTGACATGCTTTGAGAGAACCTAAAGAAGATGAAATCACATAACTATTTTTAATTACAAAAGGCAATCATTTTATCTACTTGGTTGATAGTATGCTCAACTTTAAACATAAATAATAATAGTCAGATAACAACTTAATGTTTTGTCCATTATTATTTGAATTCCATTAACTAAAAGAACAAGGATAGCAATGCAAACAAAAACAACATTGGGTATTCAGGTAGCACTTGGCAGTTTGCTCAATGCTTTTACAAAGGATTTTTAAGTCAGGAAAACATGGGCTTCAAACACTATGTAATCTTGAGTAAATCACTTAATGTCTGACTTTTTAGCTTTCTTCAACTATAAAATAGGATATCAGTAACATCTACCTCCTCGGATGGTTATGAGGATTAAATGAGAGACTCTGCACAGCACTTTACAAACCTTTACAAACTATAAATACTAACTTTTATATTGATCTTCACAACAATTCTGGGAATTAATCAGGACTGGCATTATTATTCTCATTCTGTTTTTAATGAAGTTGAGACTTTATGGTTAAATAACTTGTCTAAAGTCACTCATTTTAGTATTTTAGACCTAAGAGCAGTAGTCTCATTTTCTTATTCTTCATTCTGCACTCTATCCCTGATCCTTGGATGAGGAAGCTATTCAAGGGTTAAAGTTGGTTGAGGAAAGATAATAAGCTCTATTTCAGTTATACTTAGTTTTAAGCGACTTTGTCCTCATGGAGATATCTACAGCCAGCCAAAAATACAGGACTGGAGTGAAGGGTAAAGGTTAGGGCAGGAGATGTAGGTCTGAGAGTCCTCTGTGTACACATCATAATTGAAACCATGTGAATAGATGACTATTCCATATCAGTCAGTGGGAAGAGGGAAGAGGGCTCTGGGCCAAATATAGTGAGATAGCTTGAAGTAATAATATATGGAAATTAGGAAGGCAGAAAAAAAGTGATGAAGGAGAGGTATCACAACCATTAAATTGTTTGATTTAATTTGTAAATGAGTTGTCTGTTTCTTGACAGCTGACAATGTGCTTTGTACTTTTGAAGACATAATAAAGTAAGAAACAAGCTCTTCCCCTAGGGCTTTGAATAAAAGGAACATATATATTACGAGAGTCATTTTTTCCCTAGACATCTGCAGATCTACACAGATGCTCAGTGTTCAACAGAATTTTCCTAAACTCTACCAAGTTTACCAGTGCCATTAATTTCCATGACTTCATGTAGGTAATTATGAAAACGCTGCCCCCCAAAAAGTCTTATTTGCTAAGGAAGAAGATGGAATAAGTTTCTCAAGAAAATATTATGATAAATCATAATGCTCCTATCTGGAGTTATGAAATAATGTGATCTATTTAGCTTTCCATTCTAATCAGAATCAAACTAAGAAAAATGTATTTTTCCTGACCTTTCAGAATCTGTTATTTATGTTCTCTATGGTTAAAAAGAAAAAAGCGGGGTCAGCTGTAATACGCACAAATGTTCTCTGTGATGAGATTATGGTGAAGCAATGAATTCCTTCTGTTGTGTTAATGGTTACAGAATTTTATCTCCCAAATTATTTCCCTCCCAAATGATTTAGCATGAGATAAATTGGGTGATAGACTGTAGAAAAAGGAAGAATTTCTTTTACAATTGTGCATGGAGTGTCCAAGAAGCCCTATATTTTGTTAAAAAAATTCAAACATTTTTGAAGGGGAGGATGGATAACACTCTGAATTTACTAAATCATCCGCATGTAGAAATGTAGCCAGGCACCTGTTTAGTAGAGCGTATGACAGTTGTATGGAATATGGAGGAGTTAATATTTTCTGAAATAACTTTCATTCGAGAATTTACTGTCTTCTGTATATATAAATTTGAAACATTAATGTGCTCTTCTAGATGTTTACATTTAATATGCATGCAAATTTGGGATGCATCCTAGGTTCAAAAAAACATCATTTATGAATGCTTACTTTCCGTGTTTGTT